>NC_090745.1:86017216-86092216 GCF_036898095.1 Palaemon carinicauda
GCGAAGTAAAATTATGCTTAGATTGCCTAGATTTTATCGACCGAGAGTGACGTGGAATAGATAAACAATGTTACCTTAAAATCACGAGCAAGATAAAAACGAATGAGGCTGAAAATAAAAGCTTATCACTATCACGCTATTTGTGGATGTCGACTGAGAGGTCTGTTTTCGATATATAATGAGTCCACAGGATATCAGCAGAATAGTATGAAAAAATATACTCATGTGGTTTATTTATTCTTAGCTTTTCTTTCGGTTAAACAAGTTATTAATATAATAGGATGAAGTTGTAAATTATTGTCCTTTTTTTTAGAAGTTGAACGGAAACGAAAGAGCAATGATTGAGTTTTTGTCTTGTAATAGCACAGAACTTATTCTTGGAAATGTTATAGCCAAATGCTATTCGCAGTTCCATTTTTCATATCTTGAAAATTTCTGAAGTTATTTGTTTAACGTCATTTAAGATGTCGATGTTATTTATAGCTACTGTGATATAAAAGAGATAATTGTCATCATTGTGCAATTCTAAACTTATTAAAGCTCGAAATCTTTATTAATTAAGAAGCAAGGAGTCGTTTCGTAAAATAATGATTATTCATGTAGGAAAGATATTAATTAATTTGAAATAATTTAAAATCATATAATTATGTATCATTGAATTTCGAACGCCTGCGAAAGGTTTTTAACCAATAACAACTAGTTCGTGGTTATCGCACTAATATCCAGGGTAAATTCCCATCGGTTATATATCAAACATGATTGATGTGCGTGTGTCACTAAAGAAAAATAACCGGTATATCTGATAAGCAGTGGCTCATTAGAAAAAACAAGGCAAAGGATAATTACACTTTGCAAAGGAGGAGTATTATGCAAACTTGCTTCTTTTCCTTAAAACCCAATATTATATAATGAATTTGAAAAAGGTGTCAGGTTCCGATTTGAAAGTGCCCCTCTCTCTCACAATCCGCGTGATGGGAGTTCAAACCCTGCTCAAACACGATACTCTTCATTATTCCTTGGGATTTTTTATTTCATATTTTTTTTTCTGATCGGTCTCCATAGATATCATACAATAGATGTCGCATGAACTGAGCCAGCAAACGTGTAGAACAATGTTCGTAGAGTAAGACCTTGGTGTAGACGACAGCCATCTTACCCTGGTAAATCATCAAGGTAGCTCGGTAGAAATCTAGTTCTCACCATTGTTTATTGTTAGTTTGCTGCAGTTTTATGCTGCCTTTGGCTGCACCAACACACGTTCAGTGTAGTCAAGATTAAAGAGTAAACACTTAGAGAGACAAACTCTCACTAACTTTTATGTGTGCGTATATATATATATATATATATATATATATATATATATATATATATATATATATATATGTATGTGTGTATATGTATATATAAGTGTATATATGTATACACATATATATATATATATATATATATATATATATATATATATATATACTTATATATATATATATATATATATATATATATATATATATATATATATATATATATATATATATATATATATGTGTGTGTGTGTGTGTGTGTGTGTGTGTGTGTGTGCGTTTTGCAGGTTTCATTGAGCTCAAGTTGACTGCTTACTTTTACTATCTTATGTAGGCCTACATATACCATACAGTGTGTGTATATACATACATACCCACATACATACATACATATATGTGTATATATATATATATATATATATATATATATATATATATATATATATATATATATATAATGTATAAACATTATAAGGCCTTTGTCCTGCAGTCGACTAGATTTGGCAGCATTTTGTGTTGTATATTTGTGTACACACACACACACACACACACATATATATATATATATATATATATATATATATATATATATATATATATATATATATATATATATCTAACACCTCTGGAAAATTTCAGTTAAAACCTGAACCATATATTTACTTCTTTGTCCTTGATTATTGCAATAATTTACCACTGACTTCCTAATTGATTCAATTTTAAGAATAATTACTTATATTTTAGACTCCTGACAAATGTCCGTGAATACCTTAAACATGTTTATTTATTTCTTTCATGGTTACTGTAATAATGTACAACAGACTTATTAATAAATAAATTTCAAGAATAATTATTTGTTTTTTAGAACTCTGGCAACGGTTAGTGAAAACCTGAAACCCATTTTCTAATTTTTTTCTATGATTACAGAATAAGGTAAAACTGACTTCTTAATTATTCAAATTTCAAGAATAACTATTTCTTGTTTAGATCCCCGGCAAATGTCAGTAAAACCCTGAAACTTTTTTTGTTTTTCTTATGATTACTTTGCTCCTTTGACGGGTCAGACAGTACTACATTGGATCCTTCTCTCTGGTTACGGTCCATTTTCCCTTTGCCTACACCCACACACACCGAATAGTCTGCCCATTCTTTACATATCCTCTTTCCTCATACACCTGACAACAAAAGATTACCAAGCAAATTTCCCTCACCTAAGAGGTTACTGTAATTGTTCAGTGGCCACTTTCCTCTTGGTAAGGGTAGAAGAGACTCTTTAGCTATGGTAAGCAGCTCTTCTAGGAGAAGGACACTCCTAATTCAAATCATTGTTCGCTAGTCTTGGGTAGTATCATAGCCTCTGTACCATAGTCCTCCACTGTCTTGGGTCAGAGTTCTTTTGCTCGAGGGTACACTCGGGCACACTATTCTATCTTATTTCTCTTCCTCTTGTTTTGTTAGTTTTTATAGGAAATATTTGTTTTAATGATACCGTTCTTAAAATATTTTATTTTTCCATGTTGCCTTTCCTCACTGGGCTATTTTCCCTGTTGGAGCCCCTCGGCTTACAACATCCTGCTTTTCTAACTAGGGTTATAGCTTAATAATTAATGATAATAATAATGATGATGATAATAATTATAATAATAATAATAATAATAATTGACTTCTTATTTAAATAAATTAAAAAAAAAATAATTAAGTCTTTTTAGACCTCGCAAATGTCAGTGAAATCATAAACTTATTTTTTTCGTGATTACTACAATAATGTTCAACTGATTTGGTAATTAATAGCTAAGTATAGGAAGCTGGAAATATTTAGCAAAGAAAAATCCATTTATATTCAATATACTTTTATTTTATTGCTACAAATATAATCGTTTGTGGTATAAAATACCAATAGAAGTCAAGACGATACATACAAAAATATATCTTTACAAAAGTTATGTCAGGACGATACGTACAAAAATATGTAGAAATACATGAGTTTATAGTGAGAGATGTATTATCTACCTATCATTTAAGCCTATCATTATATTCTCTTCCTAGTTTCTTCTCGGGAAACGAATAGAAGATCGTTAAGCTTTCTAACAGCCTGCCTCGAAACATGTGGCAGCTGAAGTGATTAGAGAGGAAGTTTATCCCGCCTTAGCCTAATTCTAAAGTATGTAGAAATAATTCTTGACCGTAAAGTAAAACTTAGGTCAAGAGATTTGTCAGTAACAATATATAAAGTGTTTGTGATACTTTCGTCAGATTTGATCAGTTTTACCTAGAATAAAACTATTGTAGTGATCAATATAAGAGGAATTTCTTTAGGTGCTATTTCAAAACACCATTGAAGAAATCCCATGATTATACATGGCACAAGTCATGTTAGTGTAAATGCAGAGGATTTTGCCTTGATAAAATCGTCTCATTACAAATAACAGACTAAATAGAAAATGACAAAATATACTATGTACCAAAGACGCTCTACCCGGAAGATCCATTGATATTAATGACATCGAAATTTAATGGTTGGCCAACACAATCCATCCTTGTCGAATATCTAGGCTTTCGTCTGCAACTAACTCCAGAATATTTAGTAATTGCTCTTTGGAGGCTTCTTCTATTATTTTGGAGAGTTCCAGATCCTCTGGCAGCAGACGAATGTCTCTCAGCATCTGTGCCTCTTCTTGCCATCTCTGGAACGACTCCTCGAAATCCCCCAAATATGTATTGGTTTCCTCTGCGTCCATCTTCGCTTTTACCTGTGTAAGAAAGACATCGTTTTTAAGAGTTGACTTCAAAAGTTCAAACTTGCAGCGAATGTTTTTATATTGAACAGAATGACAGTCTCTTTTGTAAAGTTTATATATGCTTGATCTATTTTAACGTTTTTGCTGTTCATAGAATATCTTATTTTGAGTGTTCATTATTTTTCTTGTAGTTTATTTACTTATTTCCTTTCCTCACTGGGCTACTTTTCCCTGTTTGAGTCCTTGGGTTTCTAGCTTCTGGCTTTTTCAACTAGGGTTGTAGCTTAACTAGTAATAAAACTAATAATGATGTAAAAAACATTAGTCAATTAACAAAGAACGGTGTGATATTTAGAACATATGTCAGTCAGTTGATAGTGAAGTTTTGTGATACATATTTACAAGAAAGCCTTGGATATCAATTGATACTTGGGATACTATAAAAAGGAGACAAAGGCAGAAATTGACTGTTGAAAATGTTCGAGGACGTAATGAAAATTACAAGGTATAGCATCCTATGTATCCCAATGTTGTTATTGAGGTCAAAAGAAAAGCTAGGAATGACTGGGGAGAAAATTTAGACAGTAAAGCACATCTGGCTGACAAAGCTATGAATTCAGGCAGTGGCTTTGTTGTAAGAATTGCTCATAGAATTATCAATGATATCTCTACAGGGACAAAGAAACAGAAGCATATATTCATCAAAAAGAGAGATGGATCTTTATAACAACAAAAGATGAAGAAAGGCAACATTGGATGGAACACTTTAGTAAGGTTTTGAATAGGAGATACGAAGGGAATAATTTGATTGAGATACCTGAAGCTGATGAAGACCTTAAAGTGCCCATGAATGATTTCAGTGTGCTTAAACTCAAATCTATCCTTAAAAAACTCCAGATAGAAAGCCCCTTGATATAATGGAATAACAGCTGAGATGATACTGGCTGAAAATGAAGTGACTCCCAGAATACTTACAATATTATTTTGTAGAATGTGGTATGAAGGTGCAAAACCTGATGAATGGGCGTTAGGAGTATTAGTGAAAATGGCATAAAGAGGAGACTTGACTGATTACAATAATGACAGAGGCATCACACATACGTCAGTTATGATGATATATAGTATGATTATTCTAAAGAGACTAGAGAGAAACATAGATGAAAAGCTGAGAGATGAACAAGCAGGATTTAGAAAAAGTAGTTGTACTGACCAAATTTTAATTTTGAGACATGTTATACAGCAATATGTAGATTATAGAAATCCACTTTTGATAGCATTTGTGGACTATGAAAAAGCCTTTGAGAATGTGCACCGGCCACAGAGCCCTGCGTTATTATGGAATTCCTCTTAAATATGTGAATTTAAGTCTGTTCTTGAGCATTGCAAGTATAAAATTGAAGTTAATGGAGTCCTATCAAATGAATTTCCAGTGAACGGTGTATTCCAAGGGAGTGTGTTGTCACCTAGGCTATGTTGTTTATCCTCCTCATGGATTTTGTAATGCGTAGATCAGTCGGAGATGGTGGAGAAGGATTGGACCGGATCGGTAATAGAAAATTAGCAGTTCTAGAGTGTATTGGGATTTAAATGGCAGGACAGGATTAGAAATGAAACTTTGAGAGAGATTACTCTAGTGCCATAAGTGGATGAGATCTTGGTGAGGGGTAGATGGAAATGGTTTGGACGTGCTCTTTGCATTCCTCAAGAGAGATTAGTTCAACAAACGTTTAGCTGTGCTCCACAAGGTACTAGAAGAGTTGGAAGACCTAGACTTACATGGCTGAGGACTATGCAGCATGAAGTAAGAAATGATGAACGGAGAAGTATTTATTTTAAAAGCTCACAATAGAGACGACTGGCTAAATTTAACCGAGGCCCTTTGCTTCAATAGGCGTAGGAGAAGATGATGATGAATTAGCATTCAACAAATATACAGTACTTACCGCCTGTGCGCCAAAGAGACCGGGAAAGCTTCGTAAAGTGCGATGTTGAACAGTCTGGGTTGCTGGTGGTTTGAGTGGGCCTGTGGTCCGCAGTGAGGTCAGGAAACGGGTTGCGCGGAAGCAAGCTCGGGAAGCCATGATTTCGGTTTTTCTGTGCAATGTGAGACATCTTCGTTAGTTAATAAGTCAATTTTTGAATAGCTTTAATTGTGGTTACACTTAAATTTAGAGGTATTCAGCTTCTGGTACTACTCTATAGTATCTTTCTCAGGTATATTGGTGGTATGTGAAACTTTGCCTTTATCAACCCATCCTGAACAATATAACCTAACCAGTTTGAAGAATTTTGTTATCACTTATAAAAAAGAAACTTATCAACAACGTATTATTTTAAATGACCAGGTTGATTTATGTAGCCAGAAAAACGCTTTGAGATAGAAGCTCTCAATTAATTTTAGAAAGGCTTGTATGAATATTTTAAATCTTCAAATGAGAAAATACTAAGTCATTAATTAATGTAACTGACTTACATGTGATCTTAGTAATAATGAGCCTCAGTCACTTGTCAGTGGAAGAGTTGCAAAGTCAATGAGAGAACCGGGGTGGACTGTTGCTTTATAGGCGGACCATCTTGTTTATCAGTGTTAAAAATAGCTCCAATGTTGAGAGGTCAATAGTCATATTCCTAATCTCGACCATTGTCACGTACACAGGGTTTTTACCTACTCAAGGGAGAAGAGCTTGCAAGCTTTAAGACAACAAGGCAATCGATCAAGGAGGGGAAAAACATTGGGTTTACTTAGTTTCTTTATCAGACTCATCATGAGGACCGATTTCATCCTGAACATCTCTCGACTCTTGTGCTGCGCATTATGAGAAATTCGTTCAGTTTCCTTGCTTTGCATTTTAGAATGGGCGTTCAGGTTAACTTTTATCACTTTCTGTAAGGATCTTCAGTCCTCTTACATAATTCGTTGTGCCCCCTAATGGCATTTCATTTTGGCCCTGTGTTGTATGGGTGACGTTATTTACAATTTATGGTTATCTATTGTATCTATAGATTTGCTCTGTAGATATCGTCAAATGTTGCAGATTCACCGCACTTCTGTGTTGATACTCTCCTCAGAATATACAAATCAATTAAACTAATTATATGAATAAATAGTTGTTTTTGCATATAATCTAATATGTTACCATTCATTATTTTTATTATTATTATCATCATCATTACTATTATTATTATTATTATTATTATTATTATTATTATTATTATTATTATTATTATTATCATTATTATTATTATTATTATTATTATTATTAAGCACTCTAATTGCAAAAACAATTTTACGAGACCAAGGGCACCAAGAAAAGTAGCAAATAAACGGAAAAGTAAAAAACAAATTATAGAAAATGAGAAATACACAAATATATTATGATAAATGAGAATTTTAATCGAATAAGTAACATATAAATACAGAACGAGATTTATGTCCACCTTTACACCAGGTTCAAACTTCTTAAGTTCCACGGACCTGATTTTCCTTCAGGCATCCATGAAAATGGGTTGGATGAGAAAGTGAACTCAAGAGGTTAGTTAGGAAGATATTTCAAGTTTTGGTTTCCCTTATTTCAATTTTGATACAAGTGTTGTTAATTCTTACAGATCTATTTAAGTGTTGTTCCTAATCTTAGGATATTCTAATTTTCTTATTCATTACTTCTAGTATATAGTTTATTCATTTTCTTATTTCTTTTCCTTGTTGGGCTATTTTCCCTGCTAAATCCCTAGAGCTTCTAGCATCCGGCTTTTCCAACTAGAATTGTAGCTTAGCTTATAATAATAATAATAATAATAATAATAATAATAATACTGATTATTGTAACAAGGAGATTCTCAGCAGCTACTTAAGACTACCGAACAATAAAGCTACTGAATGTATTTATCATTATTAATAGAAGAAAATCACCCAAAATATTCAAACAACGCCATGGCAGTTAAATTATACTATCCAAATAATCTCAGTTCCTTTCCCGCAATAGGCCTATCCTATCCTTTTTAAAATAATATCTTCGAACTGTTTCACTTGAAAGTGGAAATAATTATCCATAATCTTCCTAGGTTCCATACCCTAGTGTTTTGGTTTAATCCAAGTTCACTAAACCTTTTTCCACGCCAATTTGTTGGTAGGGACCGCACAGGACTGGGTTTGAACCGTTAGAGCAGTGTTGCCAGATGGGTTAGTCTAAAAATCCCTAAAACTCGTGATAAAAAAATCCCCAAAACCACCCAAAAATCCCCATTTCCAGAAATATATTTCTTCTAATATAGAAATTACTCACTTTACTTCATGTAATTGTAAGTAAACTAATTGCAACAATATAAAAGTTTACTCATCTCTGTTTCTTCTTCATAGAAATATGTACAGAATATCGTCACCAGTCATCCCAAAATCTAACGATAAATTCCCTAATGTAAGGATAAATACCCAAATCTAGGGATAAATCCCCACATCTGGCACCACTGCGTTAGAGAGCAGACTTGCTTTATGACTCACGGAAGTTACGTATCCTCAACCCCATAACCTCTAAGAATACTGGTATCACATCAACACATTTCATGTTGAAAACTCCCTTTGATAATTTTACTGCGTTAATGAAAATTTTTTATTTGATGAAATATAAAATATGATAGAAAATACTCTTTGATGAATAATTGATCATAAATGTAGTCAACTCAGGTCAAATAATGGTCTTTAGGCTGTCATAAATACACTTGGAAAAAGACCTATAAAGTTCCAATATTTCAATATTTCACAATTTCACACAGAAACAACGACATTTATCAGTCTTTTTGTCCTTATTAAAGAAATCCCCCCTGAAGAGTTTCCATTCAATTATAAACAGAAATCATCAAATAGACGGGGTTACGCTGGTTAATTCCAAGGTGAAGACAGGTATCTCAGGCGTGGAATAATCGATGGGAACTTCTTCCCAATACAGTATTGGCAGTGATTCACGCAGGCATACTGTACACACATTTATGCACATTTATATTATATACATATACTGTATGTATATATATATATATATATATATATATATATATATTTTATATATACAGTATGTACACCCATATTATTATTATTATTATTATTATTATTATTATCATTATTATTATTATTATTATTATTACTAGCTAAGCTACAACTCTAGTTGGGAAAGCAGGACACTATAAGTCCAAGAGCTCCAACAGGGAAAAGTAGATCAGTGAAGAAAGGAAAAAAAAAAAGCAAATATGAAAAGCAATGAAAAATTGAAATAAAATATTTGAAGAACAGTAACAACATTGAAATAGATTTTTCATAAATACACTCTAAAAACTGGATAAAACAAAAGGCAGAGAAGTGATATAGAATAGTGTGCCCGAGTGTACTCACATGCAAGAGAACTCTACCCACAAGACAGTGGAAGACCATGGTACAGAAGCTATGGCACTACCCAAGATTAGAGAACAATAGTTTGATTTTGGAGTGTACTTCGATTAGAAGAGCTGATCACCATAAATAAAGAGTCTCTTCTATCCATTCTGGAAGGAAAGTAGCCGCTGAACAATTACATGGCAGTAGTTAACCCCTTGAGCGAAGAAAAATTACTTGGTGATCTCAGTGTTGACAGGTGTACGAGGCCAAAGGAGTATGTTTAAAGAATAGGCAAAGAAAAAATGAGCCTTAACCAAAGAGAGGGATCCAATGTAGTACTGTTCTGCAAGTCAAAGAACCCAATTACTCAAGCGGTAGTATATATACATACACACACACACACATATATATATATATATATATATATATATATATATATATATATATATATATATATATATATATATATATATATATATATATATATATATATATATATATATATATATATCAAGTAGAGCAATATAACCATAGCACTCCTTTTTATTGTAGTAAGCTAGTTTAACCAAACCTGTCTCTAGGAAGTAGAATTATAGAGTGTTGTATGTAGATATATATTTACTCTAAGTATTCAATCACTCAAACATATATGTATCAATAGTTAAACATATATATATATATATATATATATATATATATATATATATATATATATATATATATATATATATATATATATATATATTTAAACTCATGATACTGTATCCAAGCAGTGATGTTCTGGGATTTTTTAGGCGACTAATCTCGTATAATCATTTAGTTTGATAATTCCCTGATTATTATAGTTTTTTTTAATCAATCACTCGAGATTATTTCTTATTCATGAGCTCAAACTCATTTACTGATAACGTTGTTGACCTTAATGTCTCAAGATCCTTGAGAAAAGTTTCAAGGTTAATATGCGTTTTAAATTGCTTGCGTTTCTTGTATTTGTAACCACTTGAATATTTTTGTTTATCAGTATACTATATTCCATAAAGATATGTTGAATATCATTTCTTGATTGTATCATTATATATGTATATATATATATATATATATATATATATATATATATATATATATATATATATATATATATATGCATACATCTATATATATATTTATATATATATGTATATATATATATATATATATATATATATATATATATATATATATATATATATATATATATATAAACTGCAAAAGCTGTAAAACTGAGTATACAGTGCATAATGATCATGCTGACGAGTATTATCTTACTACAGGTACAAGAACATTTGAGAGATTAATATGTTTATTATTGGTGTTTGTATAATCAATGAAATAAGTTTGACGCATGTTTGGTTTTCTTTGCAATATAGGTACTTTTGCAGCCCCTTCATGCATATACTGTATGTACATATATGTTTACATGTACATATACACACACACACACACACACATATATATATATATATATATATATATATATATATATATATATATATATATATATATATATATATATGTATATATGCATATGTTTATACACACACACACACACACACATATATATATATATATATATATATATATATATATATATATATATATATATATATGATTATATAAGTTGAAGTCCTTTGTGTCAATAGGCTTTGGAGGAGATGATGATGATGATGATGTTGATGATGGTCTTTTTTCAACCTTAAGCCTTTTTTCTTAACAGGAAGTTACTAAGGAAAAATAGCACAAATCACTGCTAGATTCATCCTTAAGTTGCTGAATCGTAGATGTAATCCTGCACAGTAATAACTTCTGGAACATTTGACGCTTATCACATTTACAAAGAATACGAATTAGTAGCATATCGAATCTCAACACCCATTGCACCATTCACCACTGTGTTGCACGCCCTCTCGTGGTTCCGGGATATAAACGCCCATCTTCCGCAAAACGTATTTCATGCCGCCCATCCAGTCTTTTCTGGGTCTTCTCCTCTTACCCTGGAACATGTTTGAGTTATACACTCTTTTCACTAATCTATTATCGTCCATTCTTCCCTTGTGTCCGAATCACACTCCCTATGCAAACTTTTTACTACACACACACACACACACACACACACACTATATATATATATATATATATATATATATATATATATATATATATATATATATATGTATATATATATAGTCAAACCTCTCGATACGAAAGAATCGGCTTACAAAATTTTCACTTCGTGAAAGGAGATGCGAAGAATTTTACGACTCGCATTAAGAAAAATGTTCAGAGCCTGACCCTATCCGAGACGGATTTTAAAATTCGCGTGCCACAGACCAGAAACTCGGTACCATCCTCCCGCGTTCCCATTGGTTATCTCCCTACTCGGATGTTAGTTACCACCATGAGATCCTGCTCTCCTATTGGTCAGCATCTACTGTACTGTATCTCATCGTGCATCTATGCATTGGCGTTCCTGTGTCTTTTTGTTGCGGCAGCAGTATCGTACGCATTGACTTAGTGTCTGTGATTTCGCTTTCGTAACAATTGTACAGTATGTACTGTTATCGTGTTTGATATTACCTTACATCAGTAGCCATGGGTCCCAAGAAAGTTGCTGATGTCAAGGGAAAGAAGAGGACGATGCTTTCCATGTAGATGAAGATGGAAATAATCAAGAAATACGAGGCTGGCATGTGGTTAAGTGTGCTCGCAAAGGAATATGGCTGAAATCCGTCTACGATAGAAACGATCCTGAAACAGAATGAAGCTATCAAAGCAGCAACACCTTCTAAGGGTATGACTGTTTTCCCCAGCAAGAGGAGCCATGTCCACGATGAGATGGAGAGACTGCTGCTTGTCTGGATAAAGGATAAAGAAATGGCTGGAGACACTATCACTGAAGCGATAATCTGCCAGAAAGCCAGGGCTATTTTTGGTGATCTCGTGTTTGCTCAGGCTGAAGCCGACGCAGGAGAAGGAACATTGAAGCAGGAACCCCGAGAGCTTAAGGCTTCTTGTGGGTGGTTTGAAAAATTTAAGAGACGCTCAGGCATTCATTCGGTGGTGCGTCATGGGGAGGCAGCAAGCTTGGACATGAAAGCGACCGATGCTTTGTTAAGTTCCCAGCAAGTCTTCAGTTGCAACGAGACTGGGCTTTCTTGGAAAAAAATGCCTCGTCGAACGTACATCACAGTAGAAGAAAAGAGAGTACCTGGGCATAAGCCTATGAAGGACAGGCTTACCCTTGCACTCTGTGCAAATGCCAGTGGGGATTGCAAGGTGAAACCCCTGCTGGTGTATCACTCCAATACTCCTTAAGCCTTCAAGACCCATAAAGTCACTAAGGAAAATCTAAACATGTTGCGGAGGACTAATGGAAAAGCCTGGGTAACAAGACAACTGTTCATCGAGTGGATAAATCTTTGTTTTGGCCCGACTGTGAAAAAGTATTTGGAAGAGAAATGCCTCCCTATGAAATGCCTGCTGGTGCTGGACAATACCCCTGCTCACCCCTCTACCCTTGATGAAGATATTGTAGTTGAATATTCCTTCATCTAGGTTCTCTATCTTCCACCGAACACCACCCCTCTCCTCCAGCCCATGAACCAGAAAGTGATTTCAAACTTCAAGAAGCTTTATAC
Organism: Palaemon carinicauda; assembly: GCF_036898095.1. Classification (NCBI taxonomy): domain Eukaryota; kingdom Metazoa; phylum Arthropoda; class Malacostraca; order Decapoda; family Palaemonidae; genus Palaemon; species Palaemon carinicauda. Next base: position 86,030,292 of record NC_090745.1, read on the forward strand.
GAAATATCTATTCAAGAGATATTTCGAAGTCATTGAGAGCACAAACCTCACCCCTCGTCAATTTTGGAAGGAGCATTTTGATATTGTCATATATGCCTCAAAATGATCGATCAAGCTTGGCAGGAGGTTTCGAGGTGCACCTTGATCTCTGCTTGGAAGAAGCTGTGTCCTGATGCCGTCTCTGCATGAGATTTCGAGGGCTTCCACGCAGACCAAGCCGAAGACGATTCTGAAAATGTTGACGATCCTGAACCTGTTGCTCAATCTGAAGTTGCCAAGATTGTTACACTCGGGAAGTCCATGGGTCTAGAAGTTGATGAGGCTGACATTGATGAGCTTATCGAGGTGCACCAAGAGAAACTTACAACGGATGACCTGAATAACTTGGAGGCCATGTGATTGAACGTCATTCCGGAAGAGTACTGCGTGGGGGAGGAGGGTGACCCACTGACAACAGCAAATGTTAAGCCTGCCTGACACTTGCGCGCATTTTTGCCACGCACTGGCACGCATTGAAGCGCGCCAGTGCGTGCCACTTTGTGGCACGCACTGGTGTTTTTCCCGCACTGTTCACGACCAGTTCACTCCAGTTCGCGCATCGTTCACGCGACGTTCACGCGATGGCACGAATTGGCACGCGTAGTTCACGAGAAGTTCACGACACGTTCACGCGAGTTCACTCATCATTCCGCATCGTTTCCGCATCGTTCACGCCACTTCACGAATTGGCCACTCCATATAAAAACGGGGCTTCTCCAACCCGAGGACATTCTTGGATTGGCTTCGGAAGAGATAACAATGCTTTCTGTCAGAGACACCATTGCATTGAGGAGAAGAAACGTAACCTTTTCGTTTGTATTTTTTGTTGCCCTTTATTTTTGTTTCAATAAGAAAGCATTTGATTTACATATAAATAGCAGACATAAAATATGTACAAGTATTAAGAAAGCATTTTATTTTAACATTAAAAGCAGCAAACATGAAAAGTTTTTAGGCTGTTTATTTTAAAGCAATAGAGAAAAAAGTGTGTTGAAATAAGAAATCATTTTATTTTTACATTAAAACAGCAAACAGAAAAAATTTGTTTTGCTCTTCATTTTAAGGTAATAAAGAAGAATAAATATGTTGATGAAATAAAACATCATTTTATTTTTACATTCAAACAGCAAACTTAAAAATTTCTTGGGTTTATTTTTCAGTTCATTTTTATTTAAAACAAAAGTTTTGGGTCTTGATTGGTAATAGAGGAAAATAAGTGTGTGCATGAAATAAGACATCATTTTATTTTTTACATTCAAACAGCAAATATAAACAATTATTAGGTTTATATTTTTCTTTCCTTTTCATTAATTTTTTTTCGTTTCCTTTTTGTTTCTCTTCATTATAAAGTTATAGAAATAGTTTGAAATAAGACATCATTTTATTTTTACATTCAAACAGCAAATATAAAAATTTATTAGGTTTATTTTTCTTTCCTTTTCATTAATTTTTTCGTTTCCTTTTTATTTCTCTTCATTATAAAGTTATAAAAATAGTTTGAAATAAGATATAATTTTTTTTTCACATTAAAACAGCAAATATAAAAATTTATTAGGTTTATTTTTCTTTCCTATTCATTAATTTTTTTCGTTTCCTTTTTGTTTCTCTTCATTATAAAGTTATAAAAATAGTTTGAAATGAGATATAATTTTTTTTCACATTAAAACAGCAAATATAAAAATTTATTAGGTTTATTTTTCTTTTCTTTTCATTAATTTTTTCGTTTCCTTTTTGTTTCTCTTCATTATAAAGTTATAGAAATTGTTTGAAATAAGATATCATTTTTTTTTTCACATTAAAACAGCAAATATAAAAATTTATTAGGTTTATTTTTCTTTCCTTTTCATTAATTTTTTCGTTTCCTTTTTGTTTCTCTTCATTATAAAGTTCACGCCACTTCCCGCATCGTTCACTCCAGTTCACGCCAGTTCCCGCACTGTTCACTCCAGTTCACTCCAGTTGGCGCATCGTTCACGACTATTTCACGGCCATTTAGTGCGTGCCAATGCGTGCCACAAACTTTAAACATTTCAAAGTTCTGGGCGCGCATGGCACGCATTGCTACGCTCTGGCACGCGAGTTCCCGCACTGTTCACGACATTTTCACGGCTCGTTCACGCGAGTTCGCGCATCAATGCGTGCCAGTGCGTGCCACGAATGCGTGCAAGTGTCAGGTACCCTTTAAAGAGGGTCTAGATGGCTACTTTAAAATGGTGGCTCTCGCGGAAAAGAGACACCCAGAAAAAATTCTCACAGGTCTTGCGCTTGAGTACTGTGATTAAGTTTGCCTGAGTTATTTCAGTAAAATTTTAAGAATCAGGCAGAAACAAGCTTCCTTGGATGATTAATTTAGAAAGAGGTCTTCGGTAGAAGAAGACCAAGCGCCAGCTAAGAATGAAAGAAAAGTGGCAGTGATGAAGAATATATGTAGTGTAATTAAATTTAGAAAATACAAAATGTAAAGTAATAAAATAGGAAAAGAAAAAAAAAGAAATTTTATTTCAAGTTTATCGTAAAGTTAAGTGTTAATATTTCCTACCATTTGTAAATGTGTTTCCTAACATTAAGTGGTAATGTTTTCTGTCATTTATAAATCTGTTTTGTAAAGTTAAGTGTTTATGTTTACTGCCACCTGTAAACGTTTCCCGCCATTTTCATCCTCCTCTACCGCCCCGCACTTCGCTCTCGGACATCGCCTCACTCTAAAGGTAAGGTTCCACATTTTTGTTACTGTATTTTTACTGTTTGCTCTAATTAAACACTTCTTTTACATATTTTCAATGGTTAATTTATTATTAAATGATCAAAATACAATATTTTTCATACATTTAGTAGTGTTTAGTTATGCATATCCTTTTTATAATCATTTAATGTGGTGTTTTTCTAGGGTCTGGAACGAATTAGGATATTTACATGTAAAAGGTGACTCGCAGCACAAAAAAAAACACTTTATGAAAGCCCTTACCGAACCAATTAATTTTGTGTTGTGAGGCATTACTATATATATATATATATATATATATATATATATATATATATATATATATATATATATATATATATATATGATATATATATATATATATATATATATATATATATATATATATATATATATAAATATATATATATATATATATATATATATATATATATACATATATATATATATGTATGTAGCCTATGTATATATATATATATATATATATATATATATATATATATATATATCTATATATATATACATACATACATACATACATACATATATATATATATTTATGTATATATATATGTATATAAATATATATTCGTATTTCTTATCCTGCCATTACCAAACAAAATGTTCATGTGCAATCAACATGCATACTTCACATCCTTAAAAGAAGGTTGGTTCAACAATACTTTCACACATGGAAACCTTAGTTTCCTCAGACCTGTGACTTTCTCTTTTGTCATTGCCCATTGCCCGTTACATTTACTCTCAGAAACTCATGCAAACCAACCACTTCTCTTCTTCCACCATCCGTACGAACATTAATTGTTCCACTTTCCTGGTTTCCATTTACCGGCATCCCTTTACTCATTCTCATTTACTCCCAATTTTTTTTCCTTATAAACTTCCAAGCTTTTGATAGCTTCTGCAGTTTATCTTCACTGTCCACAATTATCACTGTATTATCTGTTAACATCAACCTTTTATGATCCCATTCAAAATAAATTTTCTTATCAGACCATTTCGCACCTACATACTGTCAAATCTGCTTATAGCATCCTATTTTTCCAACTAGGGTTGCAGGTTAGCTAGTAACAACAACAACAACAACAACAGCAACAACAACAACAACGATAATAATAATAATGATAGTCATAATAATCAGTCATCATTCCATCCATCAAAATGTTGAACAACCATAGAGATATTAGTTCCCTTGTCTCAGGCGCACTTTCACACTAAACCCATCTATCCCGGTCCACATAGAATACCTCTAGTAGCTCTCAACAATCTATTAACAATACCTTGTATTCTTAATATCATCCTTATCGTCTCGTTTTCACTTTTATGATAATCTTTTTGAACGACCTTGCATGCCACAGAATTTTTTCCCTTTTTCTTTAAAATTTCACAAATGACAGTTACTTAACAAATACCTGATTCACCTACCCTCTTCTCGGTCTACAGGAGATCCATACTGATCTTCCCATATCAGTCACCTGTCTTACTTTTTCAATCAAATCCAACCATGGACCCTCCTTGGTATACTAAGTAATATTATGTCCCTATAACTCTTACCTTTATCTATATCACCTTTATCTTTATACAAATAAGAAGTAATTCCTTTCACCCATTCCCTTGAGACCTCTCTCTCATCCAGACATTCTTTGCGAAACCTAATCATCTCACTTATAATCCAATCAACGCCTGGTGTCTTTCCTTTCCTCAACATCTTATCGCCTTTCTTAAATCCCCAACAATCTTACACTGACCCTTTCAAGTTTTATATCATTAATCTCTGTTTTCTCCCATTTTCCAGATTCAATAATGATATTATTCTATCGATCCACCACTGCATCTGGCAGTATTTGTACACTTTCTGCTTCCCAGCAAAGCAATTTTATTTTATCCCCCCCTCCCCACTAACAATTCTACCTACCTTCTTTCTCATATTTTTCTTACTGTCTATCTTTTACTATCTCTTTATTCATGACCACTCTATTCATCCTTTTGCATACCTGCACATGCTCTTCTCTTGTATTATGCAGCTATACTTCAAATAATCTCCTTTTTTACTATTACTAAACCTTTTATCTCTTCATCTTCATCCCACCAATTACTATTTTCCTTCCCTATTATGCCAACAAATCTTGCTAGTGATCACATGACCACTTCTGGAATTCTAAAACCTCCTTGTCTACCCTTTTCTCCTCAGTTAATACCAGTTAATCCCAGTTGTTGTATCATATTGGAAATGTCTCTGTCTGAGGATCTGCTGGACTGGAGTTCGAGACCCGCCCATGCTTGATAGTTTCCTTTAGTGTTTGCAACCTCATCATCCTTGTGAGCTAAGGATAAAGGGTTTATGGGAACCTATTCAAATGATTATTTGGGCGATAATCATATGTACAGTATATATGGTCATTCCCATGGGCGTTGTCCTATTAGGGCAATGCCACTGCCCCTTGCCTCCGCCATTCATGAGCGACCTTTAAACCTTTATACTGTTTCGACTCTTCTGTTATCGGTCACTTCTCTTGAGGACAGTTACAGCCATATATCCAATTTCCTCTCTAAATTATATTAACCTTGACGTTTGCTTCAACCAAATGATGGTCAGATGTACATTCAGCCACTCCTCTTCTCACCATTACATCTATCAATTGCTTTTCCATTTACTCTTTAATAAATCATAATCTATCAATCATATCCTCATCATTTTCATATGAGAGAGAGAGAGAGAGAGAGAGAGAGAGAGAGAGAGAGAGAGAGAGAGAGAGAGAGAGAGAGAGAGAGAGAGAGAGATACTTTCGATTACATTCATTTAATCTATGTATTTTAATGGTCTCAAAGACCTCTTAACCTTATTATTTCTAAGTATTTTAGAGTACATTTTCCACTGAAACCCTTGAAATTCAAAATGTAATGAAAGAAGACAGTTTCATTACCGGGTGGTATACATTAGTTTATCGGCAGTGACTTTAGCTTATTAACCACTATTATTTTCAATCACATCAGTGAAAGAGTCTCTATCCTTTCATTTCCTTTGGACTTCAAACGAGTATTTGTTTGTCTGCAGAAAGTCTGAATTAATTCAACAGACTTGGCCCAAACTTGTAAACTATTTTTCTATGCTTTATTTAAAATTTTTTGCAGGTGTGGAAGATTATTCGTCATGTTTTAGCTGCTAAGGTGAACTGTTTGCGTAGGATTAAGTAGCGTAAGAGAGATGGAAAGGGAGATGAGACATGTTACAAAGATTACCGTAATTACAAGGATGTATCGGACTGTATCGAGTTGGTAGTGGTATGTGAAATTCTTATTATTATTGTTTATTATTATTTGCTAAGCTACATCCCTGGTCTGAAAAGCAGGATGCTATAAGGCCAGGGGCTCCAACAGGGAAAATAGCCCAGTGAGGAAAGGAAACCAGGAAAAATAAAATGTCTTATGAACAGTAACATTAAAATATATATTTCCTATATAAACTATAAAACTTTAACAAAACAAGAGGAAGAGAAAATAGATAGAATAGTGTGCCCGAGTGTACCCTCAAGCAAGAGAACTCTAACCCAAGATAGTGGAACACTATGGTACAGAGGCTATGGCACTACCTAAGACTAGAGAGCAATGGTTTGATTTTGGAGTGTCCTTCTCCTAGAAGAGCTGCTTACCAAAGCTAAAGAGTCCCTTTTACCCTTACCAAGAGTAGCCACTGATCAATTATAGTGCAGTAATTAACCTCTTGAGTGAAAAGGAATTGTTTGGTAATCTCAGTGTTGTCAGGTGTATGAAGACAGAGGAAAATCTATAAAGAATAGGCCAGACTATTCGGTGTATGTGTAGGCAAAGGGAAAGTGAACCGTAACCAGAGAAAAGGATCCAATGTAGTGCTGTCTGGCCAGTCAAATGACCTCATAACTTTAGTGGTAGTATCTCAACGGGTGGCTGGTACCCTGGCCAACCTATTACCTACTAGTGTTTGATTTAAGAGTGATAACGATAGGACGAGAAGAAGACGTAGAAAGGGATAGATAGATAAAGTGAAATATGCATCGGAAAAGAAGGATTTTAAAATCCAGGTATTGCAAGAGAGCCTCTAATATAGGGGTTATCGACTGTGTCTGTTGGAAGGTTCGACGTGACTGTGATGAGACCTCCGTGCAGGTGCACAAAACAACCCAAGAATATTACATTATTCTCGTCACTAGGATCTTTACGGTTTTGGTTTACAATGGTTTGTATGATTAATTCGACTGGTCACTTTTAAATTCCAAAGATTTATTGATATGTGTACAGTGAACAAACAGCTAAACAGTTCTTTGTTTTGATAACAGAAGTAGTCATTCTCCGTCATTTTCATTTATGTCAACTTTACTCGAAGCAGTCAGTTTAAGGAATAGAACGTCTATGGTAGGATTTTATATTCAAATCATCTAAAAACCGCGATAGATTTCCAAATATTCTCTTGATCGTATGCTCGAAAGTTTACACGATCTCGTGGGGGAAGCACACTCACACACACACACACACACACTCCCACACACACACACACACACACACACACATATATATATATATATATATATATATATAATAATAATAATAATAATAATAATAATAATAATAATAATAATAGTAAAAGCATACATTAGTTATTTGTAGAATCACGAAAACTGAAATTTTCTCATTTTTTTCTCCACACTGAAAACAAAATTACGTTAGTCAACTGTAGTACGAAGTTAGTGCTACTATCCTATTTCGATGGTTCTTTGATGACGCAAAAGCCTAATGTAATTGTTTAGAGAATTTAGAAATATAATAGACTAAATGTGAATATATATAAACGTGTGAAAGTCTCACTCTCAATAATACAACAATCATTAGTAGTGAGTCAGTCTACCTTTTTAAATGCGGGAATTTCGTGTGACCGTACAACTTTTTTTATTTTTTTTTCTTTTTTTTTTTTAGTTAAATGATATTTGTTGTGTAATATGCATTTTTTGTGAACATGTGTTATTATGTGGGGTCAAAGGATCAGCATTTACCTGTTATGGGAATTCCATCGTCTTTTTTAATTCTTCATCTGATTGTTTTGCTCATCTTACGAAGCTGCCAAGATCCAATAAAAATAGTCGTATTAAACGTCGAAAATGTTATGTTTTTGCTACTATAAATGAACACTTTCCTCTACGAGTTATCATTACAAAGTAAAATTCAACATTCTTTCACCGTTCGAGACTTGTATTGAGAATATTTAAAGATTGATTAGGTTGCGTAGCGTCCAACTATGAAGGTCATTGTCACTAGGCGGCGTCAAACTGCCAGGGTCACTCGTATTGAGAATCATAATTCGCCTGAGAAAAAATACTCCCTATCTTATTATCTACTATATTTGGTTTGTTATCAATGTGGTTGAATAGTTACTGCCCTCAAACATACTTGGAATAATAAAAGTTCATTGGTGTTGGAATTTACAATCCCAGCATTGTCCCCGACTCGTCTTGGTGGGATCAATTATAGGCTTGGTATTAAAATATGTTTAATTTGGTTAAGGCTTACATCTCTGATCCACTCTTACTGACTAGTGACTCTCGAGTGAGAACACGTAAACAAAATTCGTACACAGAAAAATAAAAAATATAACAAAAGGGCACCACTCTTAAAAGATTGGATCCTACTTCAATACAAAAGTAAGAAGAATCACATTCCAACTTTGAGACAATTAATAAATGATTAAATCCTTCATAATATATGCTTCTAGACTTATAAACTATGCTGAAACAGGTTTTGTCAATGCAATAATGTGCAAAATTACTCTTAATACCCTGAGCGCATAATGTTTTACAGTACAAAATACACAACAGTCTCCCTCCCCCTAACTTGACATTGTACAAAACTTTACAAATCTAATCTCTCAGGGGACTTCCCTCTATTCATCCCATTGGGAAGTATTCTAACTTCACCCTGTACTGGTACATAAATAGAGTCCGAATCCTCATCTGATGTTTGATATCTTGGTTAATATTTGATTCTTTTGATTTAACTACTTCTGAAAATTTTCTATCCCTAACATTCACATAATCTGCAGGATTTTTATTTAACGGCTGTAATTGATCAACATGACGTTTTACAATATTTCCACCAACTTGAACATTACAATGTAAATTTCCTATCTCTTTTACAATTTCTCCTGGTACCCACTTTTCTGGAGTATTTTATGATCCTAACATGACATTAGAATAAGGAGGAAAATGTCTTACTTTTGGGAGACTTTCTTATTGCTTTTACACTTTTTCTTATAAATTACTTTGCAAACTTTGATACAACAAATCTAACTTACACCTAATCCTTCTCCCCATCAACAAATTTGATGGTGTCATACCTGTTGTGGTTTGCGGTGTTGTTCTATAAGAGAATGAAAACTTTGACTCGTGTAAAAATATTTAATTTGCATTTGCTTTTCTACATTTCATGTTATGCTTAAATATTTAAACAAATCTTTCAGCCTCTCCATTCGTGGAAGGATGATATGTTGCTGAAAATGTATGTTGGATACCATTCATCTCACAAAACTTTTTCAACTCCTGTGAGGTAGACTGTGGACCATTTTCAGTTATAATTCTTCCTGGAATACCATGTTCAGAAAACCTTTTCTTTAATTCTTTTACAGTTGCGTATGATGTTTTTGTCTTCTTTGGAATTACTTCTGGCCACTTACTGTAAGCATCTACAACTATAAGGAACAAATAATCCAAGAAAAGGCCTGCAAAATCTATGTGCACTCTTGGCAATGGATACTTAGGTAACTCCCATGGGTGCATTCTAGCAAATTGAGGATTATTCTGTTGCGTAACACAATTCATACAATTTCTTACAAACAATTCAATATACCTATCTACACCTGTCCTCCAGACAAAAGTCCTTGCAATAAACATTGATCTGACAATTCCTTGGTGATCAGCATGTATTTCAAACGAAACCTTATTCCTGAGTGAACTAGGAATTATTACTCTTGACCCTTTTCATTATACAACCTTGTACTATGCTCAATGCACTCCATATATCTTTATAGGGTTTACATTTTGCCTCATTTCCATATAAGTCCCTACCTGTCTTTAAACTCTCTAAACCTTGTTAAGTATTGGGTCTTTCTTGGTATTTTATGCAATATCCTAGGCTGTAATGGGTACATTATATAGTGAAACTAGCAATATACTGTCATCATACTCTTCTGGTGCTTTGTCGTCTGGAAACCTAGATAAAGCATCTGCACTATCCATCTTTGATGTAGGACGATATTCTATATCATAATGATATGCGGCTAATGTAATTGCCCAACGTTGTAGTCTTGCAGCTACCAACGTAGGTAAACTTGCTTTTGGACCCAATATTGCTAATAGAGGTTTATGATCTGTAACAAGTGTGAACTTTTTCCTTCCATAAAGAAACAAGATTGTCAGGAATCTTTTGAAAGAATCAAGCAGGAAATAACATCACCTACATACATCATTAAATGGATTAACCAGTGAACTTTTTCCTTCCATAAAGAAACGCATGAAATTTCTTAAGTCCATACACTAATGCTAAATATTATTTTCCTATTTGAGAGTAATTCCTTTCTGCCTTGTTCAATACTCTAGAAGTGAAAGCGATTGGTTTTTCTGTTCCATCCGGCATTACATGAGATAATACTTCACCTAAACCTGTGTTCGATGCATCACAAAGTAATTTAACTGGTAAATCCATTTGATGGTGTACTAGGAATGTAGGTGATGTTATTTCCTGCTTGATTCTTTCAAAAGATTCCTGACAATCTTGTCCAATTCCACTCTATACCCTTATTCAACAAGATATACAATGGATGTGTTATTGTAGATAAATTCTAAATGAAACTCCCATAAAGTGATACTAAACCTAAAAATGATTGTAATTCCTTAACATTTTCCGGTACCCTTGTTGATTTCACTGCTTTAATTTTTGCCTTAGTCTCGTGAATACCTTTGCCATTAGTTACAAAACCTAATTATTCCATTGAATCAACTTCTAAAATACATTTGCTCTTATTTACTCTTAATATGGTCCTTCAACTTCTTCAAAACTGCCCGTAATCTTTCTCTGTTCTCATTTATCTTTACCAGAGAGTAAAATATCATCTATGAAAATGAATACTCCTTGCATTCCTGAAAAAATCTTATCCATAGTTTGTTACCATATAGCTGGACTGCTTGCTACTCCAAATGGCAATCTCTTTGGCCTATACAAACCTAAGGGTGTATTTACTGTACATAGTTCTTGTGAATTTTCATCCATGGAAAGCTGTTGAAATGCTTGTCTAAGATCCAACTTACAAAATACAGTACATGCTGACATAGCTGCAAACATGTCTTTTGGTTCCGGTAATGGATGTTGAGCTATAACTGAAGCTGTCAATTCGACGTTACCTTGTAATTTCCACATAACCTGTACTGACCATTTTCCTTCACAATCTGAACTAATGGTGTAGCCCAATCTGAGTATGTAACCTTTTTCCATGAACCTTCACATTCTAACCTTTTTATTTCTGCTTCAAGAGCACTTTTCAATGCATAGGTACTGATCTTGGAGCAAACAATCTAGGAGTACTATCTGATTTCAAAACTAAAATTGCCTTTGCGTTCTTTACTCTACCAACTTTATCTTTAAATACATCTTGAATCTCTGATAGAATATTATCCACAGACACTTCATTCTTGTGTACTTGTAACCTTCGAAATACTAGGCCAATCTGATTTCAAATACTGTAACCAATCCAAACCTAGTAAATTTTGTCCTTTACTTTCAACTATGGTTAATGGCATTCTATCTAACTTCTGATCTTTATACTGCACTAATACGTTCGAAGCACCTAATGCTTGAATATCAAAACCATTATAACCTTTCATATCTGTATTTGTTCCTTCTAATAACAAATTAGGAATGGTTTTAACTGTTTTCTCAAACATAATTGATGCATGAGCTGCTGTGTCAACTCGCATTACAATTGGTTTACCTGTAAGGACACCGCTCCCTTCGTCGTCCAGAAGCAACAAACTGCTCATTTATTTGAATTCTTCTTTCGCCACACCGTGGTTTCCCATGTATCTGTATTCCGCTCTATCAGAGCTACATTTTGGCATATGTATCATTTCATTACATGTTTCTGTTAATTCATAATTCGTATATTTGTAAGTGTAAGAAAACGCATATATTTTGGCGGGCAATTCATTCTGACTTGGCGCCAGCGCCATCCTACCTTTCCGTCCGCACCTTGTAATATACTCCCATGCACGTTTGAATAAAGTATCAGTTGATCTTGGTGACGCTTGTCTCACTGTCCTTACAACTGGTGACCCCGGAGTTGAAAGTAGCATCAGCGGTTTTGGCTTTGCCATTAACGGACTTATTACGGCCGTGCTACCTTCTCTATACTCCGTTACCTTAGGCATGAACCTGCCTTTGGTTCTCCCACACTTCGGTGCATGTAAGGCAGTAGGATGAGCTTAACCGACATATCAATTTCTCACCTCTTCGCCAACTCGTCGTCTGGCCACGATGCAGGAAGCAACACGCCCATCGCACCCAACGGCCTCGCCTCCACGCCCAAAGTCAAACTGCCGCCCTTTTCTCAACACAACACCGCTTCCTGGTTCCTGAGAGCAGACGTACTCTTCCGTGTCGCTAGACTCAGCGACTCCTGCGCCAAGGCTGACATCGTTCTCACCTCCATACCTGAAGAGGTATTCGACAAGATTTCCCCATGGCTCGACGCCCAGGCCGGCCAAGTTTCATACGACGACCTGAGAACGAAACTCATCGGTATCTACTCCCTCTCTGTCTCAGCAAGGGCACAGAAAGTCCTGGACCTCGCCGGCAAGCCCATGGGTGACACCTCTCCTGTCGAGGTGTGGGACGAGTTAACCGGCCTGCTTTTGCTCCCCGAAACAGACAGCAACGGCCGACGACGTGAGATTAGCTTATCTCGCGAGATTTTTCTTCGACGCCTACCACAGGACGTAAGGGCCCGATTGACAGACGCCGACACGCTCCCGATGAACGAACTCCTGTCGAAGGCTCAGAAGCTCCACGAGGCCTCCAAAGCATCTCGCCTCGGAGCATCATCGTCAACACCGCCTTCGTTCTCTTCCTTCAGCAGCTGCTCTTCCATAGACTCCTCGGCAACGGCCCCTGAGGACGACGAGATCAACGTTCTATTAAGAAAGAAACCGCCGCAACCAACACGACCGAACCCTAGGACTAACCCAGCATGGTGCTTCTACCACCAACAGTTCGGCAGCGACGCCAAGAAATGTAGAGCACCATGCAGTTTCCCTAAAAGACGACGCCAGAAGCATCCACCTGCCACCATCGCAGCCGCAGGTAACCAAAACAAGAATGGTTTCTATATCCTCGATACCATTTCCAACCGTAGACTCATGGTAGACACCGGCGTAATGCAGTCAACGTTCCCACCTTCCATGTCCGACCTAGACCGTGGTCCCGACAAAAACGCTCCCTCACTCATCGCCGCCAACGGATCTCCCATACGGTGCTATGGGATTAGGACCCTCAAGATATCTATCATGGGTCGTTCGTATTCTTGGCCCTTCTCCATCGCCGACGTCAATCGCCCCCTCCTCGGTGCGGATTTCCTCGCCCACCACGGACTCCTCGTCGATGTCGCTAACAAACGTCTCATCGACACGGGAACCTGCCAGTCCCGCGCCCTAGAACACGGCCCTGCAACAATGTCCGTATCCGCCGTAACGACGCACCCCTACGCCGACCTCCTACAAGAATTTCCCAAGGTTTTCAAGCCCGAGCTCCGACACTCGCCAGGTTCCCCGTCCAAGCACGGGATCTACCACCACATCACAATGACAGGACCTCCTACTCACGCCAAATTTCGCCGCCTACCGCCCCAGAAACTGAAGGATACCAAATGCGCCTTTGAGGACATGGAACGCATGGGTATCTGTAAGAAAGCATCGAGCCCCTGGGCATCGCCCCTACACATGGTAAAAAAGCCGGACGGGTCCTGGATACCTTGCGGCGACTACAGGCGCCTCAACCTCATCACAACGCCCGATCACTACCCGCTGCCCAACATGCAGGACCTAACAAACACGTTGCACGGCGCGATGTATTTTACCAAGGAGGAACACCGGAGGCACGTCCGCACCGTCCTCAAACGCCTACAGGAGAACGGCCTGGTCGTACGTTTCGACAAATGCACGTTCGATGCGGAAGGAGTGGATTTCCTTGGTCACCGCGTATCCTCGTGCGGGGTAAAACCCATGACAACGAAGGTCGACGCCATCAGAAAGTTCCCGATACCTACGACCATCCGTCAACTTCAGGAGTTCCTGGGGATGGTCAATTACTACAGGCGCTTCATCCCCAACATCGCACAAACCCTGTCACCCCTCGACAACGTCCTGAAAGGAAAAGCGAAAAAACTCGAGTGGGGTTTGCCCCAGCAACAGGCATTCGCCCAGACGAAGGATGCCCTCGCAAATGCCACCACCCTGGCTCATTTCGACGACAACGCGCCCCTGCGACTAACGATCGACGCCAGCAACGTCGCCTGTGGGGCTGTGCTGGAGCAACTCGTCGATGGGTCTCCTCGACCGCTGGCATTCTTCAGCAAGAAATTGAAACCCGCCGAAACAAGATACAGCACCTTCGATAGGGAACTCCTCGCCGTCTACCTCGCCGTCCGCCACTTCAAGCACATCTTGGAGGGCACTCCCTTCACAATCGCGACGGACCATCAACCCCTCGTACACGCTTTTACGAAATCGACTGACGCATGGTCCTCCCGACAACAACGTCATCTCGCAACAATCGCCGAATTCGGGTTCACCATACGTTACGTCCCAGGAAAGAAAAATCCAGTCACGGACGCCCTTTCAAGGATTGAAATTGACGCAATCCACCTGGGAATCGACTACGCCAATCTCGCAACCGAACAACGCACCAACCGAGAAGCACAGGATCACCTGACGGGGCCATCCGCGCTCAAGATAAGTGCGATTCCCCTCGGACCAGCAGGAGTAACTATTCTTTGTGACACCAGCACCGGCCGCCCACGTCCCTGGATACCAGCCTCCTGCAGAAGGAAAATATTCGATATCATCCATGGACTTTCACACCCCTCAGAACGCACCACCGCTCGCCTTCTGTCTGAAAAGTTCGTCTGGCCAGGGATAAAAAAGGACGCCCGGGAATGGGCGAAGTCATGCATCAACTGCCAGTCAAGCAAAGTCAGCCGTCACACCGAATCGGGGGTAGGCGATTTCCCCCAGCCAAAAAGACGTTTCGGTCATATACACATCGACGTCGTTGGACCATTGCCCCCTTCTGGATCTGCTCGCTACCTGCTTACGATCATCGATCGCTCCACAAGGTGGTTGGAGGCATCGCCGATGACCGAAGCTACGACTGAAGCATGCGCCGAAGCCCTCCTGTCAAGCTGGGTGAGCAGGTTTGGCGTTCCTGACGACATCACAACAGACAGAGGCCCCGCTTTCCTCTCAGAAATATGGCTCGCTTTGGCGAACCTGATGGGGACGACGCTCCACAGCACCACGGCATACAACCCCGCGGCAAACAGCATGGTCGAAAGAACTCACCGTGCCCTCAAGGCGTCCCTGATGGCGAGCTGCACTGACGGGGACTGGAAATCACGACTTCCTTGGGTACTCCTCGGCCTTCGCACCGCCCCTCGCGCAGACGGCGAACCTTCGCCCGCCGAAAAGGTTTACGGGGAGGCGCTCGCAGTTCCTGGCGAATTCTTTCCCTCATCGACCGACGACACGCAGCTGGATCACCTAAGGGACATCGCCAGGAAGTTCAGGCCATGTCTCAAAACTTACCAGGAAAGAACCAAGCACTTCAAGCCAAAAAACCTGGATGACTGCGGGTACGTTTTCGTCCGTGTCGACGCTCATCGACAACCACTAACTAGACCTTATCGAGGCCCCTACCGGGTAATTAAGAGGACAACGAAAGCCTTCCTTCTCGACGTCCATGGCCAAGAGGACTGGGTCTCAATAGACTGCGTGAAACCAGCATTTTTCGAAGGAAGCGACACCGCCTCCACCGGACCTGGCAGATCCAGAGTTCCACCTCAAAACAAGGCGCCCAACGAAAGAAAAATCATCAAACGACGACAAGAGGAAGAGATCCTTACGCCGACCGCCGGCGCGCCCCTCCGTTCAAAAACAAGAGGAACCCTCCGACGCCCGAAAAGATACGAAGATTGATCATCAGCCCTCTACGCTGCCCGATGTCTTGGGGGGGGGGGGAGTACTTGTAAGGACACCGCTCCCTTCGTCGTCCAGAAGCAACAAACTGCTCATTTATTTGAATTCTTCTTTCGCCACACTGTGGTTTCCCATGTATCTGTATTCCGCTCTATCAGAGCTACATTTTGGCATATGTACCATTTCATTACATGTTTCTGTTAATTCATAATTCGTATATTTGTAAGTGTAAGAAAACACATATATTTTGGCGGGCAATTCATTCTGACTTGGCGCCAGAGCCATCCTACCTTTCCGTCCGCACCTTGTAATATACTCCCATGCACGTTTGAATAAAGTATCAGTTGATCTTGGTGACGCTTGTCTCACTGTCCTTACATACCATTTATGATCACTTCTACCACTAAGTTTCTTTTCACCTTTACTGACAGAGTTAATGTGAAACGCAAAATCAGTATCTGACCTATCCTGATTATCATGAACCTTTTCTGCATTATTCTCTTGGCCTATAGTATCAACTGCTGCATTTATTTTCTTTAAGATTTAAAGGCCGCTCATGAATGGCCGAGGCAACGGACAGTGACATTGCCTTATCGAGCAGGACAATGCCCTAGAGACTGACCATATATACATTTGATCAGTGCCCAAGCCCCCTCTCTACCCAAGCTAGGACCAAGGAGGGCCAGGCAATGGCTGCTGATGACTCAACAGATAGACCTATAGGCTACCCCAAACTCACCCATCCTTAGCTCACAAGGATAGTGAGGTTGCAGCGACCAAAAAAACTAACGAGTTTGAGCGGGACTCGAACCCCAGTCTGGCGTTCGCCAGTCTGGCACGTTACCACATTGGCTGCCACTGTTTAGGGAATCTACAAACATTTGAAAACTGGCCTATCTTTCTACAATTCTGGCATGTCTGTCCCGTAGTAGGACATTTTCCTTGCTCCATATGTAAGATGATCCTTTTTACACACCTATAGCATTTGGGTTTTTCCTGTTGCTTCTTTGTATAGGTCTGATTCTGATATTTGGGACCTTTTAGAGTCCGTCAATTTCCTATGACTAGGCTTTGGCGTATTCTTTCTCTGATTCCCATTGTCTTTCAACTTTAAGCCTGTCTTGCTAATTTTAGAATTTTATGTTCTATTGCTTGTAAAATTACCAATTATATTACTTTGCCCATTTTATGTTTCTAAAGCTCTGCCTATAATCAATATCTTTTCTAGTGTTAAATCTTCATCTTACAGTAATTTTTTTCTTAGCTCTTGTGATGTGCAATGGCCAATAACTTGATCTATGATAACATTTTCTAATTCCAGAAATTCACATGAAACAGCTAAATTTTTAAGTCTGGTCACAGATGAATCTAGGCTTTCATTTTCTGATATGCCTTTGCTGTAAATTGATACCTTTCTAAAAATTTATTGACCTGAGGGGCAAAATATGTGGTAAGAGCCTTAATCGCAGCTTCACTAGTGTCATTGATAAGTTGCAGTGTCGTAAACCCTTCCTGAACCTCTCTACCGTCTGTGGGTAGTAATAACGCCTTCTTATGTGCATCTGTCATACTACCTTATGCTTCTAAATATATCTTAAGTTCCTCTCACAACTGTTGGGTTCAGCAACAATGTTGAATTTTTCTGGATGCTCTATGTCTAGGGGTATTTTGACTTCTTGCCAGAATTAGGTTGGGCAAAGGATATCTACAAAATTAACTTGTAACTTCAACAAAGTAAATTTTAACCTAATTCCTATGTAGTTTATTGCACATTTTGTGTGTTTGTGCAACCAATTTTGGTAGTTCTACACTTAATGATACTTCGTGTAAAACTAACTGTGACTTACGGTACATATTTACCTTTGCACATATGCCTCTGATAAAAAATTTAATCCTACCTTAGTTGGCCCTAACAAACAAAATATTAATATATGATGTTTGCTTCTTTCTTGACATCGAACTGGAATCTTGACTGATTGGGCTGTATTCCTGCTACATAAATTGCAATCTTCTAGTGGTTCTTCTGCTGGTGCTTCACTGCATGGGTTCCGTTGTCACCAAATATTGGGTTTATTATCAGTGTGATTGAATAGTTACTGCCCTCAACCATACCTGGAATAATTATAGTTCATTAGTGTTGCATTTTACAATCCCAGCATTGTTACCGACTCGTCTTGTTGGGATCAATTTTAGGGTTGGTATTAAAATATGCGTAATTTAGTTCAGGCTTACATCTCTGATCCACTCTTACTGACTTGTGACTCTCGAGTGATAACACGTAAACAACTCATACACAAAAATTGCCCAAAAATAACAAAAGAGCATCACTCTTAAAAGATTGGATCCTACTGCAATGAAAAAGTAAGAAGAATTACAATCTAACTTTGAGACGAGTAATTATATGATCAACTCCTTCGTAACATACATGACGTTTCTACACTTATAAACTATGCTGAAACATGTTTTGTCAATGCAATACTGTGCAACATTACTCTTAATACCCGTAGCGCATATGGTATTACAGTACAAAACACATAACTAACTACCGTGAGATTATTCAGTTTGAGTCATATTTCATCCTTAAGTGACACAATGCTGTATTTTTATTTTTGAATCTTAACATTTTTCTTGAAATGGATGTCGTAATTTCGACAAGGGAGATAGCCAAAGTTCTTTTATATTACTTCTCTTCTTTGTTTCCATTTATATATTTTTTTCACTTCATTTCCATATGCATTGTTTCATAATGAAATAGCATGCTGCCATTATTCACGTGCCACATTTTCTCCCGAGTCAAGTACAATGTTGAGATATTTGTTAAGCTTTGTCCCTTCCTTGCTGATTTGTCATAAGAGATTCCAGAGATGATATTCCAAAGGGAAATGAAAATATGGATTGGTTGATATCAGGTCTACTAAAAAGGGCTTATGGGGACTGAAAACTTGTTGCCATGTTGGGGTTGGTAATAAGATTGTATACAGTGTACATATATATATATATATATATATATATATATATATATATATATATATACATATATATATGTATATATATATATATATATATATATATATATATATATATATATATATATATATATATATATATATATATATATATATATATATATGTGTGTGTGTGTGTGTGTGTGTGTGTGTGTGTGTGTATGCGTACGTGTTTTGCGAATAAGTTCTGGGTTATACTTTCTTGTCATGCATGGAAGGATGCATAATTTTATGATATGTATCTTCTCCTAAGAGAGTATTGTCATCAGTACACCTCACCCGGTTCACTGTAGGCATTAATTTCTTTTCGGGAAATGAATGTTATGAATGGGCCTTGTTATGAGGCTTAAGCAGGTACGGTTGTTACAGAGAAGAGTTGTCTTTGGTCACCTGCTTCCTAAAAGTAAATTACTCACGTGGAAGGAACTTCAGGTAGATTTTAAGTAGAAATCTGGAATTTCTTTTGATTATTTATTTCATTATTATTGCTATAATGCCCAAAAGATCTCTTAGTTGATTTAATTTTGAGAATTGTTAACTTTTTCATGCATAGAAAAGTTGAGGATGGTGGAAAAGGATTAGAATAGATTATTTACAAGAAATTAGCTGACCTAGAGTATGCTGATGACGCTGTCCTTATTAGCAGAACACCACAGGACGTGAAAATCTTGTTTACCAGAATACATGAAATATCACATGATGTTGGACTCGAGATAAATAGAAGACAGAAATGACGACAAAGGAATATTCAATGGAAGATGAAATATTGGAGGGAAAAAGGATTAATGTGGTGGAATCATTTAAATGTTTAGGAACTGTGATCTCTAATACAGTATATTTAGAATTTGAGTTTAATGAAAGATTGAAAAAAAAATCAGATAATGGTTAGGTTGAGTAAAATTTGGAAATCAAATGGCCTGAAATTACGTGTAAAAATGAGGCTATATATCAGTTTAGTGAGATCTGCGTTACTGTATGGACATGAGTCGTGGTATGACAATGAAAAATATCCAACATATTTTGTAGATTTAAGAAAAAGCCCTCAGAAGAATATTGGGAGTTGAATGGCAGCGCAGTATTAGAAATGAAACTAAAAAGAGAGATTACTCGAGTGCCATATGTGGATGAGATCGTGGTGAGGGGTAGATAGAGACGGCTTGGGCATACTCTTCGCGAGATTAGTTCAACAAACTTTCAACTGGGCTCCACAAGGGACTAGAAGAGGTGGAAGACCCAGGCCTACATAGTTGTGGACTATGAAGCGTGAAGTAGGAGGTCTTGTGTCAATAAGTGTAAGAGGAGATGGTGATGAGTATGAACTTTTTTTTTCAAGACCTCTGGCAAATGTCAGTTAAAACCTGAAACTTATATTTTAAATTTGTATGTTCTTGATTATTGCAATAATTTACAATTAACTTCTCAATTGATTCAATTTCGAAAATAATTACTTATTTTTGGCTCCTGGCAAGTGTCAGTGAAAACCTGAAACTTTTTTCCTATTTTTCATGATTACTGCAATAACGTGCAACTGATATCGTAATTAATAGCTAAGTATAGGAAGCTGGAAATATTTACCAAATAAAAATCCATTTATATTTAATATAAATTTATTGTATTGCTACACATATGATCATTTGTATGTGGTATAAAATACCAATAGAAGTCAAGACGATACATACAAAATTATATCTTTACAAAAGTTATGTCAGGACGATTCGTACAAAAATATATAGAAATACATGAGTTTATATTGAGAGATGTATTATCTACCTGTCATTTAAGCCTATCATTATATTCTCTTCCTAGTTTCTTCTCGGGAAACGAATAGAAGATCGTTAAGCTTTCTAACAGCCTGCCTCGAAACATGTGGCAGCTGAAGTGATTAGAGAGGAAGTTTATCCCGCCTTAGCCTAATTCTAAAGTATGTAGAAATAATTCTTGACCGTAAAGTAAAACTTAGGTCAAGAGATTTGTCAGTAACAATATATAAAGTGTTTGTGATACTTTCGTCAGATTTGATCGGTTTTGCTTAGAACAAAACTATCGCTGTGATCAATAAACAGGAATTTCTTCAGGTGCTATTTCAAAACATCGTTAAAGAAATCCCATGATTATACATGGCACAAGTCATATTAGTCTAAATGTAGAGGAATCTGCCTTGATAATATCGTCTCATTATAAATAACAGACTAAATAGAAAACAACAAAATATACTATGTATCAAAGACTCTCTACTCGGAAGTCCCATTGATATTAATGGCATCGAAATTTAATAGTTTGTCGACACAATCCATCCTTGTCGAATATCTAGGCTTTCGTCTGCAACTAACTCCAGAATATTTAGTAATTGCTCTTTGGAGGCTTCTTCTATTATTTTGGAGAGTTCCAGATCCTCTGGCAGCAGACGAATGTCTCTCAGCATCTGTGCCTCTTCTTGCCATCTCTGGAACGACTCTTCGAAATCCCCCAAAAATGTATTGGTTTCCTCTGCGTCCATCATCGCTTTTACCTGTGTAAGAAAGACATCGTTTTTTTAAGATTTACTTCAAAAGTTCAAACTTGCAGGCGAATGTTTTTATATTGAACAGAGTGACATAAGTCTCTTTTGTAAAGTTTATATATGATTGATCTATTTTAACGTTGCTACTGTTCTTAAGATATCTTATTTTCATTGGTCATTACTTTTCTTGTAGTTTTTTAATACATTATTTCCTTTTTACATTATTCCCTGTTTGAGTCCTTGGGCTTGTAGCTTCTGCTTTTCCAACTAGGGTCGTAGCTTAGCTAGTAATAAAAATAATAATGATGTAATTAGCATTGAACAATACACAGCACTTACCGCCTGTGCGCCAAAGAGACCGGGAAAGCTTCGTAAAGTGCGATGTTGAACAGTCTGGGTTGCTGGTGGTTTGAGTGGGCCTGTGGTCCGCAGTGAGGTCAGGAAACGGGTTGCGCGGAAGCAAGCTCGGGAAGCCATGATTTCGGGTTTTCTGTGCAATGTGTGACATCTTCGTTAGTTAATAAGTAAATTTTTTTAACAGCTCTAATTGAGGTTACATTCAAATTTAGAAGTATTCAGCTTCTGGTACTAGAAGAAAGTTGATCACGAGAATGTGACTTGTCTATATAATCTTTCTCAGGTATATTGATGATGCCTTTCTTTGCCCATCCTGAACAATTTAACCTAACCGCTTTGAAGAATTTTTTCTTTTATCACTTAAAAAAGGAAGCTTATAAACAACCTACTATTCTCAATGACCAGGTTGATTTATGTAGCCATAAAAAGGCTTTGAGATAGAAGCCTTTATTAATTTTAGAAAGGCTGGTATGTAATGTTCTAAATCAAATAACAAAATATTTGATGATACTAAATCACTACTTGCTGTATAACACTTACATGTGATCTTGGTAATAATGAGCCTTAGTCACTTGTCTGTGAAAGAGTCGGAAAGACAATGCAAGAACAGGTAGTGGACGGTCTCTATATAGGTGGACCATCTTGTTTATCAGTGTTAAAAATAGCACCAATGTCGAGAGGTCAAGAGTTATCTCCCTAATCTCGACTAGTTTCAAGCACACAGGGTTTTTACCTACTCAAAGGAGAAGAGTCAGCAAGTTTTAAGACGACAAGGAGGGAAAAACGTCGAGTTTATTTTGTTTCTTCATCAAACTGAACATGGGACCGATTTCATCCTGAATATCACTCAATTTTTTTTTTTTTTGGGGGGGGGGTTGAAAAAATGGCCATTGAATAACGAAAGGAAGGAAAATACCGGTCTCATCTTCGGCAACGATTTGGCAAATTCAGCTTAACGATATTGATGATCACCGATGAAGACGATTTACATTCTTATTATGACCTTGATCCCGTGATTATCAAGAAGCGATGAGCTTTGAATCTTTGCTTCCCAAATGTTGCTAAACTAAAATTCTAAACCTTGGCTTAAACTACCATCCTCCAAAATTGTTTCTATTCCTAGATACTTTCCATTCAGAAATCGAGGTAAGGCGTTTGACATCTAACACATACATACAGCTAAAGTAATTGTAAATCCTTGGCGTTATATAGAGTATGGCAATCGAATCACATGCCCCATCGTCATATGCATTATGAAAAGCTATAGATATTCTTTTCTGTAAAAGGCACAACATTTAAGTCAAAATCAAAATAATTCTCAAATTTTCAGTAAAAAAAAAATACCAATAAATTACATTATAGAAAAAAAAAACGCTCAGCTCCCTTGCCATGCATTTCAGAAAGGGCGTTCTAGTTAACTTTTTATCACTTTTTTTTTTTTTTTAAGGTCATCAGTCCTCTTACATTATTCGTAATGCCCCCTAATGTCATTTCATTTTGACCCGAGGTGTTCTTTCGTGTATCTATTGTATCCATAGATTTGCTCTGTGGATATCGTCAAATGTTGCAGATTCCCCTTACTTTTGTGTTGATACTCTCCTCAGAATATACAAATCAATTTCACTAATTATATAGATAAAGTTTTTTTTTTTTTTTTTTTTTTGCATATAATCTAAAATTTTACTATTCATTATTATTATTATTATTATTATTATTATTATTATTATTATTATTATTATTATTTACCCTAATACAAAATCAGAATGTTGCGAGCCCTAGGACATCAGGAGAAAAACAACCCAGTACTTCAAATAAGCGGGGAATAAAATAATAAATTATAGAAAATTAGAAATATACAGATATATTGTGATAAATAAGAATTTTAATCAAATAAGTAACATATAAACTATAGAACGAGATTTATGTCAACCTTTATACCAGGTTCTTTCGTTACACGGACTCGAGTTTCCTTCAGGCATCCATGAAAATGGGTTGGATAATGAGAAGTGAACTCAAGAGGTTAGTTAGGAAGATATTTCAAGTTTTGGTTTACCTTATTTCAGTTTCGATATATATAGATGTTGTTAATTCTTTCAAAATGATTTTCTTTTTGTTACTAATCTTAGGATATTTTATATTTTCTATTGATTACTTTTTGTATATAGTTTATTTTTTTTATTTCTATTCCTTGCTGGGCTATTTTCCCTCTTGGAGCAATAGGTATTGTAATATCCAGCTTTTCCTACTGGAGTTGTAGCCTAGATAGTAATAATGATACTGAATTTTGTATTCATCACTTCTCATATACGGTATAGTTTATTTATTTCCTTATTTCCTTTCCTCATTGGGATATTTTCCCTTTTAAAGCCCTAGAGCTTGTAGCATCCTGCTTCTCCAACTAGGATTTTAGCTTAGCTAATAATAATAATAATAATAATAATAATAATAATAATAATAATAATAATAATAAAACAACGTCATGGCAGTTACACTATCCAAATCATCTCAATTCATTAACTAGGTAACTCCAAATGTATTCGTGAAGCACACAATAAAGACTGAAATAAAAATAAGATTATCCTTTTGAGATAATTTCTTCGAAATGCTTCATTTGAAAGTGAATATATCTATCCACAATCTTCCTTGGGTTCCATACCCTGCTGTTTTAGATTAATCCAGGTACATTTAACCTATCTTCGCACTAACTTGTTGGTAGAGACCGCACAGTACTGGTTTTAAATAGTCTGGTGATCTTAAAGATTAGATTAGAGAGCAGGTCTGCTTCATGACTGACGAAAGTTACGTAGCCTCGACTCGATAACCTCTAAGAATACTGATATCACTTCAACACGTTTCATGTTGAAAACTCCCTTTGATAATTTTACTGCGTTAATGAACAAAATGTTTTATTTGATTAAAAATGAAAGAAAACTATAATATAAAATAATTAATCATAAATGTAGTCAACTCAAGTCCAAGAATGTTCTTTAGGATGTCATAAATACATTTAGAAAAATATTTTTAAATTTCCAAGATTTGATCGTTACGCACAAAGACAACGACAGTTACTTGTCTTTTGTCTTTATTAAATAATTTCCCCTGAAGAGTTTCCATTCGACTGTAAACAGAAATCGTCCTATGGATGGGGCCAGGGTAAGTAATACCTAGTTAAAGAGAGGTATCTCTGTATCTCTGGTAATTCCAGATACCTTTCGTATTCCCAGCGGTTACACACGTTGAATAATTAACAGGAACTTTTGCCAGATATAGTATTGCCAGTGGTTCACAGAGACATACACACGTGTTTATACACAGATATATATATATATATATATATATATATATATATATATATATATATATATATATATATAAATAAATATATATATATATATACATACTTTGTTTTATGCATATATATATATATATATATATATATATATATATATATATATATATATATGTGTATATATATATATATATATATATATATATATATATATATATATATATATATGTATATACATATGTGTGTATATATATATGTATATATATATGCATGTATATATATATATATATATATATATATATATATATATATATATATATATATATATATTACTAACTATGCTATATTAACCAGATTTGGAAAGACAGAATGCTATAAGCTCGAGTTCCAGCACATAGAAATAGCCCAGTAAAGAAAGGAAATAACTAAACTATGACAGAAGTAAAGAACAATTGAAATAGAATATTTTAAGAACAGTAACACCATTAAAATAGATCATTTATTTATAAACAGTAAAACATAAAAAACAAGAGGAAGAGAAATGAGATAGAATAGTGTGCCCAAGTGTACCTTCAATCAAGAGAACTCTACCCTAAGACAGTGGAAGACCACGGTACAGAGGCTATGGCACTACCCAAGACTAGAGAAAAATGGTTTAATTTTGGAGTTTCCTTCTCCTAGAAGAGCTAGTTACCATAGCTAGCGTCTCTTCTACCCTTACCAAGGTGAAAGTAGCCACTGAACAATTACAGTGCAGTGGTTAACCTCTTGACCTATACTTTCTTGTCCTTGTAAGCTTTAGGATGGGGGCCTTGGGTAGCCTATAGGTCTACCTACTGACATATCCGCAGCCATTGCCTGGCCCTCTCTGATCCTAGCTTGGGTGGAGAGTGGGTTTGGGCGCTGATCATAATTACGTATATATGGTCAATCTCAAGGGCATTATCTATGTCCCTTGACTCTGCCATTCATGAGCAACTTTTAAACCTTTTCTTCCTTACTTCACTTGATGAAAGTTAGTCATATTTTCTTCCTCAACTTATGTTTACTTTGATGTTTGCTTCAGCCAAAGAATGATCAGATGTACACTCAGATACTCATCTCACCATTATATCTATCAACTTTCTTTTCCATTCACTCCTTACTATGGCATAAATATCAAACGTTTTTCTTATCGGAGAGAGAGAGAGAGAGAGAGAGAGAGAGAGAGAGAGAGAGAGAGAGAGAGAGAGAGAGAGATAAAAATTTCCTGTGTCTGTTCTTCAACTTCATTAGAGCTATGTATTTTAGCGGTCTCAAAGACCTCCTAACCTTAGTTCCTTATATATTATGGTACACTTTCCAATGAAGGGCTTGAAATTCTAACTTTTATAGGTAGTAGGTTGGCCAGGGCACCAGCCACCCGTTGTGATACTACCGGTAGAGAGTTTGGCGTCCTTTGACTGGCCAGACAATATTACATTGGATCCCTTTTTCTGGTTACTGATTTTTTTTTCCTTTTCCTAGACATACAGTGCACCGAATAGTCTGGCCTATTCTTTCCACATTCTTCTCTGTCCTCATACAGCTGACAACACAGAGATTACCAAACAATTCATATTCGCTGAAGGGGTTAACTACTACAATGTAATTGTACAAATGCTATTTTCCTCTTGGTAGGGGTAGAAGAGACTCTTTAGCTGTGGCAAGCGGCTCTTCTATGTGAACAACACTTCAAAATCAAACCATTGTTCTTTAGTCTTGGGTAGTGCCATAGCCTATGTACCATGGTTTTCCACAGTCTTGGGTTAAAGTTCTCTTGCTTAAGGGTATACTCGTGCACTCTATTCTATCTTATTTCTCTTCTTTATATATAATAGATTTATTTTAATGTTATTATTTTTAAAGTCCTCTTGTATTATATATCCTTATTTCCTTTCCTCACTGAGCTATTTTTCCTGTTTGAGCTCTCGGGCTTATAGTATCTTGCTTATCCAACCAGTGTTGTACCTTAGCAAGCAATAATAATAATAATAATAATAATAATAATAATAATAATAATTACAGTTTCCTTACAGGGTGGTTTAGAGTAATTTAATGGCACTAACTTCAGATTATTAACCAGTATTCTTCTGAATTGAGACTCTCACCTTCATTTCTTTTGGACTTCAGACAAGTCTTTTTTTTTTTTTTTAGTAGAAAGTCTGAAGTCAACAGACTCAGTCCAAACTTGCATTTTTTCTAGTGGCGTTATATAAAATTCTTTGGAAGAAACGGGGATTATTCGTCAGCATTTACTTAATAGGATGAACTGTTTGTGTACAATCAAGTGATGTAAGAGAGATGGAAAGAGGGATAAGACATTTTGAAAAAGATTATGTTAATCACAAGGATTGTGGCGGAATTGAACGCCACCACGTCCTTTAGGACTGACACTTAAGGGCCTATAGAAAGGGGGCCAATTTTTATCCCGCTATCAAAGTGGAGGGGGCACTAAACACAACAGCCTGTTTATCGCTGTGTGTCTTCTAACATGCACACCCTTGGTCCTCTAACTTCCATGGGTCAGTAACTAGGGGTAAAGAAGGACCAACATCTGAATAACCGAAAACATAACGTTGGTGTGGTGGGGGGGGGGGGGGTGTCACTCGAAGATCTGTCAGATTGTTTAGGGTAGAGATATGCACTAGAATATTAGTTTGCTTGGTTCAATTATCTTTGGATACAACCTTTAAGCACATACAAGTAGTATATAGTTAAATGAATTTGGTATACTTTACGGCTACTTAACACTATAGTTTTAGCTGGTTTGGTTTCTTCATCTAGTAGTTGTTTTGGATGTGGCGGTTCTTGTTAGAAGGCTGTAGCTGTTCTCTGCTGGGTAGTTAGGGCGATTCTCCTTGCACGGTGTTTAGTTGGTGTTGGTAGGGTAGTTGTAGTGGTTCTGCTCTCATATCCACGGGAAAGATCCATCGTTAGGCAGGAACTAGGCCCCTTCGGCTATAAGTTAGAAAATTTATCCCGGTGTAGCTGTTTCAAATTACCCCCTCCAAATCTTACCCCCCGGTAGTTTGAAACCGGTTTCAGGCTACAGGGGGGGGGATGGGTAATTTGAAACTTGTTTCAAGCTACGCCCGGGGATAATTTGAAACCAGTTTCAGGCTACCCCCCTGGTTTAAAGCTAACCCCTTGTTTTTGCGCAGTATCTCATTATTTACAATATTAACCAATTGCTTTTGATCAGGCCCAACACAAAATTATTAGGTAACATTTATATACATGTACAGTTTCATCTATTGGTATAATTCATTGATGTTATATCTTTATCCATTAATTGTTTTGTTCTTTGCGATTATCATACTAGTACAGCGATAAAAGCACGCTCGATATGGCCATCATTTATGTTATTTTTTTTTTTT
Source organism: Palaemon carinicauda (assembly GCF_036898095.1). Classification (NCBI taxonomy): domain Eukaryota; kingdom Metazoa; phylum Arthropoda; class Malacostraca; order Decapoda; family Palaemonidae; genus Palaemon; species Palaemon carinicauda. The sequence goes on from NC_090745.1 coordinate 86,058,882, forward strand.
CAAAACGAACTCAAGACAAATACCGTGTGTAAATTTGCATGTTATATAATACAAGGTCTATAGATAAATCTTGGTATAATACTATGCACACAAGTCAAGCGTTCCTTAATTCACCAGGATGACCACAAAGAGGACGATAGTTACAATGACAATTTCTCGTCCTCGGACCGCAAATCAAACCACCTTTGTTTTTTTTTATTTGGTTATCTTGTACGTGGTAGTAAGCCACTGATCTCTGTTGTGTTGGGATGTATATAAATCCAGGTTAACCCGATCACAGCATCACTTTCGAAAAACTCGTCAGAATGACTGCTAAACAGAAATCGGACAAATTCGATATCATTGACTACGTAGTGAACGCCTAGCACCCACAAGAGGCTTCGGAAGACGAAAAGGAGCTGGTATGGATGGCTATTTCTCGAACACTCCGAACTAGAGCTTCACGGATAGTGATGTGTTTTTCGCTCGTTAAGCCTTGAGTAATTCACCCGGTCCAGAGCCCACATCCATCACCACATAGCTGTGCTAATTCGGGCACTTGATTACTGTAAATGGGGACTTTATCATACAGAGTTAAGCTTATTTGAATCGAGACTGAGAGAACGTTGTGCATGAAATCAATAAGATGTCAGTTTGATCTCCAGGCAATGTAATTTCTCAAGATAAAGCTACTAGCAATTATATAATCATTGATAACTTCCAGTCACGGCATTAGTGTGGGGAATAATTTTACGCTTATGCCACCTGCAAATGTATTTTTAGGAGAAAACATTTTGGGAAAATAGGTATATCATAGTTTTATGACAAAAATTCGGAAAATTACGTCGTTCTGAGACTAAAAAGCTTGTATTTTTTATATGATTTGTCAATAAAACAAATTCCTGATAGCCTTTACCAGTATATAATAGGGCCCTCATTTACCTCCACTTATTTTCGATACGAAGTAATAAATTCTTATTGTATTCAAAGTGTTATGAAGTCATTAGTATATATTGCATCCATCACTGATTATCTATTATGGAATGGTGATACTTGAATCTCGTTACTTATCAAACTTCCAACAACAACAACAACTACTACTTTATGAATACGGTTAAAAATATTTGCTAGAACACTAACAGTTATCAACAATATACTATCTTACAGGCTGTATAAAGAATACTCATTTAACTTCTCCCCACACGCCCTAAATCAGAATTGACTTCCTTATTTCCTCAGTGACTGGCTGGGGCAAGGGGTTGTGGAGAGGAGACCCCCCCCCCCCGCCCCCGCCCCTTCCCTGCAGTATCCACTTGGCCCCTCCTACGAAAAGATAGTAATTGTATATATATATATATATATATATATATATATATATATATATATATATATATATATATATATATATATATATATATATATATATAAATGTGTGGGTGTGTTTTGTATTTGCAGTGGATAGTTGAGACGTCAAATTGAAATATGGCAACTCGATTTGTAACTTTTGTATGCTTTTGCTAACAAAGAAAGCCCTTTGGTTCGATAAGGTTGGAGAAGGCTCCGCCCATTTCATAGTAGTAGTAAGAAGAGCAACACCTTGTCTGTTTAGTTATGGGAACACTAGAGACATCTGACAAAAGATTTCCCCCGAGTGTCGGCATTCTTTTGATTCTAACTGTACACTCGCTGTAAAAAATATTGGGGTGTACAGTCACTCATATAAATTGATGGATGTCCGGGTGTTTGAGAGAGATTTCCAATTTCACCCCTTTCTGGACGACAGGTGTCTGGGAGTGCAAGACCAGTCGAATATTGAACTACCTAACTCTGCTGTAGTAATTGTTAACTTTTACGAATATGTTATTGATCTGTTTTTTTTTCCACGTAGATATATATTACAGAGGTTCTGTTCTTTCCTTCTCTTCTGCCCTGTTGTTTTTCTCTCGCCTTTCTACTTGTAGTCAGGTGAATTAAATGGGATGGTGGATCAGTCCAGAAATAATTAGCAACAAGAAGTATTTCATGACAGTGGATGGAGAATTTTGTAGCATATCATAAAAAAACCTCCCTCTGGATCTTAATTTTTTTTTCCAAAGACTCATTAAAAAAAAATGCTAAGATGTCTGATTTTTCCCTTTTTCAAAATTGGATTAAATGGGCACTGCTAGTCTTCTGTTATAAAGCTTGACTCTCTGAAAAAGGATTGTTCAATAAACTATTCCATTGGAAGCCTAATTTGATTTGCACAGGCTCACATTGTTAGGAGTTGTCTGTGTCATTTAGACCATTATGCCAAATGCTAGGATCTTTATTGTCATTCCACACTACTTACACCTACCCCAGAAATAATTTTTGATATCCCGAAATTCAATTATCTAACGCCACGATCGAAATCAATGGGACTTGAACCCGGTTGTGCCAAGCAGTACACAGAAATTAAATCCCATTGTTAGTAATATTCATAGTAATTGCAAAGGACTTTGCGGGCATGGTGAAATGATGTATTTTTGGGGATTAATTTAATAAACTAAACATGTCAGAGTCAAGCTCTTGGGAGGAATGTATTGTATAAGCTGAGGATTGGCCATAGTCGGCCAAAGTACAAAATCTTTTCGTTTTTTTCTTCTTTTGAGCGATATTCATGCACAGTTTAAGAGTACTTCAAGTTTTGCTTATTATAATTTTTACTTCTTTGCTTGCTTTATCATTCAGTTGAATTTATAGCTATTATTATTATTATTATTATTATTATTATTATTATTATTATTATTATTATTATTATTATTATTATTATTATTATTATTATTATTATTGCAGTTGTTGTCAATTACTTATCTTTTCAAAGTATTTGGTATCAATTTTCACCAACAGATTTCAGTTATGTTTAATTAATGATAATTTTTATTCATCCTCTTTTTTTTTCAAATACTTTGGTAATCATTATTTGATGCTTCTACTGATAGTGGAGAAGATATCAGAAAATTTTCCGGAGAATCTTCCATTTCCGGAACCAGACGCCAAAATTAGCACACAGACTCGTCGGGGATTGCTCTTTTTAATAAAAAGGATGCTATTGAATTTACAGAAATATTGTATTTCGCAATAAGATGGCAAAGACTTGCCTTATCTGAATGCTCTTGATGTGAAATCACACATTTTTTTTTTTTACTGCGTAGAATCCGAATTTAGAAATATGTACTTACCCATTTCCTATATAAGCTATATTAACTTTAACAAAACAAGAGGAAGAGAAACTAGATAGAACAGTGTGCCCGAGTGTACCCTTAAGCAAGAGAACTCTAACCCAAGACAGTGGAAGACCATGGTACAGAGGCTATGGCACTGCCCAAGACTAGAGAACAATGGTTTGATTTTGGAGTGTCCTTCTCCTAGAAGAGCTGCTTACCATAGCTAAAGAGTCTCTTCTACCCCTACCAAGAGGAAAGTAGCCACTGAACAATTACATTGCAGTATTTAACCCCTTGGATGAAGAAGAATTATTTGGTAATCTCAGTGTTGTCAGGTGTATGAAGTCAGGGGAGAATCTGTAAAGAATAGGCAAGACTAATCGGTGTCTGTGTGGGCAAAGGGAAAGTAAACCGTAACCAGAGAGAAGGATCCAATATAGTACTGTCTGGCCAGTCAAAGTACTCCATAACTCTCTAGCGGTAGTATCTCAACGGGCGGCTGGTGCCCTGGCCAACCTACTACCTACATATATATATATATATATATATATATATATATATATATATATATATATATATATATATAGTTTGCCTAAGTATATTATACATAGAAAATAATGGTGTCATTTGAAAAATGAAATTATTTATTACCTGGTTCTTTAATATCTTTAGACATTTTCGTCTTTTGAGATTTACTGAGGATTTAGTTAGACCCAACTTGTGAAGGTTTAAATGCTGTTTGCCCCTCCTTGCCTTATTGTTATGTGGGACTTGAAGTTGACACTTCTGATTTTATAATTCTTATGAAGCCTATAGGCCTAGAATTAAAATGAAGAAGAGACTGTGGAGAAATTTCACAAATCGTAACTTTATGCCCAGATAGACACCTTTCATAAATGACAAGATTTGATGCAAATATTTATTGTTGCTACCAGACATATAGCCATACACTAGTATGTGTTAAAGACAAGACGACAGAGCCATATTATTATTATTATTATTATTGCTATTATTATTATTATTACTGTTGTTGTTGTTGTTGTTATTCGAGATACGTTGCTATTGTAGAATCTGCCCATTATAAGTGTGGGGGAATATGTCTGACCCGATCATAGCTTTCCCTTCGTAAATTAAAGTTGGATGATATAGGTAGATTTCATTGTATTTCTGGTACCGACGATAACACACCACCTCGCTTATTTACTTATTCATTTATCATTATTACTTCTCCCTTAATATACTCCTCAAGAGATTAGACCTATATAGGCAGCGTTGACTGTTACCTAAGCTTTGGCTTGAAATAATTTATTGCAAGTTTCGAAACCACGACCCTAACTACCTTTTGCTTCATACACAAAACGACATAAGCAAAATCAAGTAATAACTTTGAATTGATAACCCAAATGCATAGATGGTTATTATTATTAGACAACAGGACTAAGCTTAGATTATTTTCCCTCTTGAATCCCTCTTTCCCACTCCGACTATCTACAGACACAGTTCCAGGAATAGTCTCACGGAATCAAGGTGTTCAGAGGGATTCGTGTTTCATGAATGTATTACTTTTTTTTCTGAAATATTATTGTAGCACAATTGTTTTAACTATCTAATATTTTTTCAATAATAAAATTTTTCATAACAGTTGAGCAACTTTGTGCATTCATACACATGTTTACAAAGTGAAATATAAGATTTATTACTAAGTGACAAGTTATGTTCAACGCTGTCCAATGCAATAATAAATAAATAGCAACAGTCTGGCTGCATACTGTAGACGGGAATTCCCCCCCCCCCCCACCTCATGGCCTTTATTAGTAGAGGAAGAGAAGAAGGAAAAGGATAAGAAATGGTTACTAATGAGAGAGAGAGAGAGAGAGAGAGAGAGAGAGAGAGAGAGAGAGAGAGAGAGAGAGAGAGAGAGAGAGAGAGAAGGAAGAGGAGAATTCAACACCAGACCAAAGAAAGTCTGTTGCCGTTTTGCTGGATAACCGGGGGACGTCAGTGGCAGGATACTATCTTTCTATCCTGCCTGTCTAGGAACCCCAAACCGAGAGGTAGTCCTGAATCGGAAGACACCTAAGAGGAAGGATCCTCAACGGAGTCGATTTCTTAGGGCTTGACCCGACCCAGGACTCTCGGAAAACCCGAGTCTCTTTACTTCAGGTTATCCAGGACGATACAGACATCACTGCCATTACTTGTCGGAAAATATTCTCTATTTAAGAAGACTCAAACATTTTATGTAAAATTTATAGATTTGTTGATAAATTCATAATTTTTTTTTATAAAGTTTGATAATTAAGAATTTAGTTGCCTTTCATAATAATCACCATTATAGCTATTTATGAATTTTGAATATTCTTCTAGCAAATAGATCAGTATTTTGATGGCCATTGGTAGGCACTCATTGATACTATTGCGAAAGTTATTGGGTACTGTCAGATCCCTCTCTGGATAAAGCACATTTTCCCTTTACTTAATTTTCGAGTCACCACAATATGAATCTCTTTATTAACTTTTAAAGGACAAAACTGGATAACACTATTCCTATTTAAATATGATTTCAAAAAAATAGTTTACTTATAAAATCATTGATTAAAATTTTGTTTTAATGTACTGTACAAAAGAGGAAAATCAAATAAATAGATTCGAAGAGTAGACTCGAGAGACCGACCCTGTTATACAATGGGAATAATGAGGTTGAAAGATGCAGACAGTTACTTGAATTGCTAAACTCTTCTAGAGTCGATGCTTTGCAATGAGAGTATAGCTGTTAGGAACCTTGTTTTCAATTACGGCTCAGCAATAGCTTATTAGGAAGCAGCGGGTTCTCTGGTATGTTGCAAGAAGTCTTAAACGATTAAAACATATTATTTACAAGAACAATATCAAGTCGACCTTTCAGGGGTCGGAAGTTTAGTCTGAACACTGTGTCACTGAGATGTGCTTTAAAGATAAAAGACTTTTCACCCTCAAATTCAATACTCCGTATTTATTAGGCCTATAAACATTTCCATTCCTTAACCTGAATATCCAGCCTAGAATTTCCATCGAACAGTCACAGATAGGTCCAAACAATATCAGTAGACCATGTTTGATAAAATTCTTTGGAAACTTCAATCTTACAGCATGTGATGTATGAAGTAGGAGATGATGAATGGAGAAGTATTGATTTAAAAGCTCAAGATAGAGACGGCTGGCGAAATGTAACCCGGGCCGTTAGGGTCAATGGGCCTAGGAAAAGATGATGACCATATATATAATGAATTCTAATTCAAACTCTATAAAATATAAAAATATTAAAACTGGTCAGTTTAATTCATGAAAAGTAACTCATCAAAATAGTTTCTCTTAATTATTTTTTTTCTTGGAATCTGAAGTTGTCTAAATTTCTGGGAAATTGCGTAATCGTTTGTACACTGAAATAGATCATATTTGCTGCTACTGAAGAAACACAAGAGGAATATAAATGCTTGATTTTAGAATACTGCACAAAAGCAACGATGTGCTGGTAATGTCAGGTAGGCATACAATGCAAGGCTCTATAGCTGCAGAAGCTGTGATGTCATATAGGCGTACTATGCAACGTTTAAAACATGTAAATGCAGAAGCTATAATGTCAGATATGCCTACAATGCAACGCTTAAAACATGTAGATGCAGTGCTGTAATGTCATATAGGCCTACAATTCAACGTTGAAAACATGTAGATGCAGAAGCTATAATGTCAGATATGCCTACAATGCAACGTTTAAAACATACTGATGTATTGTAGAAGCCATGACTCCGTTTTCTCTCTTTCCTCGGATGTTCTAATGGTATTTCTTTTAAAAACTAGTATGCCTTCACCTAAATGAAAACTTGCTATGCAGAAAATGTAAATTAAGATAATCTGCCTTTAGGAGATATGATTATTGTGACAGACTAAAAGAAAAATGGCATCTCATCCGTCTGGGACTTTGACACCACGAAGGAAACGCTATCTCTTCATAGTGATTTTCTTTTTTCAGGTTTTTTTTTTCGTAACTCATTGATAAAGCCAAGGTCTTAGTAAGGTCTACAGATCTTGGTTAAGTAAAAATTTTGTTTGATACTGGAGGATCATCGGTGCCATGATGGTTGAGGAGGCTCTAGAGGTGGTGCTTTTGCTTTTCTATCCTCACTTAATATGCAGCATATTCAAAATTCATAAATAGCTATAATGATGATTATTATGAAAGGCAACTAAATTCTTAATTATCAAACTTTATAAAAAAAATTATGAATTTATCAACAAATCTGTAAACTTTACATAAAATGTTTGAGTCTTCTTAAATGGAGAATATTTTCCGGCAAGTACTGGCAGTGATATCTGTATCGTCCTGGATAACCTAAAGTAAAGAGACTCGGGTTTTCCGAGAGTCCTGGGTCGGGTCAAGCCCTAAGAAATCGACTCCGTTGAGGATCCTTTCTCTTAGGTGTCTTCCGATTCAGGACTACCTCTCGGTTTGGGGTTCCGAGACAGGCAGGATAGAAAGATAGTATCCTGCCACTGACGTCCCCCGGTTATCCAGCAAAACAGCAACAGGCTTTCTTTGGTCTGGTGAAGAATTCTCCCCCCCCCCTCTCTCTCTCTCTCTCTCTCTCTCTCTCTCTCTCTCTCTCTCTCTCTCTCTCTCTCATTAGTAACCCTTTCTTATCCTTTTCCTTCTTCTCTTCCTCTACTAATAAAGGTCACGAGGTGGGGGGGGGGGGGGAAATTCCCGTCTACAGTATGCAGCCAGACTGTTGTTATTTATTTATTATTGCATTGGACAGCGTTGAACATAACTTGTCACTTAGTAATAAATCTTATATTTCACTTTGTAAACATGTGTATGAATGCACAAAGTTGCTCAACTGTTATGAAAAATTTTATTATTGAAAAAATATTAGATAGTTAAAACAATTGTGCTACAATAATATTTCAGAAAAAAAAGTAATACATTCATGAAACACGAATCCCTCTGAACACCTTGATTCCGTGAGACTATTCCTGGAACTGTGTCTGTAGATAGTCGGAGTGGGAAAGAGGGCTTCAAGAGGGAAAATAATCTAAGCTTAGTCCTGTTGTCTAATAATAATAACCATCTATGCATTTGGGTTATCAATTCAAAGTTATTACTTGATTTTGCTTATGTCGTTTTGTGTATGAAGCAAAAGGTAGTTAGGGTCGTGGTTTCGAAACTTGCAATAAATTATTTCAAGCCAAAGCTTAGGTAACAGTCAACGCTGCCTATATAGGTCTAATCTCTTGAGGAGTATATTAAGGGAGAAGTAATAATGATAAATGAATAAGTAAATAAGCGAAGTGGTGTGTTATCGTCGGTACCAGAAATACAATTAAATCTACCTATATCACCCAACTTTAATTTACGAAGGGAAAGCTATGATCGGGTCAGACATATTCCCCCACACTTATAATGGGCAGATTCTACAATAGCAACGTATCTCGAATAACAACAACAACAACAACAGTAATAATAATAATAATAATAATAATAATAATAATAATAATATGGCTCTGTCGTCTTGTCTTTAACACATACTAGGGTATGGCTATATGTCTAGTAGCAACAATAAATATTTGCATCAAATCTTGTCATTTATGAAAGGTGTCTATCTGGGCATAAAGTTACGATTTGTGAAATTTCTCCACAGTCTCTTCTTCATTTTAATTCTAGGCCTATAGGCTTCATAAGAATTATAAAATCAGAAGTGTCAACTTCAAGTCCCACATAACAATAAGGCAAGGAGGGGCAAACAGCATTTAAACCTTCACAAGTTGGGTCTAACTAAATCCTCAGTAAATCTCAAAAGACGAAAATGTCTAAAGATATTAAAGAACCAGTTAATAAATAATTTCATTTTTCAAATGACGCCATTATTTTCTATGTATAATATACTTAGGCAAACATATATATATATATATATATATATATATATATAGGTAGCAGGTTGGCCAGGGCAGCAGCCGCCCGTTGAGATACTACCGCTAGAGAGTTATGGAGTCCTTTGACTGGCCAGACAGTACTATATTGGATCCTTCTCTCTGGTTACGGTTTACTTTCCCATTGCCCACACAGACACCGAATAGTCTGGCCTATTCTTTACAGATTCTCCCCTGACTTCATACACCTGACAACACTGAGATTACCAAATAATTCTTCTTCAGCCAAGGGGTTAAATACTGCAATGTAATTGTTCAGTGGCTACTTTCCTCTTGGTAGGGGTAGAAGAGACTCTTTAGCTATGGTAAGCAGCTCTTCTAGGAGAAGGACACTCCAAAATCAAACCATTGTTCTCTAGTCTTGGGTAGTGCCATAGCCTCTGTACCATGGTCTTCCACTGTCTTGGGTTAGAGTTCTCTTGCTTGAGGGTACACTCGGGCACACTGTTCTATATAGTTTCTCTTCCTCTTGTTTTGTTAAAGTTTTTATAGCTTATATAGGAAATATTTATTTCAATGTTGTTACTATTCTTACTTTTCATGTTTCCTTTCCTCACTGGGCTATTTTCCCTGTTGGGGCCCCTGGGCTTATAGCATCCTGCTTTTCCAACTAGGGCTGTAGCTTAGCATTTAATAATAATAATAATATATATATATATATATATATTTTTATATATATATATATATATATATATATATATATATATATTTATTTATATAAGTGCATATATATGTACATATTATATATATATATATATATATATATATATATATATATATATATATATATATATATATATATATATATATGTATATATATATATATATATATATATATATATATATATATATATATATATATATATATATATACACACACATTTATAAAGTGCATACACACATAATATATATAGTATTATTATTATTATTATTATTATTATTATTACTATCCAAGCTACAACCCTAGCTGGAAAAGCAAGATGCTATAAGCCCAGGGGCTCCAACATGGAAAAATAGCCCAGTGAGGAAAGGAAATAAGGAAATAAATAAATGAAGAGAACAAATTAACAATAAATCATTCTAAAAAAAGTAACAACGTCAAAACAGACATGTCATATATAAACTATTAACAACATCAAAAACAAATATGTCATAAATAAACTGTAAAAAGACTCATGTCCGCCTGGTCAACAAAAAAGCATTTGCTCCAACTTTGAACTTTTGAAGTTCTACTGATTCGACTACCCGATTAGGAAGATCATTCCACAACTTGGTAACAGCTGGAATAAAACTTCTAGAGTACTGCGTAGTATTGAGCCTCATGATGGAGAAGGCCTGGCTATTAGAATTAACTGCCTGCCTAGTATTACGAACAGGATAGAATTGTCCAGGGAGATCTGAATGTAAAGGATGGTCAGAGTTATGAAAAATCTTATGCAACATGCATAATGAACTAATTGAACGACGGTGCCAGAGATTAATATCTAGATCGGGAATAAGAAATTTAATAGACCGTAAGTTTCTGTCCAACAAATTAAAATGAGAATCAGCAGCTGAAGACCAGACAGGAGAACAATACTCAAAACAAGGTAGAATGAAAGAATCAAAACACTTCTTCAGAATAGATTGATCAACGAAAATCTTGAAAGACTTTCTCAATAAGCCTATTTTTTTGTGCTATTGAAGAAGACACAGACCTTATATGTTTCTCAAAAGCTAATTTTCTGTCGAGAATCACACCTAATATTTTGAAAGAGTCATACAAATTTAAAGAAACATCATCAATAGTGAGATCCGGATGTTGAGGAGCCAAGGTCCTTGACCTACTTATAATCATACTTTGAGTTTTGTTAGGATTCAACTTCATACCACATAATTTGCACCATGCACTAATTCTAGCTAAATCTCTATTAAGGGATTCACCAACCCCAGATCTACATTCAGGGGATGGAATTGATGCAAAGAGAGTAGCGTCATCTGCATATGCAACAAGCTTGTTTTCTAGGCCAAACCACATGTCATTTGTATATAGTATGAAAAGTAATGGGCCAAGAACACTACCCTGTGGAACACCGGATATCACATTCCTATAATCACTATGGTGCCCATCAACAACAACTCTTTGAGATCTATTACTTAAAAATCAATAATAATGCTAAGAAACGACCCACCCACTCCCAACTGTTTCACTTTGAAAACAAGGGCCACATGATTAACACGGTCAAAGGCAGCACTAAAATCAAGGCCAATCATACGAACTTCCCGACCACAATCAAGTGATTTCTGTACAGCATTGGAGATTGTAAGAAGGGCATCACATGCTCCAAGGCCTTTACGAAAACCAAATTGCAAACTAGGGAGTAGATGATTACCTTCAGCAAACCTATTAAGACGTTACATATTTATATAAGTGCACACACATCTATATATATATATATATATATATATATATATATATATATATATATATATATATATATATATATATAATCATAAAGACTCGACTCTGTCGAGAATTAGAAAAGATTAGAACCACTAGATTACATGCTCTCATTTCATGTAGGCTTCCATCCCAATACGCACATACTGACAAATAGCCCAACAAAATTTTCTTTCCAATATAGGTATTTTCAAATTTAGCTTTAATTATGAGAGCAAAGGTAAAGTTGCTCAAAATAAACTTGCAGGGATGATGTTTGTGACCTGGGCAAAGAAAGTAATACAGAACATTTTGGAACATGAAGAGAACTTCAGAGGACGGCCAGACATCAAGGATATGGTTGGAAAAGCAAAGCAGGGGTTGTCATAACTAATTTCATCACAACCAAATTCAGGGTTAATGGGAATAATAAAATTACTCTTAAACTTACATCATGAAAGGCAGTTGTTTATGGTCAAAGAACGGAATGAAGTCTTGGGAAGAGGTCTAAGACCACTATAATTGTTTTAGGCTATGCATAAAATGTAGCTTTTATTAAAAATGATGATGGTTGATACCAAAAATAACAGACATGGAAATTGGAACTTTTTAGAGTAAAACCTATGCATTGAAAACTACACGCAAAATACCGATCAAAATAATTTCATAATAAATCGATATTAGAAAATTCTATGTGATTTTTTTAATTATAAAACCATCAAAATTTTATTTATTTTCAGAAATTAATGTGAATGATACGTTTGTAGAAATAACATATAATAATTATTAGGTGATTTTATTATTCATATTATATGGAATAACTAATTATATAAGCATTTTTGTCCCTGAAATCGAGGAGGTAATTTGCTTGTGTGCAAGTTGCTCTAAAGTGAGAGGAGCAGAGGTAATCCCAAGTGTTTCAAGAATCTATAGACAATTTAAATACGCTAATTAAAGAATAAAATCAGTTAGATGAAAGCCACAGATAAGGAAACAAGGCAGAGCGCCAAAATAGGAAGAAAGATTAGAAAATAGCTTACAACATTCAGTTAAGCGTCAGCGGCCTGACATAAAGTAGGACTGTTTTGCCACCTCGTTCGGTTGAAGAAGATTCTTCAAATGCTCCTATATCAAAGCATAAAAACCTAGTCATGTTTTCCTTTTAAATGCTTTCAATTCTTTTGGGCCAAGGATTAGGCTACGTCGACGAGATTTCAATTTTGTTTTTTCACTTTTTCCATCATTATTATTATCATAATTTCCAACAGGGGTTGCAGCAGATTAAGTGAGGATACAAAAGCAAAAGCAACATCCAGAGCCGCCTCAACCATCACGGGACCGATGATCCTCCTGTATCAAACATAAAAGCTTTACTTAACCAAGATCTGTAGACCTTAATCAAGACCTTGGCATTATCTATGAGCTACGTGAAATGACCCAAATTATGAAGAAAGAAAGTCAGTGTTAAGAGATGGTGGTTTCCTTCGTGGCGTCAAATTCCCGGACGGACGAGATGCCATTTTTCTTTTAGTCTCTGTCACAATAACCATATCTCCTAAAGGCAGATTACCTTAATTCACATTTGCTGCATAGTAAGTTTTCATTTAAGTGAAGGCAAATTCTCTCTCTCTCTCTCTCTCTCTCTCTCTCTCTCTCTCTCTCTCTCTCTCTCTCTCTCTCTCTCTCAGTCTTAAATTTGAATAAAGTGATCAAGAACAGTTCTCTTTATCTCTCTTTCACAAAATAAGAAAAAAGTCAATAATGAAAGGAGTATTTTTTTAAAGAAATACCATTCGAACATCCGAGTAAAGAGAGAAAACGGAGTCATGGCTTCTGCAATACATCAATATGTTTTAAACGTTGCATTGTAGGCCTATATGACATTCCAGCTTCTGCATCTACATGTTTTAAACGTTGCATTATAGGCATATCTGACATTACAGTCAGCAGGAACATCGTTGCTTTTGTGCATTATTCTAAAATCCAGCATTTGTATTCTTCCTGTTTCTTCAGTAGCAGCAAATATGATATATTTCAGTGTACAAACGATTACGCAATTTCCCATAAATTTAGATAACTTCAGATTCCGAGGGAAAAAAATTAATTAAAAGAAACTATTTTGGTGAAGTTACTTTTCATGAATTAAACGGACCAGTTTTAATATTTTCATATTTTATAAAGTTTGAATTAAAATTCATTATATATATGGTCATTATCTCTTCCTAGGCCTATTGACCCTAAGCCACGGTTACATTTCGCCAGTCGTCTCTATCTCGAGTTTTTAAATCAATACTTCTCTTTTCATCATCATTCGTCATCTCCTACTTCACACTTCACATTTTGTAAAATGGAAGTGTCCAAAGAATTGTATCAAACATGGTCTATAAATATTTTTTGGACTTTAGACAGTTATAATTACGGACAAATAACAGTTATAGTGAAATCTTTGAAATTATTTGTGACTGTTCGATGGATGTTCTAGGTTGGATATTCAAGTTATGGAATGGAAATATTCATAGGACTAACAAATATGGAGTACTGAAGTTAGGGGTGAAAATTATTTTATCTTTAAAGCGCATCTCAGTGACACAGTGTTCAGAATAAATTTGCAACCCCTGAAAGATGTACTTCATATTGTATTTGTAGATGTTTCAATCGTTTTATACTTATTGCAACACCAGAGAACCCGTTGCTTCCAAATAAGCTATTGCCGATCCGTAATTGAAAACAAGGTTCCTAACAGCTATACTCTCATTACAAAGGATCGTCTATAGATGGGTTTAGCTATTCAAGTAACTGTCTGCATCTTTCAACCTCATTATTCCCATTGTATAGCAGGGTCGGCCGCTCGAGTTAACTCTCTCCATCTATTTATTTTATTTTCCTCTTTGTACAGGACCTAAACACAAAATTTTGATAAATGATTTTATAAATAAACTATTCATTTGAAATCATATCAGAATAAAATAGTATTATTCAATTTTGTCCTTTAAAAGTTAGAGAGATTCCTATTATGTTGACTCGAAAATTAAGCAAAGGAAAAATGAGCTTTAACCAGAGAGGAATCTGATATAGTACTATTTTGCGGTCGTCACAGTACCCAATAACTCTCGCAATGGCATCAGCGGGTGCCTAGCCTCGGCCATAAAACTACTGATTTATTTGCTAAAAAAAATATCAAAAATTCATAAATAACTATAATGATGATTATTGTTAAAGGCAACTAGATTCCTAATTATTAACCTTTACAAGAAATTATGAATTTATCAACAAATCTATAAACTTTGCATAAAATGTTTGAGTCTTCTTAAATAGAGAATATTTTCCGAGAAGTACTGGCAGTGATATCTGTATCGTCCTGGATAACCTAAAGTAAAGAGACTCGGGTTTTCCGAGAGTCCTGGGTCGGGTCAAGCCCTAAGAAATCGACTCCGTTGAGGATCCTTCCTCTTAGGTGTCTTCCGATCCAGGACTACCTCTCGGTTTGGGGTTCCGAGACAGGCAGGATAGAAAGATAGTATCCTGCCACTGACGTCCCCCGGTTATCCAGCAAAACAGCAACAGGCTTTCTTTGGTCTGGTGTTGAATCTCTCTCTCTCTCTCTCTCTCTCTCTCTCTCTCTCTCTCTCTCTCTCTCTCTCTCTCTCTCTCTCTCTCCCTCCTATTTTTGCATTGGGCAAGCGTTGTTCGTAAGTTGTCACTTAGTAATAAACCTTATATTTCACTTAGGAGATATGTGTATGTATGAAACAACGGTGGTCAACTGCTATGAAAAATTCTATCATTGAAAAATATTGGATCGTTAAAGAAATCGTGCTAGAATATTTCAGAACAAAAAATAAATACGGTAATGTAGTCGGGCTAAATACCGTGATTCCTGGAACTGAGTGGGAAAGAGGGCGTCAAGAGGGAAAATAATTCAAGCTTAGTCCTGTTGTCTAATAATAACAATTTATGCATTTGGGTTATGAATTCAAAGCTATTATTTAATTTTGCTTGTGTCGTTCTGTGTATAAAGCAAAAGTTAGTTGGGGTCGTGGTTTCGAAACTTGCAATAAATCATTATAAGCCAAATTTCAGGTTATAGCCAAAGCTGCCTATATACTGTAGGTCCAATCTCTCGTGGGGTTTATTCAGGGAGAAGAAATAATGATAAATAAATAAAACTATAATTAATTCTACCTCTATTATTTAATTTTACTTCATGAATGGAAGTCTATAATAGGGTCAGACATATTAACCCAAAGCTGTAATGTGCAGATTCTACAATAGAAACGTATCTCGAATAATAGTAATAATAATAATAATAATGATAATAATAATAATATGGCTCTGTAGTCTTGGCTTTATAACATACTAGGGCATGGCTATAGGTCAGATGGCAACAATAAATATTTGCATCAAATCTTATAACTTGATAAAGGTGTCTATCTGGGCATAAAGTTGCTATTTGTGAAATTTCTCCACAGTCTTCATCATTTTATTTTTAGGCCTATAAGCTTAATAAGAATTATGAAATCAGAAGTGCGAACTTCAAGTCACATATAACAGTAAGGCGAGGAGGGGCAAAGTGAGCATTCAAATCTTCACAAGTCGGGGCTAACCAAATAATAAGTAAATCTCAAAAGACGAAACTTTCTAAAGACATTAATGAACCAGGTAATAGACAATGATTAAGACTGATAATACAAATATTATTGTTTAAGTAAATAGTAGACAGCAACAAGTCATTAAAACATATGTATAATTCTTTGTAATACATAGGCCTATGTGAATCATAAAACACGACAATTTCATCTTTTAAAAGACGTCATTATTTTCTTGGTATAATATACTTAGGCAAACTATATATATATATATATATATATATATATATATATATATATATATATATATATATATATATATATATATAATATAATATATACATACATATATATCTATATATATATATATATATATATATATATATATAATATATATATATATATATATATATATATATATATATATATATATATATATATATATATATATATATATATATATAGTTGTTTATCCTCCTGGGAATAATGTCAAGCAATCTATTACAAATATTTTCCTCACGCACAGACTCCCAAGATGATAAGCATTCGCTAATGATTGCTTGTCTACTATTGCGAACGGGAAACGATTATGAAAATGAACGCTTGGTTATAAAAATTAGTTAACTCTTTGTTTCCTTCTTCGGTTGTGTAGCTGTATACTGTACATATAGGCAGTAAGACTATACTTAATTGCCACATATTATTCATCTTGCTGCCTGAAATAGTACACTCTAAACCTCGTATCTGTAGCCGCACAGTGCTGTGTAGGTCAGACCAAAACAGTAGCATTCTCGTCGACTGCAGCATTCCGACTTGCACCTACAATTAGTCTGCTACCGGCAACTCTCTGCAATGGGTGGAAGCTTTGTTCAAATTATCTTTTCTTAGTCTAGCACAAGTTTGAGGGAATTTTTCCTTTCCTTGTCACCCTGAGTCTCACCCCACATCCTCGCTTTGATCTAGTTTCAGCTTTCATACTAAATGGCCAGTAGAAATAAAAAACAATGTCTGCTCTCTTGTATTTGGTAGAGTGTGCTTGTATTGTAAGAAGTACATCGAGCATTGCTTACTCTTCAAAAGTTTTTGAACTTCATGAGGGCCAATCACCCACTAATGCTACACCAGGGTTGTAACTTGGCTCTCAAGAATAGTAATGAGGTGGGATTTTTGACATGTGTGGAGCTTTCTGCTATCATTGGAGGGAAGAAGTCTGTGATTGGTTCTCATGACGGAAGAACTCCTTCAAGTCATACTCTCTGCCCTGGCATGATATGAACAGCTTGGAGAACAGACGATTGTTTGCTTTGAAGAGTCAACAGATACTGATACCTGTAGTAAAAAGTCAACCCTGTTCCTTTTGATTTGTTCATAGATGGTGGATTCTTCTTTTCTTCCCTGTCTCTTAATAAACTCCTGGAAATGGCCATTTCCTTTCTCAAAGTGTGCGCTAACCAGCTCTGAAAAAACTTCATTGAGCAATGTTCTTTGCATCAAGTGAAATCAGGTCTCAACTCTCAGCCCGGAGAAGATTGCTCACATCTAGCATGCCTTGTGAGAGCTTTTATATTCTCTCAAGGAACACTGTGCTCGTTCTGTTTTGTCATGCTGGATGGTTTGTTTAGAACCCCCTGATCCCACTTCTTGCCTCATACTGTGTACCCAAGTGGCTGACTTCAGGACCAGCTACCATCCACCATCTCAGTACTGATAGGTCTTCAGTCATGCCCATTGCACTCCTGCCTGCCTTGATGACAGTGATGGACCCAGAACAAAAAGCATCTCATTTATTGCATGGAAGAGGGAAATATTAGTCACATAGTGTAGCCATTATGTTTTTGTGGTTGTTATGCACATGGTGATTTGAGCTCTTCACTCTTCTTCTTCTGGCAAGAACAACAATTGCTTCAGTCAGTCTGGAATTTACAGCCCTGGGTCTGTTACTTGCCATCTTGGTGAATGGCATTCAAGGTATCATACTATGGTAATTATCTTTATTCCGTGAATCGAAGCCGAGGATTTATCCTTTTACCACCTTTATCTCAATCATTTAGAATAAGGTATGAGATACGACTAGGTTCGAGAATAAATATAAATGACTTACATCTAGCTTGATCGTTCACACAGTATCGTTCAAGTCCTTTGCAGTCTGTTCAGCAACCAAGACACTACATGCAAAGGGCTATAGACCTGTTAATCTTAGCTCGGCTCTCCTGCGCTGGTACAACCGGTAATATATGGTTGCTTATTGATCCAGGGCTTATTAGACAGCATCTGGGATGCTAAAATAATGATTTAGGCACACTAAATAATCATTCGGCTGATACTGAGCCCCATACTGAGGTTCACAACAGTGGTGCCATCCAGCGTGTCCTGATTGAATGATGACATTGCACTACTGCAATGAGGAAGTCAATGGGTAAGTACATATTTCTAAATTCGGACTCTACGCAGTAAAAAAAAAATGTATGATTTGACATCAAGAGCATTCGGATAAAGGAAGTCTTTGCGATCTTATTGCGAAATGCAATATTTCTGTAAATTCAATAGCATCCTTTTTATTAAAAAGAGCAATCCCCGACGAGTCTGTGTGCTAACTTTGGTGTCTAGTTCCGGAAATGGAAGATTCTCCGGAAAATTTTCTGATATCTTCTCCACTATCAGTAGAAGCATCAAATAATGATTACCAAAGTATTTGAAAAAAAAAGAGGATGAATAAAAATTATCATTAATTAAACATAACTGAAATCTGTTGGTGAAAATTGATACCAAATACTTTGAAAAGATAAGTAATTGACAACAACTGCAATAATAATAATAATAGCTATAAATTCAACTGAATGATAAAGCAAGCAAAGAAGTAAAAATTATAATAAGCAAAACTTGAAATACCCTTAAGTTGCGTTTACACCAAGCGAATCGAATCGATTCAATTCAAGGAGAATCATTTGACTCGAGTCATTTTGAATCGGTATAGTTCCAACCAACTGAATCTGATTAACACACCATTCAGTACCAAGGCAGCCTTCGAGGAGTATGGACGTCTTTGCTGTTGCAGAAATAGCATTGTTGCTGTGGCTGAGAAAGCGTAGACGGAGGGGGAGGCAACGAATATGGGTGCATCCAATAAATTCCAGAAGACCTGAATTTGGGAGCTTTGGACATTTGTTCCCAGATTTGGTCAATAATCCGGAGAAGTTTTATGACTTCTTTAAGATGACCACAGAACAATTCAAGATGTTGGTTGAGTTGATGGGACCCTCCATCAAGAAGCAGAATAGCAACTACCGTAGCAATATCAGTCCATAATGCAGCAATTACATCACGATTTCGGTGCATAGGATCACTGGGATCATGAATAGCACGTCGTACTTACACTAAACTGATGAGGAGTTCCACATACATGATGCTTCCTGCTCGGCTGACTCGCCTTGACTGATGAAAAAATGGGACCGGGCGCATCAGTGATTCTGAATCGCCATGAATCTCCATGATTTGAATTGACTAGATTCGCTTGGTGTAAACGATTCCATTGAATTTAACGTAGCGAATCATGACGAATCATGAATTGGGATGATTCTCCATGAATTGAATCGATTCGATTCGCTTGGTGTAAACGCAGCCTAAAACTGTGCATGAATATCGCTCAAAAGAAGAAAAAAAACGAAAAGATTTTGTGCTTTGGCCGACTATGGCCAATCCTCAGCCTATACAATACATTCCTCCCAAGAGCTTGACTCTGACATGTTTAGTTTATTAAATTAATCCCCAAAAATACATCATTTCACCATGCCCGCAAAGTCCTTCGCCATTACTATCAATATTACTAACAATGGGATTTAATTTCTGTGTACTGCTTGGCACAACCGGGTTCAAGTCCCATTGATTTCGATCGTGGCGTTAGATAATTGAATTTCAGGATATCAAAAATTATTTCTAGGGTAGGTGTATGTAGTGTGGAATGACAATAAAGATCCTAGCATTTGGCATAATGGTCTAAATGACACAGACAACTGCTAACAATGTGAGCCTGTGCAAATCAAATTAGGCTTCCAATGGAATAGTTTAATGAACAATCCTTTTTCAGAGAGTCAAGCTTTATAACAGAAGACTAGCAGTGCCCATTTGATCCAATTTTGAAAAAGGGAAAAATCATACATCTTAGCATTTTTTTTAATGAGTCTTTGGAAAAAAAAAAATCAAGATCCAGAGGGAGGTTCTTTTATGGTATGCTACAAAATTCTCCATCCACTGTCATGAAATACTTCTTGTTGCTAATTATTTCTGGACTGATCCACCATCCCATTTAATTCACCTGACTACAAGTAGAAAGGCGAGAGAAAAACAACAGGGCAGAAGAGAAAGAAAGAACAGAACCTCTGTAATATATATCTACGTGGAAAAAAAAAACAGATCAATAACATACTCGTAAAAGTTAACAATTACTACAGCAGAGTTAGGTAGTTCAATATTCGACTGGTCTTGCACTCCCAGACACCTGTCGTCCAGAAATGGGGTGAAATTGGAAATCTCTCTCAAACACCCGGACATCCATCAATTTATATGAGTGACTGTACACCCTAGCAACAAAAACCGGTGTCGTCTGGCCAGACCTGACTTGGAGAGATCATGCCCCTCTTGATAATGTATGGGTTGACGAGGTTTGCTTATTAACATTTATGAAGTAATGATGATGATGGTAATACCTCTATTGATAACATTTAATATCAATGATTCCAACTCGCAATGAAAACGGGCATATATCGTTCTAACATTGTTTTTAGGTGGTCATTGAACATCTTCGGAACATGGGATCTTCACCCGAAAGAAATACAATGGCAACACCAACTTGCAAAGTTGTTAGTGGTCTTGTGTGATCCTTGGGAACATCCAAATAGTATGAAATATAGGATACAGGTAGGGAGAGAGAGAGAGAGAGAGAGAGAGAGAGAGAGAGAGAGTGTTACAAGGATTTTGGATGTCTAAGACTTTTTAGTCCATTCGCAGATACTCCATTTGCTCTTTGTAGGTAGAACGATGTAGTTTAAGCATTTGGAGAGTTCTTATGATCTTATCTAACTTATTCTAGAACGAGAGAGAGAGAGAGAGAGAGAGAGAGAGAGAGAGAGAGAGCAGCTGCTAGAATAATGCAAACAAAGGATATATCATTCCCACGTATATTTATTGGAACAGTCATTTCCCACAATATTTTAAGGATGTTCCATTTAAAAATGTAATAAGGAATTCAAATATATCGGTGTGATTATATTTTTCGATGACTATTCTCGAAAACGATTGCATTTCTTAAAAGAATAAGAGATAAGACCTCTCTATCTCTTTCATATATTTATATATATATATATATATATGTGTGTGTGTGTGTGTGTGTGTGTGTGTACAGTATATACTGTATATATATATATATATATATAACACAGGCACACGTGATTTCAATCAATGTAAATATCACCCACGAATGGCATTAATACCGAATTCTATCTTGGGAATATACTTCCACTTGGATAGCTCAGTCGGTAGTGTCCCTGCAGGCATGGTTCTCCAGCCGTAGAGGTGGGGGTTCGAATCTCCACCCGGCCAGAAGCTGTTACCATAAAATGAATTCCAAGTGGAAGTATATTCCCAAGATAGAATTCGGTATTAAATGCCATTCGTGGGTGATATTTACACGCACACACACACACACACATATATATATATATATATAGATAGAGAGAGAGAGAGAGAGAGAGAGAGAGAGAATTGTATTTATCTATGTATATCAAGTATACGAAATAAAGTTGACTGATTGATTGATATATATATATATATATATAATACATATATATATATATATATATATACAAACATATATATACATATATATATATATATATATTATATATTTATATACATATATATGTGTATATATATATATATATATATATATTTATATATATTATATATTTATATTTATATACATATAAATATATATATATATATATATATATATATATCAATCAATCAATCAATCAATTAGTCAACTTTATTTCGTATACTTGATATACATAGATAAATACAATTCTTTATAATATACATTAGTAGGAAAAACATATTTTCTAACTAAACCTTCTTACATTCATTAAAAACAAAAATAAGGAATAAACAATATAAATTTTAAAAATGTATTATATATATATATATATATATATATATATATATATATATATATATATATATATATATATATATATATATATATATATATATATATAAAGTTTATTACAAGTCTACCTTACATATTCCTGTCGAATTCAGGAATCTGTTCTTAGATTTGAAAGCAACCCTTCTCCACTATAATAGCTGATAAGTGAGTTTGCAACACGTGGTTATTTATCATGAATCTATATCAATAACAACGTGTTGCAATCACTAATCAGGTATCATAGTGGAGATGAGTTTATTTCAAATCTAAGAACAGATTCCTGAATCCGACAGGAATATGTAAGGTAGACTTGTAATAAACTTGTATTTGTCTTTTGGGGAAAAACAAAATTGCAAAATAAAAATGACTTATTCGCTTGCAGGTTTATTGATTAAAAAAAATAAAGGTGGAATTCTTGTGATGAGCATGTGGAAACATTACCATGCAGTTACATTTAATTTCCTGTAAAAATAAATTTTTTATGATTTTTTATAGGGTATTTTTTCTTACCCCAAAAAGGGGTAAGAAAAAACATACTTGGGGTAAAGAAAAAAAAAAACTACCTTCATTTTCGCTATTTTAAGACTAGAGGTCCTCTTGTGGCTCAAGGTAAAATAAAATAAAATGTCTTCTATTTCATATAACTTAACACATAGTTCATTAGTTCATTATGAGAAATGTATGGTATTTCATTTAATGTTTTTACACCAATCTCATTATTCACCATTAAAGCGTAAAGAATATTTCCTAAAAGCACTCAATGCTAGCTTATCGGGAAATTTGAAGTAACCCCCTTTCATTATATCTGCATTTGCAGGATCAAAAGAAAAACAAATTCAGAAGAAACAATCTGAATATCTTTAGATACTGGTCGCATCCATGTGAGTTTTTCTGGGTCAGATGAAATGCTTTTCCTTCTTAAAAAGTCCACTTCCACAGATGAAACACTTTCATTTTCATCATTTTCAAAAGTCTTGGTAATCTTACTCCAGTAGTAAGACTTTGTAGGAGTAGAATAAAAAACTGCATAAAATTTTCCAATAGCACTGTCATCTAACCCCGGCATTTGGAATGATTCTTCTTCAGGAACGTTTTCATCTGCAGGGATGTGCTCTTCGACTGAAGATTCTTCGTTCATAGCATCTGTATCATCTGTGTCCTCTAGTTCCATCACTGGTTGTTGGTCATCCACCTCTTCTGAGCACTGTCTGAGGAGATTTTGCATTTTCTCTTAGACTTAGATTTGCTTTTATTTTCTAACTGTTTTGTGATTTTTTCTCCTTTTATGATTTGGGCTTTCATATTTATGCGACGACGTGTGGGCTTGGATGTATTTGGTGTCTTCCATCTTGCCTGCATAACAGTCCCTTATGTTGTTTCCTCATTGGATTCTTGTAGAATCACAACTGTAGCGCATATTATGAGGGGCTCGTAGTTGAATTTCCTTATAAAGCACATCAATTGGTAATGAATGTAGAATTCTGTTCAGCTCAGAGTCCGAGTATTTCGAAAGGAATGGATCATTCTTATAACTTTTACTAATGTTCGATATTGATGCTTCTGACTGAGGTGTTGAAGCTCTTGTAGCAGGAGTAGTTGGTCTTGTGGTGGGGGGGGGGGGGTGTTAGTTGACGGACAAACTGGAGCTGGTATAAGTTTGTCTAAGGATTCTGTAAAATCTCTAGAAACAGAAGTTGAAAGTGGCAGTAACTGGTTTTCATTTTGCTCTGAGCGATCCTCATGCATGGGGTCAAATGGGTTTTCTGTGTGCTCTGCTGTATCCTCATGCATGGAGTCCAAAATTGGTCCTCCATTGCCATCCTTTGGCGATCCCATTGTTAGCCATTTTTCATAAGTTTTAAGTTTTATGGGATTCAGCCTATTTTTTTTATATTTATCCCTGTTGCAGGGATAAATCCCTGTACTCTCGAATCCTTTCTTTACATTCTGTGGGGAGAGTCCTTTCTCCCAAACTGAGCATCGCATATTTACAAAGCCACATTTTCTCAGTGGTTCTTGAGCTCCTGTTTTATTGACATGATCATTCAAAGCATATTAATAGTAATTCTTCAATGGGGCAAAACAGGTAACATCAAGTAGTTGAAGAACATCAGTACAGTGAGCAGGAAGTTTTAATATAGATGTGTTTTCTTTCTTCGCCAGTTCAACCGTTGCTATTGAGGTATGATTAATATGGCCATCGAGAATTAACAGTAAAGGACGCCTATCTTTTGTTTTGTCTACGAAATACTTGAAAATGTCCTCGAAGATTGGTGTTGTCATCCAGCATATTGCGTTCCAGGAATGTCTTGTGTACCTTTCCAAGTACTTTGCATGTGCTTTCCTCTAAATACCACTACAGGAGGAAGAGTAGTACCATCTGCACAACACATAGCAAGAACAGTGGTATTTTCCCGATTTGCTCCACAGACAACATGTATGGTTTTCTTCCCCACTGAACCTATGGTCTTGCATTTTGATGGGTCATGAGGAAACCCTGTCTCATCAAGATTCAAAATACATTCTGGTCTATTACTTATACCAAGACGTTTTTGTGCTCTCTGAAGCAAGTCGTAATATCCATAAATCACAAAAGGGTCAGCAGTTACATTTTTTCGAGCTAACTGCATTGTTCCACGCTTTTTTAGACGAAGCTTATGTCTACTGAGAAATGAAGCAGCCCATTCGTAACAAGGACGACCACCCACGAAAGGGGTTGGAATCTCATTGGCGACTACATAATCGTGGACAATGCCCATAAATTCTGTCATGGTTGGCCTAAAACCCATCTCCTCCATCTCCAGAAGTGCACTCTTCAGCTTGTCCTCTATCTCAGGTGAGAGGGCTGTCTTCCAGCCCTGAAAAGAGAGTGCAAAATAATATATACTGCTTTCAATTTGAGAGGAATTCTTTTCAGTTTGGTTCATTGAAATGTGAGCGATAGATGGGCTTGATCATATAATTTATTGTATGTATTCTTTGATTTGCTCCAGCCAAAAAAGTTGAGAAACACATTATTTAGTTGGGATGATACAAGTTGAACAGTTGCTTACCCTTTTATCGGTGTGTTCTTCTCCGATAGTTAATGCTTTGTTTCGGAGCATAGAAATTGACATAAAGTACTTCAATGCAGTTGAGCGCACTGAAGTTCCATGGTGTATTTCTTCTAATGCTCTTCTCACAGTTTCTTCATTCCAGGGTTTGATTTTCTTTTTGTAGTGACGAGGCATTTTTCAAGAGCTCAGGTTGCACCAGCTAACTCTGTGGCAATAACCTTAATACTGAACATCACACTTGCAAGTTTCTTTACCATCAAACCTTACAATATACCAACCTGTTAAGACAAATTCAAACTTGTTCAAACAGTGGTAGCTTACGCACACAGGCAACACTTCAGAGGAAACAAGCTAAACTACTAGTACTTGTTTGGTTATAATAAGAAGAACATGGAGTGAGAAAAAACACCACATGGGGTAACAAAATACACCAACATAGGGTAACAAAAAACACCACATGGGTAACAAAAATCACCACACGGGGTAACAAAAATGCCGTGTAACAAAAAATATCATGATCAGTTTTTTCTTACCCCACTATTAGGAAATTTGGTGGGGTAAAAAAAAAAAAACAGCCCTTATGACAATAAGCAGTAAAGGAGGGGTCGGCAACCTATGGCACGCGTGCCAAACTTGCCACGAGGAGTGCTTCTTTATGGCACGGCATTTGATTCGAAGGAGCAAAGAAAAATAAAAGAAATAAAAATACTAAGAGAGAGAGAGAGAGAGAGAGAGAGAGAGAGAGAGAGAGAGAGAGAGAGAGAGAGAGAGAGAGAGAGAGAGAGAGAGAGAGAGAATGTGTATTGTGCATCATTACTTTTATCTTTATGGTTTACTTTATTTACTTTATGATTTAAATAATTACATCATTTTATTTTCTATCTACCTATATATCTATATTTCTACTATCTAAGTTTCCTTTCCTATGATATGTGCCGGTCATCACAATTACGATTACGGATGCCTTAATCTAGGATCAAGTAATTTCCCCGATCAGGTCAGATTGGCTACCTGAGTATGGTCCCTTTTATAATTCCTTGAGATCATGATTAAGATACCTAGGTACTGTTCCTGTTGTTTCATTGAGTCTTTCTAGTTCAATGTCACCATGGCTAATGTGAAAATAATCAAGCTTGATGTCCGATTATTTCAGTCATCATGGAGAAATAACTTTGGATTTATTCAGCAGAATGATCGAACCGTGTGTGCACTCAGCTACAAAAATGTCATGTGCTGCACATCGAGTGTTAAACCACACTTTGAAACCAAAGAAGAGCAGGCTTTCAAGGATGATAGGGCTGACAAAGTTGAGGCGATAAAGAAAGCTGTTACCCGCTATGAGAAACAAAGTAATGTGTTCAAAAACTTGAATACTAGCAAAAACAATGAAACAAGCCAGTTACAATCTAGCTTTGTTTATTGCTATGCATAGAAAGACTTGGTGATGCATATCTTTAAAAGCAGCTTCCGTAGACTGCACTGATGTTGTATTTGATATCAAATCAAACAAACAAGTTTTCATCTCAAGGATAAAAGACGTCTGTCTCCGCTAGAACCGTGGAGAGAAGTATTTCTGAAATGGCTGATAATGTAGATCAGCAGCAATTAGTTGCTTTAAGAAGTACATGTGTGCTCAGTGTGCCTGAATGAAAGCGTGGGTATCAATGGCATTCCCTGCTTAGCTGTTTTTACCAGGTATAGTGACACATAGGTACACGAGAAGCTATGTTGTCTTAAACCTATACCAATACTAAGGGAGAAGACATACTGAAGGCATCCACTGACCATTTTGAGAAAAGACAGGAAGACCTAGGAAAGATTTTTGTCTTTACAACAAATGGTGCTCCTCTTAGAGAAGGAGAAAATAGGAGCTTTACAAGATGGCTGAGTATAAAATTGGGCAATACATTCTTAAATTGCACTGCATAGTTCATCAAGAAAATTATTTTCATACATGAAGCACATCATTACCACTCATCACAGCAGCCTTACAATGGATCACTCTGAGGGTCATGTGAAACTCAAGGTGTCCAAATATTCACCTGGAATTTATACTTTGGCCTTTGGGAAGCAAGGGCAAGGATCTCATAGATATGGTGGAGTATAAACTCAAAATATAAGATATTTTTGTTACAAAGAATACTATATGTAACAAAATTATTACATTTATGTTATGCCTGATCAGGAAAATAAATTATAATTAAAATGGTTACTACATACTGAACAATTATAATTTTAATTTTTCTATATGCTGAAAATAACAACTGGCACGCAAGATAGTAAAAATAATGGGATTAATTATCAAGTGGCACATTGTGTTCAGAAGGTTGCCAACCCCTGCAGTAGAGGCTGATGATCTGGGACCATTAGACCGCCACTACAACTCTATGGGGACTACAACGCATGTTTCACAAATCTCCGAAACCCATCTGGGGTAAGAAAAAACAGTTTTTGAAAGTCAATAATAAGTTTTAGAGACCCATTTTTCAATAGCTTTACACTGATGGCGTTGCATATTCCTAAATATAACATTTAAGGAAATCTTTAACATGGACACATAGTTAATGAGTTTATCTTTATTTTTATAGCATTGAATGATAATTTTTTTTTTCTGAAGAGGGCCATGTTTTTTCTTACCCAAAAACCCCCATGTTTCCCCCCCCCCCCCCAACTGACTTATACAGTCTCTGCAAATATGGTTTCGGCTAAGAGGCATAGGTTCGAATATCTGCCCAGCCAGAAGCTGTTATCATAAATTAATTTCTAGTGGATGTTCACTCCCAAAAATAGAATTCGATATTAAATGCCATTGTGGTT
This sequence comes from Palaemon carinicauda, assembly GCF_036898095.1. Lineage (NCBI taxonomy): Eukaryota > Metazoa > Arthropoda > Malacostraca > Decapoda > Palaemonidae > Palaemon > Palaemon carinicauda. The sequence continues at coordinate 86,087,093 of NC_090745.1, forward strand.
GATATTTACAGTAATTAAAATCAAGCGTGTTAGTCGTATATATATATATATATATATATATATATATATATATATATATATATATATATATATATATATATAGATAGATAGATATATACACATATATATACTGTATATAAATATATATATATATATATATATATATATATATATATATATATATATATATATATATATATATATATGTATATATAAATATATATATATATATATATATATATATATATATATATATATATATATATATATATATATATTTATATATATGTGTGTGTGTGTGTGTGTAATTTTTTTTTACTTGAAAGGTTACAACCTTATTTGTGTCCGATCTATCGGAGTCCAGACATGGATGGCTATATATGAAAGGTGTGAGACTCACTGACGGGTGTTAAGTAGCAGGAGCCTGCATGGAGAGGAGGAGGTATGCTGGCTGTTTAGTTCACCACTCACCTGGGTGAAGCGGTGTCATTTCATTCATAACAAATACCTAAAGTATATGCTGTATTTAATTATAGCACCTCTTTGGCCCACATTTTAAGGTTCCTTACCTCTGGCATCAGGGTTTTTTTGACATCTTATTTTGATGTGCCTTACTTCTAGCCTTTGAGGTCCTTTGACCTCTATTTTGAGGTGCCTTATCTCTAGCATTAGTGGTTTTTACCTCTATTTTGAGGTGCCTTATCTTTAGCATTAGGGGCTTTTTTACCTCTATTTTGAGGTGTCTTATCTTTAACATTAAGGGCTTTTTTACCTCTATTTTAAGGTGTCTTAACGTTAGCTTTACGGGCTTTATGACCTATATTTCTAGGTGCCTTAACTTTAGCTTTACGGCCTTTATGACCCCTATTTCTAGGGGCCTTATCTCTAGAATTAGGGGCTTTTTAAACTCTTATTTTGAGGGGCCTTATCTCTAGCATTAGGGGCATTTTTACCTCTTATTTTGAGGGGCCTTATCTCTAGTATTAGGAGCTTTTTACCTCTAATTTTAGGAGCCTAATCTCTAGCATTAAGGGCTTTTTAACTTCTGATTTTGAGATGCCTTATCTCTAGCATTAGGGGATTTTTACCTCTATGTTGAGGTGCTTTATCTCTAGTATTAGGGGATTTTTACCTCTATGTTGAGGTGCCTTATCTCTAGCATTGGGGGATTTTTACCTTGAGGTGCCTTATCTCTAGCATTAGGAGCTTTTTTATCTCTATTTTTAGGTGCCTTAACTTTAGATTTAGGGGCTTTATGACCTCTATTTTTAGATGCCTTACCTCTAGCATGGCTTTTTAACATCTGATTTTGAGGTACCTTATCTCTATCGTTAGGGGCTTTTTTACCTCTATTTTAAGTTGCCTTATTTCTAGCATTAGGGGCTTTATTACCTCAATTTTTAGGTGCCCTATCTCAAACATTAGGAGCTTTTTTACCTCTATTTTTAGGTGCCTTATCTCTAGCATTATGGGCTTTTTGACCTCTGTTTGGAGGTGCCTTATCTCTAGCATTAGGATCTTTTTTTACCTTTGATTTTAGGTGCTTTAGGGGCTTATTTATAGCATTAGGGCTTTTTGACCTCGATTTTGAGGTGCATTACTTGTAGCATTAGAGGCTCTTTGACCTCTCATTTTAGGTGCCTTATTTATAGCATTAGGGGCTTTTTTACCTCGATTTTGAGGTGCATTACTTCTAGCATTAGAGGCTCTTTGACCTCTGTTTTTAGGTGCCTTATTTATAGCATTAGGGACTTTTGACCTCGATTTTGAGGTGCATTACTTCTAGCATTAGAGGCTCTTTGACCTCTGTTTTTAGGTGCCTTATTTGTAGTATTAGGGGATTATTTACCTCGATTTTTAGGAGCCTTATATATAGCATTAGGGTCTTTTTGACCTCGATTTTGAAGTGCATTACTTCAAGCATTACAGGCTCTTTGACCTCTGTTTCTAGGTGCCTTATTTGTAGTATTAGGGGATTTTTACCTCGATTTTTAGGAGCCTTATATATAGCATTAGGGGCTTTTTTACGTCGATTTTGAGGTGCATTACTTCTAGCATTAGAAGCTCTTTGACTTCTATTTTAGGTGCCTTATTTATAGCATTAGGGTACTTTTTACCTCGATTTTAAGGTGCATTACTTCTAGCATTAGAGGCTCTTTGACCTCTATTTTTAGGTGCCTTATCTATAGTATTAGGCTTTTTTTTACTTTGATTTTGAGTTGCATTACTTCTAGCATTAGAGGCTCTTTGACCTCTATTTTTAGGTGCCTTATTTATAGTATTAGGCTTTTTTTTACTTCGATTTTGAGTTGCATTACTTCTAGCATTAGAGGCTCTTTGACCTCTCTTTTTAGGTGCCTTATTTATAGCATTAAGGGCTTATTGACCTCTTCTTTTAGGAGCCTTATATATAGCATTACGGCCTTTTGACCTTGATTTTGAGGTGCATTACATGTAGCATTAGAGGCCCTTTGACATTTATTTTTAGGTGCCTTATTTATAGCATTAAGGGCTTATTGACCTCTTCTTTTAGGAGCCTTATATATAGCATTACGGCCTTTTGACCTTGATTTTGAGGTGCATTACATGTAGCATTAGAGGCCCTTTGACATTTATTTTTAGGTGCCTTATTTATAGCATTAGGAGCTCTTTTACGTCGATTTTGAGGTGCATTACTTGTAGCATTAGAGGCTCTTTGACCTTTATTTTTAGGTGCCTTATTTATAGCATTAGGAGCTTTTTTACCTCTATTTTCAGGTGCATTACTTCTAGCATTAGAGCCTCTTTGACCTCTATTTTTAGGTGCCTTATTTATAGCATTAGGGGCTTTTTGACCTCGATTTTGATGTGCATTACTTTTAGCATCAGAGGCTCTTTGACCTCTCTTTTTAGGTGCTTTATTTATAGCATTAGGAGCTTTTTTACCTCTATTTTCAGGTGCATTACTTCTAGCATTAGAGCCTCTTTGACCTCTATTTTTAGGTGCCTTATTTATAGCATTAGGGGCTTATTGACCTCGATTTTGAGTTGCATTACTTTTAGCATTAGAGGCTCTTTGACATCTCTTTTTAGGTGCCTTATTTATAGCATTAGGTGCTTATTGACCTCGATTTTGAGGTGCATTACCTTTAGCATTAGAGGCTCTTTGACCTCTCTTTTTAGGAGTCTTATTTATAGCATTAGGGGCTTATTGACCTCGATTTTGAGTTGCATTACTTTTAGCATTAGAGGCTCTTTGACCTCTCATTTTAGGTGCCTTATTTATAGCATTAGGTGCTTATTGACCTCGATTTTGAGGTGCATTACCTTTAGCATTAGAGGCTCTTTGACATCTCTTTTTAGGTGCCTTATTTATAGCATTAGGGGCTTATTGACCTCGATTTTGAGTTGCATTACTTTTAGCATTAGAGGCTCTTTGACATCTCTTTTTAGGTGCCTTATTTATAGCATTAGGGGCTTATTGACCTCGATTTTGAGTTGCATTACTTTTAGCATTAGAGGCTCTTTGACCTCTCATTTTAGGTGCCTTATTTATAGCATTAGGTGCTTATTGACCTCGATTTTGAGGTGCATTACCTTTAGCATTAGAGGCTCTTTGACCTCTCTTTTTAGGAGTCTTATTTATAGCATTAGGGGCTTATAGGCCTCTTCTTTTAGGAGCCTTATATATAGCATTAGGGCCTTTTGACCTCAATTTTGAGGTGCATTACTTTTGTCATTAGAGGCTCTTTGACCTCTCATTTTAGGTGCCTTATTTATAGCATTAGGTGCTTATTGACCTCGATTTTGAGGTGCATTACCTTTAGCATTAGAGGCTCTTTGACCTCTCTTTTTAGGAGTCTTATTTATAGCATTAGGGGCTCATAGGCCTCTTCTTTTAGGAGCCTTATATATAGCATTAGGGCCTTTTGACCTCAATTTTGAGGTGCATTACTTTTGGCATTAGAGGCTCTTTGACCTCTCTTTTTAGGTGCCTTATTTATAGCATTAGGTGCTTATTGACCTCGATTTTGAGGTCCATTACCTTTAGCATTAGAGGCTCTTTGACCTCTCTTTTTAGGAGTCTTATTTATAGCATTAGGGGCTTATAGGCCTCTTCTTTTAGGAGCCTTATATATAGCATTAGGGCCTTTTGACCTCAATTTTGAGGTGCATTACTTTTGGCATTAGAGGCTCTTTGACCTCTCTTTTGGGGTGCCTTATTTATAGCATTAGGTGCTTATTGACCTCGATTTTGAGGTGCATTACCTTTAGCATTAGAGGCTCTTTGACCTCTCTTTTTAGGAGTCTTATTTATAGCATTATGGGCTCATAGGCCTCTTCTTTTAGGAGCCTTATATATAGCATTAGGGCCTTTTGACCTCAATTTTGAGGTGCATTACTTTTGGCATTAGAGGCTCTTTGACCTCTCTTTTTAGGTGCCTTATTTATAGCATTAGGTGCTTATTGACCTCGATTTTGAGGTGCATTACCTTTAGCATTAGAGGCTCTTTGACCTCTCTTTTTAGGAGTCTTATTTATAGCATTAGGGGCTTATAGGCCTCTTCTTTTAGGAGCCTTATATATAGCATTAGGGCCTTTTGACCTCAATTTTGAGGTGCATTACTTTTGGCATTAGAGGCTCTTTGACCTCTCTTTTTAGGTGCCTTATTTATAGCATTAGGTGCTTATTGACCTCGATTTTGAGGTGCATTACTTTTAGCATTAGAGGCTCTTTGACCTCTCTTTTTAGGAGCCTTATTTATAGCATTAGGGGCTGATTGGCCTCTTCTTTTAGGAGCCTTATATATAGCATTAGGGCCTTTTGACCTCAATTTTGAGGTGCATTACATGTAGCATTAGAGACATCTATTTTTAGGTGCCTTATTTATAGCATTGGGAGCTTTTTGACCTCTATTTTCAGGTGCATTACTTCTAGCATTAGATGTTCTTTGACCTGTATTTTTAGGTGCCTTATTTATAGCATTAGGGCTTTTTGACCTCGATTTTGAGGTGCATTACTTCTAGCATTAGAGGCTCTTTGACCTCTCTTTTTAGGTGCCTTATTTATAGCATTAGGGGCTTTTTTACCTCGATTTTGAGGTGCATTACTTCTAGCATTAGAGGCTCTTTGACCTCTGTTTT
>NC_090745.1:86109716-86167216 GCF_036898095.1 Palaemon carinicauda
AACGGGATTCTCTTGAATTTATTCATTCCGTTAATTTGCACCTGTTGTATACAGTATGAATCTTTTTAATCAGCATTCCATTGCAGTTACTACATTGCCAATCTTCTTTATCTCGAATCTTAATTTGGACCTATGCCATTATTACATATTTGTCAATTAAGGTTGATATTCTCTGATATTAGTGTTCTCAAGGTCTATATATGTATAGATATTGGGTGTTATTCACTCAATTAACTATACATTAATGAAAAATTCATTGACCCTTCAGATCTTACTCTCCGTATTGTTTAAAATATAAAGGGATGCCTTAATGATTGATGATAGATAGATAAATAGGAACGTATTATTAATAAATTAAATCATACTTCAATGGTAACCTCCCCTCCTTATAGTATGTAATATATAGTAGATAAATAATTAGATAGATAAATGAAAACTTATTATTGATATATTCATTAATACATGAATCTTACTCCAGAAAACGTTCAATCAATCAATCAATCTTACTCTCCTTCTTCATGTATGGAATATAAAGGGTATCTTAATGAATAAATACAGATTGATAGATAGACAATCACTCAGATCAGCTGATTCAATAACTAGATCTTCTTCTCTCAGGTCCCGGCCAGTATTGCGACGAGTTCATCACAGGGGAGGATTTCTACATCCATTCACCGTCTTACCCCAACAACTATCCCCCAAAGTAAGTGAATTAATTAATGGCACCTCTTCATTCTCCTCGTTACAATGCTACGGCATTCCTTTCAACCCGGATGTCGGCAATTCATTACTGCTATAACGGCCCTTAAGAAATTGGTCTTGCGAAACTGAGGGAGGTAATGATCCCTCTTTTAAATTCCTCATTTAATGGTAATGAATTTATTATTATCATTATTATTATTATTATTATTATTATTATTATTATTATTATCATTATTATTATTATTATTATTATTAGGTAAGCTGCAACCCTAGATGGAAAAGCAGGATGATATAAGTCCAAGGGCTCCTACAGGCAAAAACAGCCCAGTGAGGAAAAGAAATAAGGAAATAAAAAAAATTACATAACCATTTACCTTTTTACCCCCACCCCCTCAGCACGACCTGCAAATACCATATTTACCGACGACATCCTGATTTCTGCGGAGTGACCCTGACCGTTTTGAGACTCGATTTGGCTCATCCACCCCCGACCGGCGAACAGGAGACCAATGTCGTCGTGTCGAACCCAGCTCGAAACGGGAAGGACGGCTGTGTCGGGGATACGCTGACCGTCGATAGGATCGAGCACTGCGGTAGATACAGGCGAGGCCAATCAGGTGAGATGGATTTAATGGCACATTTGATACTATAAAATGTCATCAGAACAACTATGGACATTGAGGCCTATAAATGATATTTACTTCGTAAATCGATTGTACCAATGGATAATGTTTATTAACGATATTCAGCCATATATAACTTGATAAGAATAGAATTGTGATCTCATATTAAAAAAAAAAATAAAGAAAAAAAAAAAAACAGTATAAAGTAGCATTAAGTCTGTTCTTATGATCTCGTGTTTTGGAATGTGTATAAAGTACCAAGGAGTCTGTTCATAAATCTCGGATATGGATGATAACCTTGGAATGTTATGTATCATTAATACAACGGTCCATGGTTATGTAGATTTTGTTACGTAACAGTAACACAACAGTGGATGGGTATGTAGGTTGTTATGTATCAGTAATACAACAGTAAACGGATATGTAGATATGTTACTTATCATTAATACAACAGAGTATGCTAAAGGAGCCAACATAATAAAATATTTATGAAATTATTTGCTTGATTGGGAATCTCGGATTAAAGCAGCCATCCGGTTAGTATTTCTCTCTTTAATAAGAGATAACTTTCAAAATAGTCGTATTTTGTTTGTCGTTGGTAATCAATATGTGGAAAAACTATAACTAATTCAGTACACTATTTTATCTTTATTTATATGATTCTTAATTTCAGGGGAAATTAATAAAATTCATATATATGAAGTATATACAGTATATATATATATATATATATATATATATATATATATATATATATATATACACACATATATATATATATATATATATATATATATATATATATATATATATATATACACCCAGACGAAATCTAACCGAGGCCCTTTGCGTGAACAGGCGTAGGAGGAGATGATGATGATGATATATACACTCATATAGTGTATACAGTAGTATATATATATATATATATATATATATATATATATATATATATATATATATATATATATATATATATATATATATATATATATATATATATATATATATATATGTGTGTGTGTGTGTGTGTGTGTGTGTGTGTGTGTGTGTGTGTGTGTGTGTAATGGGATTTGAACTCGATCCTAATAAAACCATATATGACACATTATCTCTATCACTAACACTCTTAGCACTGGTCACCCACTGCAAATGTAACTGCTACTGCTGTCCCTAAAGACTTTGTACCGACAAGTCTACTGTCTTCCATGGCATATCATGGAATCGAAGACTCTCTCTCTCTCTCTCTCTCTCTCTCTCTCTCTCTCTCTCTCTCTCTCTCTCTCTCTCTCTCTCTCTCTCTCTCTCTCTCTCTCTCTCTCTTCATCGAAGTTTCATCATAATAGGGAGTTAGTAGATTGAATGCTAACTGGCTTTAGAATTTCTATAGAAATAATTGACAGTGAGTCACATCTCGATAGACAAAGCCCAGCTCAATATAAGTAGGAATTTTGTCCCAATTTCTTTCCAACTAATGATGTGATTATTCTTCTCTCCTTGAAGATTACCTCATATTCTTTTGGTATTGAATGAAGAGACTAAAAGCCAAGTACATCTCTATAAGTGGTCGGTATCTTCTGTAGATTGCTCTGGTCGTTTTGAATGTGGCATTGAGCCATTGTCCCTAAAACAAAGAAATTAACTTATTTCCGTTGACTTGTCTTTCTTAAAGTGTTCTTTAGACCTTGGTTTTACCTGTATAGTTATGACGCCAGAAAATCCGAACACTTTATCAGTTACCTGCATAGTTAATGATATATATTATTCATAACAAAGGATAAAGTATTATTGCATGTTGTCCTAATAATACGTTGAAAGATATACTTCTTCCGTTGACAGATGGAAAATGGTGCTTTGATCCAGCATATTTTTTTTTAAGTTATTATATTCATCATAGTTCTAAATTAAAGAAAATAAATGGGAAAAACTGCACCCAAATAGACTACCTGGCAAACGTAACATACGCTGCTATAAATTTTATGAAACTATTTTGTACTTATTATATCATTCAGTTGTAATTTTTTTATTTAGGTAAATCAAGAACTAGATTTTACATCATTGGCATCCAGTGGCATAAACAGATTTTTAAAATGGGTGTCCACCATAGCATTCGTAGCCAAGCTGTAGAGAGAGGCTCGAAAATGGGACTTGAATTCACATTATTATTATTATTATTATTATTATTATTATTATTATTATTACGTGTTAAGCTACAACCCTAGGTGGAGAAGAAGGATGCCATAAGCCCAAGGTCTCCAACAGGGAAAATAGCCCAGTGAGGAAAGGAAATAAGGAAACAGAATAACGTACCTGAGTGTACCCTCAAGCAAAAGAACTCCAACCCAAGACAGTGGAAGACCACGATACAGAGGCTATGGCACTAGAGATAGAGAACATTAGCATAATTTTGGAGTGTCCTTCTCTTACAAGAGCCGTTTATCATAGCCAGAGTTTATTCTACTCTTATCAACTGGAAAGTAGCTGCTGAAGAATTACAGTGCAGTAGTTAACCCCTCTAGTGAAGAAAGGTTTAATACATAATAATAAACTAAAATAAGAAATTAAATGAAAATTTTGACTTCTTTTCATTGAAATTATTTTCAGTTATATGTTAAATTTTGCAAATATCTGGCAAAGAGAGAAGAGGGGGGGGGGGAAGGTTCTGGTGTCCGGACCCGAGGACTCCTGACATCGCAGTATGTAATTTTCCAAAGCCGACTTAGATTTTTGTGCTTCTTTCCAGCCCTGTTTATATTTCCGACATCGCTCATGACAGTGGAGTTTCGAAGCGGCGACACCCACGGTGCTTCAGGATTTCTTCTTAGCGGCCGCCAGGTGAAGTCTTGCCGTCAGCCAAAGTCTTTGGGAAAAGCACTGATGTCCTCAGTTCCATGTGACAGGTCAGTTCTTGTCAAATCTCTATTTACTGGTGTCGGTGATTATGGTATGAATTATTGCCAATGAGTTTAGTAGCATTTAAGGTCCTTTGAAATATACTCTGAGTATGTAAGGACTTTGGCTTGTTATATTAGTTATTTTCGCTCATTTTTCCTATCAAAGTGGGTTTGTGTGTATGAAAATAAGTTTATAATCGGCAATTTTATTATTTTTATCATGTTTATTTATCTTTTATAAGGCTTACACGAATCATATAATCAGTTTCTCTAATTTGATTTAATTTTCACTTTTAAACAACTTTGACCAAAATTATTTGTAAGAATTAAATCAGGACAGCTTTTCCAAGGAATACTATTTTGAAATATACGTTTCTGGTTTTAGTTTTTCTTCAGTCGTTGACATCAAATTAATTAAACAAAACGAGTCATTGTTGAGACTGGTTAGATTTTCGAATGGTTTCTTTCCATTTTCAAATAAGAACAGACCAATCGAAGTGACTACTGTATAGTTAAACAAGGAAAACATTTTCAGAATTCGCCTTCAAAAGTACCAATTGATGTCAAAATACCCCGTAAGCAGATTTTTAGTAAAAAGAATATTATTTTTACATTATTACAGGGACTACAGTATAACATATAAATTGGAAGTATGGAATCACACTTACTCACGTATGAATAATCATAACTTACTTGAAGAAAACTTGCCAATAAAAAAGGATCTTGGAGGCTACAGACAATTCTATTATGCGAAGTCTGGTTTTCGAATTATATGTATGGGCTTATAATAGAATTTATCTAAAACAATATTATGAAGAGTAAACTAACAGTTTAGAAATGTTTCTTTGCATTGAATAATTCAAAGGCTAAAGAAAGCCCTTAATATTAACTTTAATGTATTCTTAAATAAAACACAGAATTCAGTTATTTATCGTTATGAATATAGTATACAAGATTTAAGTCACTTTAGAAAATAAATATTTCTTGAAACAATAATCAGCCATATTAAACTCGATATAAATGGAATTATAATTCTCTCGCGTTTTAGAAGAATGATAAAATCGAAAAAATTCTGTACATGAATCTTTGGAATGAATAATAACCTTGGGATGTTATCTGTCCTTACTGCAGACGAATAGACAATGACACCTTTGTTATAAGAAGTCCCGGATACCCTAAAGAATACGATAATGATGTCGAATGTCACTACATCATAAATCGAGGAGAGGGAATGTGTGGCATTGACCTACGGGTCGAAGACTTCAGTATAGAGGACCTCAGTTGTATGTTCGATTACTTGGAGATTCAAGGTCGAAGGCTGTGTGGTAAACTACAGGCCGGCTTTACAAGTAAGAAGGATTTTGATGCCCCAATGTGTTCGGATATTTCTATGTTGTTCATATATCAATCTGAAGGTTCTTGATTATTTTATATACGTCGCCTCAGTTCGTTTTAGCTTAAAATGTGCCAATGCCATTTTGATCAACAAGAATTGATAGTAAATTTGTATGAGATATTTTTGTTAGATTTTAAGAGATAGTTGAACTATATTGCCATCATATTTATTGTCTCAACAGGATACTATGAGTTTGAAGGACCCCAGATAGATATCCGGTTTCGGTCTGATGAATCTACCAGGAGAGGAGGATTTTCTGTCTCTGGCAGACGAGTGAAGTGCGAGGAAGGCAAGTTCCCCCTTCAGTCACCTCTCAGTCAAACTAGACCTGGAAGGGACCAGGATTTCTCGTCCCTTCCTTTGGACTCGACCACTTTTCCCTCTCTGAACCCTGAAACTACTGATCTGTCAATAGGTATTTTCCCACCAAATGTCCAGATTGCAGGCTCTCCACCCTCAAACGTGCAGTTAGCGGGTCCCCTTCCGACGAATCAGTCCGAAATCGACATCAGTTATATCCTCTCAGTTATTGGGCGTAGGCCTATAATTGGACTTGGGAAGAATGAAAACCCGTTTGGAGCTGGGGAGGACGAAGATGTAGGTGGGGGAGTCCGTGAAAATGAGGCTGAAGAAGATTTCACCGAACTGGATCCAGGTCTTTTTACAACAGATGAGACCACCACAAACGCCGACCAAAACGTTCCAGGCGATCCAGACTTTAACCCTTTCACTGGAACTGGTTTACCGCCTACTTTGCCAACCATTCCTGGCACATTTCCGACTACAATTCCCACTACTCCAGGAGTAATACCGACAACAATTCCAACTATTCCAGGAAGAATACCGACGACAATTCCAACTATTCCAGGAAGAATTCCAACCACAACAAACATTCCCGGAAGTGTTCCAACAACTTTTACAACCATTCCAGGAAGAATTCCAACGACAAACATTCCTGGAGGCGTTACTTCAACGTTCCCATCAACATTTCCAACAACGTTCCCTTCAACAGTCGATTTTCCTTCTACGAGTGTTTTCCCAACGTTTCCTACCACAACGTTCGCGGGAGAGTCCTGTGACGAGGCCTTCGTCGATCAGACTTTTACCATCAGTAGCCCTGGCTATCCCAGCGCTTATTCACCAAATCTTAATTGCATCTACGTTGTTGGAAGAGCAAGCGCCGATATTTGCGCGGTAGGTTGCCTTCTCTGATTTCTCTTCTTATCTCCTAAAAAGAAAAAGATATATAAGCATAGAAACTGTTTATATAATTTCAGTCCATTGAAAGGCAAAACTTAAAATTTAAGGTATCACAACAGATGATTAAGATTATTAGATCAATAAATCAAAGGACTTTTTATTTATATCTCACCTCACTTATACCCATTGATACGTATTTAAATTTGCTATGCATATGCACGTATAAATATTTATGAAATGAATAGAACTACATGTATGTTCAGTTTCACATACTTTCATCAACAGCTCCAGGTGAATCTAATCGACGTCAACCTACCCGACCTGGATCCTCTGACGGGTCAGTGCCTGGGAGACTATCTGGATATAGGAGGCACAAAGATCTGCGGTACATTTCAGGGACGCCTTTGTAAGTGAATGGAATTGTTTATAGTGTTAGTTTTTAGATTTTCTTTTATAATTATAAAGCGCAATTATACTCTTAGTAATCTAAGGTTAATATTTTTAGTGTTAATTTTATTTACTTTCGTTATTTTAACATAAAACAAAACTATATTCTTAGTAATTTATTTTAACATTTACTTCTTCATATTAAACAGCACGATTAATCTTGGTAATCTAAGGTTATGAATATTAAATTCATTATCATTAAGAGAAAATGTCAGTATGAATTTCTCTGGCAGTTATGAGAGAAGTGACAGAAGTAATGTTTTGTTACTGCAGTATTCCAGTTCATCAGGAAACATCATGTTCTGAGAGAATACTTAAAGTTATGGGCTTGTACTTGATCAGAAATACAGTATAGCTGGGAGTTCAAGACCCGTTGTTGAAGTTCCACAGTTACTATTAGTGTCTGCAACCTCACCTAGGGATGTTTTTTATTTTTTTTTTTGGGGGGGGGTGACCTATAGGTCTACCAGCTGAGTTATCAGCACCTATTGCCTAGTCCTAGCTTGATGGAGAGATGGCTTGGGCGCTGATCAAATGATCAGTGTCTAGAACATTGTCCTGTCCCTTGTCTCTGCCATTTATGACCAACCTTATTAATGTATGACCATAACCAGGGTCCTCTCTTGGACCATAGGAGGATCTCATTGGATTTGATCTATGAAATTGGGCTATATAATCCAGTGGTTGGGTCTGTGAAACCATTCCTTCCAGACCAAAGAAAATGGATGGTAAGATTTAAAGCACAGAACATTATTGAAAATAAATTACTGCATTGCATGTCACCTGAAGGGTAAAGCATGATAGAAAATTGAAGGCATGGCCTGAGAATAAGGGTAGATATATTGTATTAGTCGATTCCAGGTGTAGTAATTATAAATTCAGTCTTTAATTAAATATACCATATATATATAGAAAATGTGGATGCAACAGAGAAGATTCATCAATAGGTTATATTTTTCTTTGAGTTATTTTTCAATAATTTTCCCACAATATATTTTATTTTCTGTTCGCGTCATTATTGAGTAACATGGGATCATCAGAAATAATGTTTTCCTGGGCAGCTTTTTTTCATCAAAGTTAAATTACCTTTACAAGAAGCATCATTTTACAAATTAAATTAAAAAATTTTTACTGCAAAAGAAGAAGAAAAGGAATACAAAAAATATGTATCCTTTGTGAAACCGGGAAATTTGTTTAAAGTTTTTCTTTGCAGACATAAATTAATAAATGTTGTGTCTATTCGTGATATATATATATATATATATATATATATATATATATATATATATATATATATATATATATATTATATTATTTATATATATATATATATATATATATATATATATATATATATATATATATATATATATATATATATATATATATATATATATATATATATATATATATATATATATATATATATATATATATATATATATATATATATAAAGTAGAGGGTATTCTGAAGACATGTAAAATATGTACATTGACTGGACATAATTATAATGACAAAGACAAACAAAAGATGGACATAGAAAATAACAGAATGGGTCGCTAGAGATTGTAAAAGAAGGAGGGGAAGAAAGAGAATACTATAGATTGACGAACTAAGAAAATTTACGATTGTAGGCTGGTGCATAAAGACTATAAATAGATGCTATTGGAAGGATATGTCTGGGGCCTTTGTTCTGCAATGGACTAGTAACGGCTGATGATATATATATATATATATATATATATATATATATATATATATATATATATATATATATATATATATATATATATATATATATATATATATATGTAAGCTGTATATGTATAACTATGTATAATTTGTATACATATGTTTATGTGTGCGCCTACATATGTATATGTATATATATATATATATATATATATATATATATATATATATATATATATATATATATATATATATATATATATATATAAAGTTAAATCGCAATGGAACTAATTTAATTTTTTTTTCTTTTAGTGAACTTCGACTTTCCTGATCAGACCCTTGAGATGACCTTCCATTCAGATGCTGCCACGGCCGGGAAAGGTTTTAGGGTGAGATTTCATGATTCTGTATATTGAAAAGAGTTTTCATTCCATACGTTTATGGATTGATTTGTTTGTTTGTTTTTCTTATAGATATAATTATTTATTACTTATTGATGATTACACTTTTTACTTAACTCTTGCTGCCCTCCCATCACCCTCAACCTCTCCAGAATAAATACATTTAGATGTGAAGAACTAAATACGTCATGCTTTAATTTATATAATTCACTTTGATTTTCTGTTCTTTTTTCTATAGTTGGAAGCAACGCAATCTAAGGACTGTGGTCCACTGCCTCCTGATCCCAGTCACTGTGACACGATAACACAGCAGTCGTCTTTCATGCTCCTGAGTCCTGGTTATCCGTCCCCTTATCCAACTAATACAGACTGCACCACCACAGTCGTGAAGTCGTCGTCCAATGTTGTTAAGTAATAAACCATGAAATGTTTAGTTCAGAATCATTAGTTATCGAGTAAGAGATTATTATTATTATTATTATTATTATTATTATTATTATTATTATTATTAAATGTTAAGCTACAACCCTAGTTGGAAAAGCAGGATACTATAAGCCCTGGGGCCCCAACAAGGAAAATAGCCCAGTGAGGAAAGGGAACCAGGAAAAGTAAAATATTTTAAGAACAGTAAAAACACCGAAATAAATATTTCCTATATAAACTATAAACACTTTAACAAAACAAGAGGATAAGAAACTAGACAGAACAGTGTGCCCGAGTGTATCCTCAAGCAAGAGAACTCTTAACCCAAGACAGTGGAAGACCATGGTACAGAGGCTATGGCACTACCCAAGACTAGAGAACAATGGTTTTATTTCGGAGTGTTCTTCTAGAAGAGCTGCTTACCATAGCTAAAGTGTCCCTTCTACCCTTACCAAGAGGGAAGTAGCCACTGAACTATGACAGTGCAGTAGTTAACCCCTTGGGAGAAGAAGAATTGTTTGGCAATCTCAGTGTTGTCAGGTGTATGAGGTCAGAGGAGAATCTGTAAAGAATAGGCCAGACTATTCGTTGTCTGTGTAGGCAAAGGGAAAGAACCGTAACCAGAGAGAAAGATCCAATGTAGTACTGTCCGGCCAGTCAAAGGACCACATAACTCTAGGGGGTGTGTAATCTGTCTGTTCATAGCTGACAATGGCCATATCAAATTGTGAAAGGGGAGAGACGTGGGGATATGAAATGCAAATGATAGGTCATAAAAGGTTGATTCTATTAGGATAAATTATTTGCAAAGAATACTTGACGTAAGGTGCATTGAAGAGATAAGACATTTGGAGATAAGTATAAGTTGTAGATTAGTTACTATAGGGGAATGTGTTTTTCAGTATATTAAGGTGGGGGCGCGGGTGTTGGTAGGACTATGGAAAGAATGAAAGGTCACCAATGATTTATTAATGAGAAGAATGTAAAGAAGTGTTAGATGAAAGGAGGAAGCAGAATATTGAAATTGCTGGATAGATAGAATTGAAGGAAACATAGGAAAGAAAGGGCTTTGATATTCAACGCACAAGAGCATGAAAGCCCTCTACGTGTTAATGAGCCTTTTATTTGTAGGGACATTGTGGAAGTTTTCTGGACTTGGGTTCATCCACAATTCAGAAGTTAATTTATGATTGTAATTTTTTTCTTGAGCATATTTTTTTAATAAGGAAGCAACATAATTTTCACTCACATGCGCGCGCACACACGCACATACACACACGCGCACACACGCGCATACACACACGCGCACACACACACACACACACATATATATATATATATATGTATATATATATATATATATATATATATATATATATATATATATATATATATATACTGTATATATATATATATATATATATATATATATATATATATATATATATATATACATATATATATAGTTTATTGTGTATCTTATATGAAGAAATAAGTGCTTATTTTTATCCATATAGGTCCAATATTTTGTTTCTTTAGGGTAAGTATTTTCCATACAATGTGCACTAGCTGGTATATAACTTTTCTGATCCATACTTACGGAGAAAGACAATCGAGATGAAAATCGTGCTACTCTGCTACAGGTCTGTTGATCTTTTAAGTAGCTAATGCTTTATGCATCAACTTTAGATATAGGTTACCCAACTGTATGACTTGTCAGCCTATATATGAAATTAAACTTGAGTTATAGGTTATCTAATTATATGACTCCCTTGTCAGCTTATTTATTAAATTCCGCTCAAATTGAATTTGATAAATAGACTGACAAGGGTCAATTAGATAACCTATATCTTAAGTTGAATCCAGTAAATAGGCTGACAAGAGTCATACAACTAGATAAACTATATCTTAAGATATACTATATATCATTTAATTGTATAACTCCCTTGTCAGCCTGTTTATTAAATTCATTATGATATAGGTTATCTAATTATATGACTCTCTTGTCAGCCTATTTATGGAATTCGTGGACTTTGAAATAGCTTCAAGTTTCGGCTGTTCTGGAGATTATGTGGAAGTCGTCGGCACTGGCCAGAGGCTCTGTGGTCAGCTAACGGGTCAAACAAGTAAGTAGTATGACCGGCTAAGTTAGTATCACTTAATATCATTGTTAAAAAATCAAGTCTTCTTGTATTTACTAGCTTAAGATTTCATGGAATCGTTGTTTAAAGAATTTTAAATTATTGTGATATTTTATGAAGTTTGTATTGGAACTATCCATTCATCTTAAAGTGCACACAAACTATTTTCGATTTTCTAGTTTCTCCACCTAAAAATCATTTTTCTAGCATTTGATATTTTATGATCTTATCACATTCTATTACCTGATTATAATTTGTTCTGAGATTGATACTCTTTTTATGAGAATAACACACTACCAAAATATCCAGTGAAAAATTAAGGAAGAGATTAATTGACTCGATGATCCTTACCCGGATACCTCTTCTTCCCCAAGTTCCAAAGGCCTAATACTCCCAATGGTAATATATTCTATAAATACCCTTTTCCCCCAATAGGAACATACCCATTCTTAGGAAACTCTTTGGCCATCAAATTTCACTCTGGAGTGCCACCTAACAACGGCCAGCGGTTTCGAATTCGTGTAACACAAAAGACGTCAGGAGGTCCCGACACTTGTGGAGGCATTATTTCTGCATCCACATATAGTATACATTCTCCCAGTTACCCACTGGCCTATCCTAGCAATTCATTCTGTACTTGGGCTGTCTTCAAAGCATCATCTAATGTATGCCAGCTGCAAATTAAGGTATGAGTATATCTAAATCAATAAATCTCAAGACAAAAGCATATTGTGCCTTAAAAAAATACTTTCTAGACTGACTTCTAAGGAGATCAAAATTTGAATTGTTATTTCTGTCACGTACAATAGAATTAGTATTTTTTATGGCATCCCGTTGTCTGAATTGTCAGACTAATAACAACTTCCTACTTTCAGCTCTTAGATTTTGATGTTGAAAACAGTTCAGGTTGTGCAAAGGACTATTTACAAATAGGCGGCCAGGAACGATTGTGTGGTAGAAGGTACCCTGGTGAAATACGTAAGTTTCCGGGCTATTGTTTCCTTTATAAAAACACAACATAAAAATATAAAATATAAAGTATAAGGATAATGTCTAAATAGTGGTACCATGCATGTTAATGATGTATGTTGTCATTCTTTAAAGTATTTTCTATTTTTCAGGGAAATACCACTTCTCTGGAAACAGACTTAACCTTTGCTTCCGGTCAGACATATATGGTTCAGGTCGAGGATTCAGTGCAGAGATCACCCAGCTCACTTGTGGCCACTTCAAACCTACTTATCCTCGATACCCATCATACCCTTCTTACCCAACTTATAGACCATGGTACACACCCTACAGACCCACAAAACCATGGTATAAACCAGTACACAGCCTCTGGTGGAAGAAGAATCCTTTTGCCAGACCTTACCTATTAGGGCAAGGTTATACCGCTTATTCTGAAGCTTATGGGTATAATCACAGTTTGACAGAATATGATACTCACAGCCATCCCGGGACAAGTTACGAAAGCCACCATCACCCCACGCCATCACCCTTCTCACCATTAACTCCACTTCCAACGACCCCAGCTCCCTTTCCAACGGTAACGCCTAGTCCTTTTCCAACTCCATTTCCATCACCCCCACCTGAAATATTTGCTGCACCTCTTAGTGGCACCAATCCAGTTTTTCAAAGACCCCTGCCTAAACCCACAATTATTCTGAATCCGGAGAAACTTACAACATCACCTAGTAAACCTGAAACGGTAACTGACACCTCTGAGGATAAAGATGATGGTAGTGGTATGTGCAACAAGGTCACCAATCAGAGGACATTTCAAGTCAATAGTCCAGGATATCCCGGACCTTATTATACCGACATGAAATGTATATTCATAGTGAAAAGGTAAGAAAGTGTACTTGTTTTGTAATTCCTAAGTGTCGCACCATCTCCAAAAGTTGAAAAACCCATCATATTGTTGTACAGGTTCATATCTTTGTAATAAAAAGAACAGATATATTAAGGGGAATATTTTACCAGTCATGAAATTACTTTGTTTCGACTGTTTGACAGGAGTGATCAGAGCAGATGCGGTATAGAACTCTTGATGGACGAGTTTGATGTTGAAGAAACTAAAGGATGTTCTGTTGCTCGCCTTGTGATAGCAAATCGAAGTTATTGTGGATCCATTCCGTCGGGTGCTCACAGTAAGGAAACTTAGTTATTAGTTAAGAAAATTACAGTATAAGAAGGATTGGAAAGTCATACTCAAACATCAGCTTTGTAATTTCCAAGTCAAATAAAGATATTGTGGTAGCCAATTGAAAACATCCCTTCTGATATTCTGTTGGACCAAAGTTCGAGACCTGTTCAAGCTCTCTAGTTAATAGTAGTGTCTGCAACCTCGCCATCTTTGTGAGCTAGGGAGCTTATAGGTCTACCTGTTGAGTTACCAGCAGTCATTACCTGGCCCTCCCTGGTCCTAGCTTGATGCAGAAGAGGCTTGGTCGCTGATCATATGTACAGTATATATGGTGTGTCTTGGTCATTGTCCTGTACTTTTGCCTCTGCCATTCATGAGCAAACTTTGATAGAAAGAATGAAGGCTTATACATTTTGCGGTCAGAAAACATATTTTCAAATTTTAACCTAATATATGTTTTTAGAAAGTGAATAAAATTGACAATTAATTGTTTTAGAAGCAGTTTAATGCATTGTTGATTGCAATCTGTCAGTCTTTTTATACAGGCAACTGTGTTTTAAATTACCAGAGTGGCAAACAGCAATCAGTTTAATAACATAAGCCAAACGATAGTTGATGATGTCAGATATACAGTAGATAATAAATGCTGTGTTTATCTTCCAGGTATTGTGCCATTCCCTCGCAACGGCGAAATTATCATGGAATTTGTGGCCGGAAAGTATCACAGCGCCGCAGGCTTCACCATGAGGGGGCGTCAGATCGGTTGTCCCAGAAACCTGACTTCAACTACTACAGCTGAACCCCGTCACCTTGTCTTCCCAACCGGTGGAATTCGACCTCTTACGAGAACTGCCGATGACGTGGGTTCTTCACGGGTAGGAGATGGGGGTGTGATATTCCCATGGGTAGGTGTTGGAGGAAGAAGGTCGTATTCGATAGACAATCGAGGATGGACGACATTATAGTTGCTTGAGTGGAAATAATGCGTTAATTTAGATGAAAATATAAAGAATTTTTTCTGATATAAGGTGGAAAACTTGAGTTCCACAAGCTATGATCTTGCTCCAAAACACTGTCTTTTTCTTCTTTGATTGTTTTACAATATGATTTCAGTCCGTCTTTTTCTTCTTTAATTGATTTACATAATGGTTTCGGATTTCCAGTTACTGGAAGTTTCTGGGGAATCAGAGGGAAGGGAGTTGGAAATAAAGAATCCAGTGGTAGTATTCTACTCATCATTTAAAAGGGTTTAATAAAAACTGAAATTCTACTTACGTTTATTATGTCTTACACTTTCTTAACTTCAAAGAGCAAGCAGTCTGGGAACTCGTTTGTTCTGGTTTTTTGTATTATAGTGTTTAAGTATTCTGTTAATCATACAAATAAATCAGTTTCCGTCGAGATTGTCTTCAGAGAACGGAAGACTGACATCTTTTGTATAATGAATTGAATTAACGATTGAAATAGCTTTAAATAAATGTTACAATAAATGTAGATTAATTATTTTACAAGAGTAATCCCTGCTTGTATCAGAAATATTGACAAAAAATATTTCAAGCTCTGAAAGATACACCTTGCCCTCATACAATAGAGATATATGTATATATATATATATATATATATATATATATATATATATATATATATATATATATATATATATATATATATATATGTGTGTGTATATATATATATATGTATATGTATATATATATATATATATATATATATATATATATATATATATATATATATATATATATATATATATATATATATATATATCATCTCATCATCATCATCATCATCTACGCCTATTAGATTTCGCCAGTTGTCTCTATCTTGAGCTTTTAAATCAATACTTCGCTATTCATCGTCGCCTACTTCACGTTTCTAAGTTTTCAACCATGTAGGACCAGGTCTTCCAACTCTTCTAGTGCCTTGTGGAACCCAGTTGAAATTTTGGTGAATTAATCTCTCTTGGGGAGTGCGAAGAGCATGCCCAAGCCATCTCCATCTGCCCCTCACCATGATCTCATCCACATATGACACTCGAGTAATCTCTTATATTTTCATTTCTAATCCTGTCCTGCCATTTAACTCCCAATATTCTTCTAAAGTTTTATTCTAAAATTTACTAAATCTATTGGAGATTGTTTCTTTGTCATGCCAGAACTCATTTCCATACAGTATTACCGATCTCACTAAACTGATATATAGCCTGATTTTTATATGTAATTTCAGGCGATTTTATTTCCAAATTTTACTCAACCTAGCCATTGTCTGATTTGCTTTTTTCAATATTTCAATAAAATAAAATTCTAAAGATCCTGTATTAGGGATCATAGTTCCTAAATATTTAAATAATTCCACCTCATTAATCCTTTCTCCTTTCAATGATATTTCGTCTTCCACTGCATGTTCCGTTCTCATCATATCTGTCTCTTGAGCCCAACCTCATGTGATATTTCATGCATTCTAGTAAGTTTTGCAAGTCCTGTGGTATTCTGCTAATAAGGACAGCGTCATCAGCATACTCTAGGTCAGCTAATTTCCTGTTACCAATTCAGTCCACTCCTCCACCATCCCCAACTGTTCTATGCATTACAAAATCCATGAGAAGGATAAACAATATAGGTGACAATACATTCCCTTGGAGTACTGCGCTGTTCACTGGAAATTCATTTGATAGGACTCCAAGCATTAACTTTGCATTTGCTGTGCTCATAAACAGACTTAATCAAATTTACATATTTAAGAGAAACTCCTTAATAACGCAGGACTCTCCACAAAATTGGCCGGTGCACACTATCAAAGGCTTTTTTATAGTCCACAAATGCCATCAAAAGTGGATTTATATATTCTACACATTGCTGTACTACATCTCTTAACATGAAAATTTGGTCCGTACAACTTCGACCTTTTCTAAATCCTGCTTGTTCATCTCTCAGTTTTTCATCAATCTTTCTCTCTCGTCTCTTTAGAATGAACATACTATATATTTTCATGACCACTGACGAAAGTGGGATGCTTCTGTAATTACGCCACATTCTACAAAATCATCTTTAAATATTCTGGGAGCCACTTAATTTTCGGCTAATACTATTTCAACAGTTATTCCCTCATATTCAGTGGTTTCCATCTCTTGAATTTCTTTTTATGATAGCTTCGACTTCAAACACATTAAATTCATTCATGGGCACATCAAGGAAATACCAATCAAATAATTCCCTCCATATCTCCTATTCATGACCTCACTAAACTGTTCCATCCAACGTTGTCTTTCTTCATCTTCTGCTGTTATAACAGATCCATCTCTCTATTTGATGGGCATATGCTCCTTCTTTGCCCCAGTAGAGATTTCATTAATAATTTTGTGAGCCATTCTTACACCATAGCCACTCCTTGAATTCATAGATTTGTCAGCCTCATCTGCTTTCCTTTCTAAATATTTTCTTCAGTCATCCCTGGCTTTTCTTTTGACTTCACTATCAATACTGGAATTATATATATATATATATATATATATATATATATATATATATATATATATATATATATATATATACACAAATTACACACACACGCATATATATATATATATATATATATATATATATATATGTGTGTGCATATATATATATGTATATATATATATATATATATATATATATATATATATATATATATATATATATATATATATATATATATATATATGGGTGTATATAATATATGCATAGTACTGTATACATATATATATATATATATATATATATATATATATATATATATATATATATATATATATATATATATTGTGTACATGTCATGTAGGTATATTATGACATATTAATTAAAAAATAAATGAGGTTACATATGAAAAATTATTGCATATAGATATAATATAACCTCAAAAGCCAGGTGATCAAATACTATTACTCGGAGTTGGTCGCCATTGTCTCATCGCCAAAATTAAGTTGATAAAGTATGACCTCATACGTCACTAGTGCACCTGTTGTCTGAAATTGAGACAAAACAAATTAGAATTATAACGATGAAATCGTCGGTGTGTTGATGACAAAAGGTAAGCGTGTAATGCGTCGTTATACTTTCATATTAGATTTCAAAATCTTAATATTGAATGCTTTTAGATTTGTCTTACAACATTGGTTCATGATAATGAAAGATGTTTCAGGATTTTATACGTAAATTAATTATTTAGAAACCAACAAAATCTGTACCATGAAAAAATATAGCTGTTTTTAATTAATTAATTAATTAATATATATATATATATATATATATATATATATATATATATATATATATATATATATATATATATATATATATATATATATGTGTGTGTGTGTGTGTGTGTGTGTATGAATATATATATATATATATATATATATATATATATATATATATATATATATATATATATATATATATATATATATATATTTAAATATATATAAT
Organism: Palaemon carinicauda; assembly: GCF_036898095.1. Taxonomy (NCBI): domain Eukaryota; kingdom Metazoa; phylum Arthropoda; class Malacostraca; order Decapoda; family Palaemonidae; genus Palaemon; species Palaemon carinicauda. The sequence goes on from NC_090745.1 coordinate 86,128,268, forward strand.
ATATAAAGTCTCTACTTTAGTCTGGGGTTGAACATGTGTCTATAGCATTCAAACCTCTTACAAACAGTTACTCTGTCTTCAATGGATCTTATTATATTAATATCATAATTATCTTTGATATACTGTTCATATATGGAAAGAAAAATCAACGGATTAAATATACTGTACAAAGAAAACGAAACAACGATACTTTTAAAAGTAATGAACAAACAGTCGATTAAAAGTTATGGGTCTAATATCACAATAGATCTCTGAATCATTTGAAAATCGACAATTCACAAATACAAACGCTGAAGAATTGCTGATCCAATTTAACTTTCCTCGTACATTAAATTGGATATATTTACAGTCACTCAGTCATCATTCGCTTGATATCTAAGTCATAGACAATATCTTATTAACTAGTCAAGCTGCCTCCCTAGTTGGAAATGCAAAATACAACAAGTCTAGGGTCTAGGGTCTCTCATAGGGAAATCAACCTAGTGGGGAACAGAAATGAAGAACCTAACAATGAACTATACAAGAGAAGTAACATAAAAAAAAAAAAAATAGATATGAAAATATTAGTAACAATTTCAAACATAAGCAATATATATAAACTACTGCATGCATGAAATGAAATATGTCTATCTATCAACATTAAAAAGCACTAGCACCAAGTTTGAACTATGAGATTCCACTTATTCAACTTTTTTTTTCTTTTTTTCTTTTTGGTGATTAGGTACTATAAATTTCGATGATAATTCCAAAATTTGGTCGCGGCCAGAATGAAGAACCTTACGAAAGAAGAGGCAAGACAGTTATCATTGTTCTCTATTCTTGGGTAGTGCCATAGCCTCTGTACCATGGTCTTCCACTGTTGAGGGTAGAATTCTCTTGCTTGATGGTACATTCGCGCAGACCTATCTTATTTCTCTTCCTCTTGTTTTGTTAAAGTTCTTTTATAGTTTATATAGGAAAAATCTAATTTAATGTTGTTACTGTTCTTAAAATGTTTTTTTTTTTCTTATTGTTCATTACTTCTCTTGGAGTTTATTTATTTCCCCTTTCCCTTTCCTCGCTAGGCTATTTTCCCTGTTGGAGAATTTGGCCTCATGGCATCCTGCTTTTCCAACTAGGCTTGTAGCTTAGCTATATAATAATAATAATAATAATAATAATAATAATAATAATAATAATAATAATAATAATAATAATAATATCTAAATCGTATTCTAATACAGCATCACTGTTCTATGACAGCATAATTATGATAGTCTGTTAAATTTTAGTCAAATTTTAGACATCTGCAGTAGCCACTAAGTATATCCTAATTCTAAATTAATACGGATAGTAAAAAAGTAAGGCAATTCCCAAATTTGCGGAGTGTGACATTGTTATGTCAATAAAATGCGTTGTCATGTCAAAAAAAAAAAGTTGAAAATATTTTCTAGAAGAAGAAGAGCTCCTTGGAAAAATGAAACTACGTTATTGTTTAGTCCACGATATAGATCCTTCATTTAACCACATAATGAGTTTAATCAGAGCCATTTGAATAAAACTATACTGTATATTGCCCTGCGTTATGGGTGTAAGAATACTATCACCTACGTCCTGCTTGTCGTAGAAAGTAAGTTAACGGATAGCTCCTGCCTTGCATTCTTCTTTTTTAGTAAAAGGTTATGCCCTCTGCCAATGACTGTGGAAAATGCTGCATTGCAATTGGACAACTCAAGTCAAAGGCTAGGCCCACCACCAATAACCATGGTTGGTGACTTCAAGGTCATGCAATCGTAGAAACCTTATGCCAAATTATAAACCATGCATGATGCAGGCAACCTAGCACCTAAAGTAGAGGTAATGATCGGAAAGAAGACTGAATAGAAATATATGTGATGCAAGCACTAGATAATTATTTGGCGATGCTTCACAAAGAACTAATAATGAATACAGTGATCATTAACAATGTTCGACAAATAAACCGCGTGAGCTCCTTTAGACTGTCGTACAAGCACGGTCCGTGAATTTCGTGAACGTTGTTATAGTCCCAGTACCCTTTACCCTCCGTGACTGTCTGTTATTGTCAAATGTCCATAGATATCCATCTATCGTTACAGTCGTTCTGTCATCTATCTTAAAAATTCATGTGGAAATTTTCTCAAATTTAAGTGATGAATGTAGTACGTTGTGTAATATATATTTGCGAACATGGCACACATTAATTCTTCAAGTGGAAATTCGATAACGTTTGTCAGGTAAGCAAATCGTACTTTATCCTAGCCCCTAGACTATCAGTCGTGCTTTTTAGAGGCCTTGTTTCTGTCATCATGCCTCATAATCCAAGCATATTAGATTGAAACTTAAGTACAGTAGCCATTAAATGCAACAGTCCAAGCGTGAATAGCCATACATATAGGCCTACTATAAAAAATCTTTCTCATAAATGTTTAGCAATTGTTAGGCCTATAGCCATCTGTTTCTGTGTACATGTCATGTTTAAAATTATTACAATGATGCTCAAATGCAATATCTATAATGTATATATTTCAACATTTTAATTGTATCTATCTCACTAGTCTGACACGAGCTTGGTATGCTAGCCTAGGGTTTTGTGTAGTGAGTGATTAGGTTAGACTTCTGTATTTATAATACTAAAGTTCACTTAAACCATATACGTTTTTTGACACTTGTGAATTAGAAATCTATGTCATGTTGAATTGAGGAAGTACAGTTATTTACTTTAGGTAGATATATAACTATTTCTAACCTTAGAATGTTAATATTTCGAATACTATTTGATTTTGGTTTCCGGATATTCGATTCCCTTTGTGGTAAGAGTTATTGATAATCTTGAAATGGAAACAAAAATTCAAACCTCAGAAATTTACCTGTAGGCTTACAAAGATATTTTCTAAATTATATAGTTAGCCTCAAGTTCTATCTATCCATTCTAATTCTACTTAAAGTACACATAATAGGTCTAGCCCTAGGTATGTTGCTTGTTTCTTTAAGGTTCTTAAAGTAGTAAGCCTCCCTAGGTTAGGATAGGGGGATTGAGGCTGAATTATTCTCCATTTCAGGTTATAGAATGACATACTTAGGTAATGGTTGGATGAATCTTATGTATAATATGATTTAAAACAACATGATTTCACAAATTTAGAAATAGGCATAGCCCAAGTACATACAAGGTTTAATTAAGGTTTTAGAAGTGATACAGCACCCTAGGTCAGGTTAGGGGATGGGATCAGGTATCGGACAAACCCCCTCTCTAAGGCTAGAAGCAGTACCCTAAGTGAGGTTAGGTTAAGAGGCGTCTGTATCTTCCTGTTCCAATTGCCAAAAATGCTGTTTTCCACTGTGGTCCAGGAACCACTATCCCTAAAACAATTGTTTATGATGAAGAATGAAGACTAAAACAGTTCAAAATAAGTAAACGCATATGAAGATATATTCAACAAAATACAGAACAAAAATAGTTAGTGTATTTCAAAATCGTTATTGTTTTATATTTTGTTTATAACAGAAAAAATTTATATAAACTATTATTATTATTATTATTATTATTATTATTATTATTATTATTATTAATGAACAATTAAAATTAAATATTTTAAGAACAGTAACTTCACAAAAAATATGTTTCCATACTAACAAACCTTCCGTTCTTTATTTGGATATTCTTTTGGTAAAGCTGGAAGGTAGCCATTAGACTTAAAGTGCGAGGTGGTAACCCTGCATGCATGAGTGGGTAGGCTGGGGGTGGCTGGAGCTTACCCAACCACCTCTATATATACACTTACAGCTGTGAGGTACTCCACTTTTTCTTTTGGCTCGGTAGAGAGTGGATGGGTCCTCTATCTCCTCCCAAGGCTGTCATTGGACATTTTTAATCTCTTCTCAGGTGTGCTTGCTTCTTCGGATCGCTTTCATGCGGACCAGTCCTGGGCGCAAGGGTGCTGCGTGCGGTACCTTCATGTCATCACTGGATATTGACCTGCACTCTCTGTGTCCTTCATGTAGAGAGCAGCAATTTTAGTAGGGTTCATCCTGTCCAGAGTGTAGTGAGTGGCCTGCCTCCCAATGGGAGAAATTTGGACGGCGCAGAAAGAAGGCCAAGAGCGATATTTCTCCCTCAGGGACGAGGAAAGCGCGTTCTTCTTCTCGCACCCCAAAATCTCTTTCCAAAGCTTCCTCTAGTTTGCTCTCTTCTGAGGGATGATTGAGCAGGAGCGCAGACTGTCTAACTCCTAGGCAACCCTGGGGGTACCGGAGTGGTGGTTGCTTCCCCTAGAGGAGCAACTTCCCCTCCAGCCGACAGGGAGCCATTTTCCCTTGCTGATGTTTTGCAGGTATGGCCGACCTTAGGGGTTTCTGCGCCCCCTACGAAGGATGAACTTGTTCGTCTCCTTCAGCATAGTGCCAGGAAGGACCCTTTTCCAGAGCCTTCAACATCCTTCATCTTGGAGGTTTGCAAAGTCCATCTGTCGCCCTCTCCTGGACCTTCCATGAGCGACTGAGGCTATCGCTCACTTTCGCCCTCCCAACGGCCTCCTGCTGACGACGATCCTACTTGCCATCCTGGAACTTCGGCGTACTTTAACCTCCAGCCTTCTGTTTCTTCCCACAGGAACCCTTCAACTGTAGGTGATGATCTTCCAGAGACCGGCGTTCCTTCCTCCAGCAGCGCGTAGAGACGAACATCTCCATCTCCTCGTCCTTTGGGACACTCTTCTCCTGATCGTCGTTTGCTACGATCTGAAGATCATCAGGATCGTAGGTCATCACGATCCAAACGCTCTTCGTCTAGAAGGCATTCTTGCACTAGAGCTACACGCTCACAAGACCATCGGTCTCAACGCTCTCCTTGGAGGCGTTCCTGTTCATGAGGAGAAGTGTCGTAACCGCGTTCTGAACAATTACGAGCATCCTATTGTAGACCCAGGTCCAGAAGCTCATGTTCTAGAGCTCGATGATCTAGGTCATGAGGACAATGCTCGCGCTCAAGAGGACAAAGCTCCTGTTCACGAGGGCGACTTTCATGCTCACGAGAACGACGTTCACATTCGTGAGCTAGGCATTCCTGATGCTCGCGCCATTCTTAAACAAGAGTTAGACACTCCGTTTACGAAGTGTGTTCACGATCGCGAACCGTGCGTTCACGATTGCAAACCGTGTCAAGGTACAGTATAGACATTCCTCATCTAGAGGTAGAGGTAGGCGTTTGCGCAGTCCATCAGTGCGTTGCCCCTCAACCCGTCCTTCTCCTAAATGACCTCGGACCGACCCTGATCACAAGATTGACTGTTCCTCAGATAGGCGTCCAGCTAAACTTCCAGTGCCCTCTGCCGCCCAGGGTGCTTTAGTAAAGCGTTCGCCTACACAACACTCAGCAGCGCGTCCCGATGTGATGCGTTCTTCAACGCATAGGGTTGCCCCTACTCAGAGGCCCTCTCTGCCGACTTCATCGGGTGTAGGTCTTCTTTGCAGCAACAGGAATGTGCTGTGCCTTCCTCTTCCAGTGTGGCTCTTGGTCCCTGTGTTGCAAGCACTTCTGCTCGTGAATCGCACCCATTGTGACCCGAAATTCACAATTTTGTGCATGAATCTCGTGAATTTGCGCGCGAATTGACAATTTCCACAAGCGATTCATGAGCAGAGGTTTCGGAACTGTGAGCAAGTGCGGTACCAAGACCTCCGCCTCCGCCTTCTACTGATCCAGTCAGAGCTACTCCAAGAATTCCATTGGAGTCTTCTTCGAGTTCGTCTCTTGGGAGTCTTGACCCTAGAAGGATACCATCGGCAGACAAGGCACGGAGATCACCTTCATCTTGATCTCGTGCCGAGGTGCCTCCCTCTTCTGACTTATATGGCTAACCTTCCTTTTACTTTGGTTAAATCAAGGGAAATCATGACTAAGAGGCAGAAGAGAAAGGTGAGAGTTGTAACTCCACCTCACAACGATATCATGCACCCTAGGACGAATGGGGCATTGGCTTGCCCAGGGAGATATCTGTTCATCTCTTTAACCCTCAAGAAATTAAGGTAGTGTCTCTGGACCAGCATCCAATTTCTTTACCCCCACCTGAGGAAGAGCCTTAGGTTCCCACTGTCGAAGCTTTGGCTGCCGGTGTCCCAAAACCCTCGCAAGTTCCCCCTCCTTACAACGCGGAGGAACATCCCGTACTAAGGGAGTCTAAGGACACTAAAACTAAACCAGAGAACGCTGCGGCAAGTGAAGCTCGTTTGGCTGAGGCACACTGAAGGTCCCCTGTGGCAGGTTCCTTGATTGATACCATTGATGACCCTGACCTACCCCAACCTCTGGATATGAGCCTGGAGGTAGATGATCCCTTGGACACGAACGATGAAAATCTTATGAAAGCATCCAGTCCGAACTAGAACTAGTGCAGCCTTGCCCTGGTCTAAAGGCCTTACGGCTGCCAAAAGGAAGGCTATCGCCCTGATAGCCGGAACTTCTAGTTCCTTGAGGGCAGGTTCCTCTTCTCAGTCTTTAACACTTCCTTTTGTTCTCCAAAGGAATTACTACGAGATCTAAGGAGAACCGCATTCAACCATGTCCCTAAACCCTTTAGTGGAATCTCTAATGAAGGGCGTTCCGGCTCAAACTCTCTCCTCTCTGAGGGCCTTCCTCTCGGCAGTTGAGCTCCTCAACATAGAGAGAGGCGGGAAGTATGGCATGCAGGCGGCTTTGTGGCTCAACCTATGGTTGGGATCTTTGGGCTTCATATTATGCTCCCATGATGTTCCTAAGGAGTCTGACAGGAAGACCCTGGAGTCTTTCCTTTTGTTGGGTGCCCAAACTCTGAGCTCTTATTGCACCACATTGTCAACTTGTGGGCGAACGCTATACTCAAGAGAAGGGATACCGTCTTTAGGAAATTCCATAAGCAGGTGCTGAAGGTGGAAGTCTCCTGGTTGAGGAATTCCACCCTTGAAGGTTCTTCTTCGTTCCAGAGGAGATTGAGAGGACTGCTGAACGATGGAGGAAATCGTCGAACGATTCTTTCCTCCATAGGGCTATGACATCGAGGCCCTATGAAAGACCTTCCCAGTCTTCTCGCAGTCAGCAAGCACCTTCTTTTTCTTACCCCTCAACCTCTAGGTCCTCATGACCTACTAAGGTGTCTAAGCGGCCCTTTCTGTCCAAAGACCAGAAAGGGAACAAGTCATATTAGGAAAGAAGGGAGCAAAGGGCAGTGGCCGAGATGGTCACTCCCACAAGGAATGGTATTGCTCTTCACCTACCACCTGTGGGAGGATGGATACAGAACTACTGGCAGAGGTACCAGTTGCATGGGGCAGATCCCTAGACGGTCGAAGTGATCACCCTAGGGTATTGCGTCCCGTTCATTCAATCTTTTCCTCCTCTGACTCTAGATCCAGTGCATCTAAGCTTCTATGCAAAGGGATCCACAAAGGAGCTGGCCCTCAGGGCCGAAGTCCTAACCGTGCGGCAGAAGGGTGCTCTCCAAGAGGTTGCCGACAGGTCTCCAGGCTTTTACAGTTAAATTTTTTTCTAGTGAAAAGGGTGAATGGAGGCTGGAGACCAGTCATTGATCTTTCCCCTCTGAACAAGTTTGTTCAACAAACTCAGTTCAGAATGGAGACGGCAGACACGGTCATTCATGTGGTTCAACCAAGGGACTTCATGTGCACTGTGGATCTAAAGGATGCATACTTCCAGATCCCATTCCATCCATCTTCAAGGAAGTATCTAAGGTTCATACATGAGGACAAAACATACCAGTTCAAGGTTCTATGCTTGTCTTGTGACAGCTCCTCAGGTCTTTACCAGAGTGTTTGCCCTAGTGTCACCATGGGCTCCCAGGACCGGCATTTGTCTCCTTAGATACCTGGATGACTGGCTAATCCTGGCAGACTCGGAGACGACCCTTCTTCGTCACCGAGATATGCTTCTCAAGTTTTGTCAGGATCTGGAGATCTTGATAAATCTTGAAAAGTCATCACTGTGACCTTCGCAAAGAGTGGTATACCTCTGTATGATAATAGACACAGTCCAACAGAAAGTCTTCCCATCAGACGAAAGAGTACACAGACTGAGAGAAGTGGCTTCACCCTTCCTCAGAAAGGAAGTTCTTCCAGCCTCTCATTGGTTGAGTCTGATAGGTCACCTAACCTCTCTCCTGCGTCTAGTTCCAAATGGCCACCTCAGGATAAGATCCCTGCAATGGCAGCTGAAGTCCATGTGAAGCCAACACTTAGATCACCCGATCACTCTAGTTCCTGTTACTTAAGAACAGGTGACGGACTTGAGTTGATGGATGGTAGAGGAAAACCTTCCCAGGGGTCAGGATCTTATCCCTCCTCTGGACTTGATGCTTTTCACAGACGCATCAAAAGAAGGTTGGGAGATCACCTGCTGCATCACACAATCTCTGGGCTTTGGTCAGAGTCAGAAAGGTACCAGCACTTAAATCTCCTTGAGATGAGAGCAGAATACCTAGCTCTTCATCAGTTCTAACAGTTACTGGCAGGTCACTCTGTGGTGTTGATAAGCGAAAACACCACATTAGTGGCTTACAAAAACAAACAAGGCTGTACCTTTTCGCAGCCTCTATGTCATCTTGCAGTAAAGACCCTCAGATGGTCAGAAGAACATTTGGTGTCCATATCAGCTCGCTTCATTCCAGGCAAGAGGAATGTGTGCGTCGACAACCTGAGCAGAGTGACTCGTATAGTAGGCTCCGAATGGTCTTTGAATCATCAGATAGCCAACAAAGTCCTGACTTTGTGGGGTTCCCCGACTGTAGACCTGTTCGCAAAATCTCTGAACATCAAGCTTCCGCTATACAGTACTGTTCTCCAGGCCCGGATCATCAGGCTCTATGGCAGGGTGTATTTCAACAACGTTGGGACAATATTGACGTGTACGCCTTTCCCCCATTCTGTGTGATGAAAAGGTTGCTCAACAAGGCCAGAGCATCCAAAAATCTAATGATGACCCTTGTAGCTCTGCTATAGTATCATATAGAGTGGTTTCCAGACCTTCTGCAACTTCTAGTAGATCTAACAAGAGAGCTTCCTCCACAACCAAATCTACTCAAACAACCACATGCGAACATCTTCCACAGAGCCATGCATTCGCTTTGACTTCACGCCTGAAGACTGTCCAGCATCTTTGCTCTCAGAAGGGCTTTTCACGACAAGTTGCGGAGAAACTGTCTAGTTACTTGTGTAAATCCTCAGCCTCAGTCTACCAGGCAAAATGGAGAGTCTTCTGTGGTTGGTGTCTGTCGAGGAAGGAATATCTCTCCTCTCGATGCCTCTATACCAGTAATTGGAATTCTTTGTATACCTTCGGGAGGAAAAGCTCCCTTCAGTCTCAGCGGTAAAAGGCTATCGGTCAGCCTTGAGCCTTGCCTTTAAGCTGAAAGGAGTGGACATTTCCTCTTCATTGGCGCTTTCTTTTCTCATACAGAGTTATGAGATAACTTGTCCTCATTCACAGATAAGGCCTCCTCCTTGGAACGTGATTCGCGTTTTGAGATCCTTGAAAGGACCCCCCTACAAACCATTATACCATACAACTGACCAAAATTTCACTTTGAAGATAGCGTTCCTGCTTGCTTTAGCCTCGGCAGAGAGAGTCGATGAACTTCATGGCCTCTCGTATGACATCGCCCATTCAAGGGGAGGGGGTGAGTGACACTCGGCTTCATCCCAGAGGTTATTGCTAAGACTCAAAATTTGGAGGTACTGGACCTTAGATTCGGACTCTTTCAGATTGTAAGTCTCCGTTCTGTAACCAGTGACCCAGATCGTTGTTACTATGCCCAGTGAGGAGTTTGACATACTATCTTAAACGCGCTGCAGCAACACGGCCCCGACTAGCACCTCTGTTTGTTAGGTCAGGTAGGGTAAAGAGGAGGATCACTAAGAACACTGTCTCATCCTGGATTCGCCAGATGATGGAGAGAGCCTTGGCTCCTGATTCTCCTCCGGCTCAACGACCCAGAGCCTATGATGTCAGGGGCATTAGTACGTCCTTGGCATTTAAACGCAACTTTTTCGTGTTGTAAGTATTACAAGTGGGTATGTGGAAGAGACAAAATACCTTCACAGCCTATTATCTAAAAGACGTGACCCACAGGAGGCTCGACTTTTACTATCAATCCTGTGGTGGCTGCTCAACAAGTGTTTTAAGAATACCTCAGGCTCCTTGATGGACAAGTAGCAGTTGGTTGAGGGCCTTGGTTACCCGGGTTAAGACTTGCATGATTGAGAGTATGTCTGGCTTTTCCTTTCTTCATCTTCCCCTCCCTTGGGGTACAGCACCACGGGTCCCTCTGCAAGTTGGCTTCAACCTCTCCAGTTAATTATCACTTCCTTTGTGTAGTCCAGCATAAATTTATATACTGTCCACGTCCCCATTGTTTCCTGCGAGGTAAGCTATGGGAAACGTCTTGCTATTCCTATAACAACTCGCAATGTGTTCTTAGAAGATGACAAACTCTCATTACATTGAATTGCTCAGGCTGCTATTACACTCACTTTGTATGTTTTAGTGAGATGTTAATTTTTCCCTAGACCACAATCATATACTGTACTAGGTAAAACTGGGTCAATGTCCATGCCAGAATTAGGACTTCCACCACCATAAGAGTGAGTCATCCAAATAATTAATGGAAGGTTTGTTAGTATGGGAACAAATGACAAATTCGAAGGTAATTTGTATTTTTCCCTAACTGTTACAAACCTGTAGTTATTTGTATAAATTGGCCCGCCATCACCTGTGTCCAGAAGTCTTGCCTGCGATCAAAAGTGCCGGAGCTCACAGCTGTGAGAGTATAAATTATATAGAGGTGGCTGGGTACCCCCCTGTCACCCTTGGCCTACCCGCTCAAGCGTTTAGGCAGGGTTACCCCCTCGCACATTAAGTCTAATGGCTACCTTCCAGCTTTGCCGAAAGAATATTCTAATGAATAATTACAGGTTTGTATTAGTTAAGGAAAAATACAAATTATCTTCGAATTTGTCTTATTTCATATATAAACTATAAAAAGACTTATGTCAGCCTGTTCAACATGAAAACATTTGCTGCAAGTTGTAACTTTTGAAGTTAAATGAAAAGAAAAGTTGTGTAGTATTTTGATTTTAGTACTAAAATGCAATATGATTACATAATTTAGTGTTCTGCAAGTAGATCTTTGCAATAAAGCTGGTTTGAAAACGTCCGCCGGCTTTATTCTCGAGCAACATTGCAGTGCCGCAATGTGGCTGTAGGCTGTGCATTAAGGGATAAGAAAAACTCGACTGATATTAAAGAAAATGGGGTATAGGATAAATGTGCTTACTGCTAGAATGAAGTTCTTGTTGACCAGGAAAAATCCATAACCCGTGAGTCCAATTTCCTGTTCCTGAATTTGTTGATGTAGTCGCCATGTGTCGACGGTGTAGCTTTTAAGTTGGTATAATTGGATTGAGAGAACGATAATAACTTTATATATTGTCTAATGAATTGGACATGTTTGTTTCTATCGTTTGAATTATTATTAAGTCATAAACCATTAAGGGTTTATTACATATTTGAAGGTTTGGTACTCAGCAGACTGATGTGTTTCATGTAAATTCACCCAAGAGCATCTAGAAAACTGTAGTGGTCGACCTACTTTAAACATTTGGATTAAAACGAAGTGTTGCAATATGTTAGTTATTCAGTACAAAATTCCTTTAGTTTTAACCATACCGACGTGGATTTTTTTAAGTTACTGTACTCTATGACAGTTTAAATTCCAAATAAAATGACAGTGTATACAGCTCTGTAAACAAACTATTTGATACAAGAAAACATAACTTACTCATCTACTGGAACATCGAGAATATAAATGATACTTTTCTTGGACGACTCATAGACGGCGGTGCAAGACATAGAGACGAGAAGGAGGCGTCCTATGAGATGCAGGAAAGACCAGACCAAGTACAGCCGAGTGATTATATCCTTGTCACCTTTGGGTCTGAAAAAGGCAGTTAGTTTCACCTTAGGAACTCCTTAAAGTTTTCGAATAAAAGTTTTTTGGTAGTGCAAATGTAAAGTGAATATATTTAGTTATCAGAGATTTATGATGTCACATAATATAGCTAGATGAAATAGATTTGGCATGTTTGTATTTTGTACAGTATATATTTATGTAAAATCATCAGAATCATTATCTAATATGCAGACATACGTTTAGCCCTGCACACACACGCACACACACGCACACACACACACACACACACACACACATATATATATATATATATATATATATATATATATATATATATATATATATATATATATATATATATTATTATTATTATTATTATTACTTGCTAAGCTATAACCCTAGTTGGAAAATCAGGATGCTATAAGCACAGGGGCTCCAACAGGAAAAATAGCCCAGTGAGGAAAGGAAACTAGGAAAATAAAATATTCTAAGAAAAGTAACAACATTGAAATAAATATTTTCTATATTAACTATAAAAACTCCAACAAAACAAGAGGAAGAGAAATATGATAGAACAGTGTGCTTGCTAGTACCCTCAACCAAGGGCACTCTAACCCATGGTACAGAGGATATGGCTCTACCCAAGACTAGAGAACAATGGTTTGATTTTAAAGTGTCTTTCTCCTAGAAGAGTGCTTACCATAGCTAAAGAGTCTCTTCTACTCTTGCCAAGGGGAATGTGACCACTGAACAATTACGGTGCAGTAACCCCTTGAGTGAAGAAGAATTGTTTGGTAATCTGTGTTGTCAGGTGTATGAGGACAGAGGAGAATATGTAAAGAATAGGCCAGACTATTCAGTGTGTGTGTGTGTGTGTGTGTGTGTGTGTGTGTGTGTGTGTGTGTGTAGGCAAGGGGAAAATTAGCCGTAACGAGAGAGAAGGATCCAATGTAGTACTGTCTGTCCAATCAAAAGACCCGATAATTCTCTAGACGTAGTGTCTCGACGGGTGGCTGGTGCCCTGACTAACCTACTATACGTATATATATATATATATATATATATATATATATATATATATATATATATATATATATGTATATATATATATATATATATATATATATATATATATATATATATATATATATATATATATATATATATACGTATATGAGAGAGAGAGAGAGTATATATTTGTGTGTAAATGGATGGGTTTTGATTAAAAGAATAAGGCAAACGACAGAGTTACTGATAAGAGAAGAGCAGTAAGGATTTAGAAAAATAAAATTTTGTGGATAAAGTATGTGCTCAGAAAGTTCTTTGAGAAGTTGGAAAATTGTTGGAAAAAGTTGTATTTTGCATAAATGGACCCATAAAAGATTATGACAGAATCGATAAAAAGTAATGGGAAAGGAGATGATAGGTTGTTGAAAGTAGCTTGTTTTAGATTTTGTAAGCAGGAAAGTGAATAGGTTGGTTTGAAATTGGATTTGTGGCAAAGGTATGCTATGTTCCTATGTCTGTTCGATTTCTGTATGGATGGAGTGATGCAGGATGCTAGAGAAAGGACAACTGATGTAGGTGTAAAATTAAGTGATAAGAAAATGGGAAGGGGAAAGGCTTATACTCGTAGATGATACTGTGTTGCTTGAGGACCGAAGAGAAACTGCAGAAGCTTGTAAAAGACTTAAGGTAAAAATGCTAAATGAAAACTAAACTGGTGCAGACAAATGCTAGTTTGGTTAGTGGAAGAATTGAAGTAGTTTATTTTTGCAAATATCCAGAAATGAGTATTATAAATGATTGCAATATGAGAGAATACATGTTTACGGTAGTAAAAGCGAAACAGCAAGGTGTGTGCAAAATTTAGTTGAGACATGAATTGTCAGAGTAACCCAAGGATGTAATTGATAAAGGGTTTCTTAAACTAATTCTCATTTCAGGAAACAAAGTGTTTACATTAAATATGAATATAAGAAAAAAAATATTGAAGCTGCCGAGATTAATTTTTGACAGCATATGTGTTGTTAGCAGAATTGATGAAGTGACAAATGGGGAAATGTATAGAAGATAAAAAAGATGGATCAGAGTATATTGAAGAGTTTCGGTCATGTTGAAAGTATATACGATATTAGGCGAGTGACATATAAAATTCAGAAATGCGAGAAAAGGTTAAACAAATGGTGCATAAAACATACTAAAACGAAAGGAGCCTTGTACTTGGAATGCACACGAGTGTGTGCAACATAAGATTGAATGATTAGGTTTGTGTAGGGGATCGACATGCTTCTGATTGATCCATTTTGGTGTATGAATCAACACATCTTATAGACATATATATATATATATATATATATATATATATATATATATATATATATATATATATATATATATATATATATACATATATATATACATATATATTATATATATAATATATAATATATATATATATATATATATATACATATATATATATTATATATAATATATATATATATAATATATATATATGTATATATATGTTTATTATATATATGTATATATATTATATATATATTATAATATATATATATATATATATATATATATATATATATATATATATATATATATATATATATATTATGTATATATATGTATATATATGAAAATTTCGTGTCTGTTAGAGTGAAGGAATATGGTCCTATTTTCAACAATAGATTTTATGGAACAGGATCCTTACCTCAACTCAGATGAAAATAGTCAGTACGACGTTAGAATGCCTTATCTAATCAGATAGACAGACAAGTGTAGAAGTACATCATTTTTATAGAGACATCTATCTAAAGACTTCAAAGATAGTGATGTGATTTATGAAGCCAGACAAAAAAAAAATTCAAGTCATTTAAACAAAGAAACGTGACTTTCACTATGCAACCTTATTCCCAGATATAGCTGAACGGTCGTGAAGAAGAGATTGGTGATGTAAGACTGAAGAATTATCGGACCGAAGGCTTCGTTAATCAAATTCACCAATCTTATAAGGCTCAGATGGTCTTCTCTTATGATGCGCCACTCTTTTCCCGTCCATTGCTTATAACCTGCAATTACAATCCAGATCTTAATATATTTTTTCGTGAATTTAAAGTGAGGAAATTCTTATACAGCCTTTTGATTTTGCAGTCTAAATAGGCCTACCTATACTTATGGCCCATATCCCTCTGGTGATTCGATGACACACTTTGGCGTTATCCTAGGGAGGTATTTGCAATCTTTAAATACCAATTTTGCAGATTTATTCGTTAAAAATTGTAGCACCATCCAGGGTAAATGAGATTTGCTGGTCCCAATTGAGAAGCTGTACAGAAAACGGATAGCAGCGATCCGTGCGCAAGACGGGTCAAGCAAACATTCGGTACTTAGCGAGAGTTCACCTTCCATACATGACAGGAGCAGTTACACAAAACTTTTTTCTTGCTCTTATGTCACGGCATACTGCCAGTAATCAAGAAGAGCCTTTTGATTTTTAAATGATAAGAATTGATTGTAGATTGTGTTTAGTTTTGTTCCAGTGTTCTTTGCACAAAAAATAACGTAAAATAAATGGCTGAAAAAAGAAAAGCAATGGCCAAGTAAATTACAGGCAATGTGTTTTAGTAATCAACATGTGTTGCGAAGGCAGCAATTGCCTAAGTTTTCCTTGGAAAGTAATGACGATTCATGGAAAGAAATAATCTTTGAGATGGAGAAGGACAAAAGAAAAGTAAGAAGCAGGAGGTATTGTTGATGTTGGCATAGGCGTGCCAGCAGAAACCACCCTAAAACCGCATGAACCTATGGCTTGGTTGCCTGAGACAGCATTGTCTTCCTCTTCCATACCATTAACCTCCCATGTCACAACTTCCAACATTGCTCCTCCCCCATTTCACCTTACAACATGTCCCCACCTCCTCCTATGGTATCAGGGCAATATGAAAAAAAGACTGTTTGGGAATAATTCAAATGACAAGTCTGATTATGATGAATACATTGGGAATGAAGAGTCTGATGTAGGTCTACCTAACAAATCAGAATGGGAAGGGGACTTGAGCAATGATAGCGAAGATAAGCTTGATCAACCTCTGCCCATGGGGCGTAGGAGGATTGGACGTCATATATGCCGCCAAACAAGAGGAAGGAGAGCTAGACACCGAGGTGGAGAGGGCAAGCCAGAGGAACTGTAACACCATGTGCCCACAAGTAAGCTGATCATGAGGACAAGGAGATTGGCTGGACTACTGGCCCTTCTCCGTTTATGTTATTGCCCTTCACAGGTACTTGTGGGTTGCTGAGAAATCTGGCATACCTAACTTCAGCGCTGGGTTTTATCCTACTATTTTTCATGAGACATTTGTCAGTTATGCTTACAGAATAAACAAATATCTAAAGTATGCTAAACAATGCCTTGCAGGTATGGCACCTTCTTCCCTCAATTCGTGGTTGCTAGTGACTGCAAAGAATATTGCACAGTATCTAGGCATCGTTGTACCTATGGGCATCATTCGGAAATCATCGTTGTAGGTCTATTGGTCAACAAGTGATCTGTTACATATATCCATCTTCATAAGGACAATGACATATTTGAGTTTTTGCAGTTTTCAATGTACCATGTAAGCAATAATGCCGAAAGGCAACATTGATCAGCTCGTGAAATTTCGCATAATCCTCAAATACTTCCGATTGTGGTTCTGGGATGTGTATACTCCTTTGGGAATTTGTCAATTGATGAAGAGATGCTGCCATGAAATCAGAGGCTTAGGTTCAAAGTACATAGTTCTGTCAAGACAACAAAATATAGTAGAAAAATGTTCATTATTTCAGAGGCCGGCAGTGGTTGTTTCATATCTTGAGGCCTACATTGTGACTTACACTTCCTGTGACACTGTGTTCTCCCTGATTGGCAATATCCATGGGATGGGCTGCCATTTCTACGAGGACAATTACTTTAACTCCTTAGCCCTTTTACAAGAGTTGTATGACAGTTGCATGCATACTTTTTGGCATTATTTGGCTCCTCAGAGGTGGTTCTAAGGCACTAAACTCCTTGCATAAACCAACATTTTCAGAGACGTGATGTACATCCGGAGGAAAGGGAACAACTTTATGGTCATCTAGAAGAACGTGACCTTAATAATGGGCATTCACAATAGTGAGTTGGAGAATCACAAACATCGACTGAAAGGCGATCTTGAAAGATTACAGTTGCATTGCCCCAAGGCCATCTCTTATTACAATGCCTTCATAGGTGGTGTTGATCATTTTGATCAAATGATCAATTATTATTATTATTATTATTATTATTATTATTACTACTACTACTACTACTACTACTACTACTACTACTACTACAAGCTAGGCTATAACACTACTTGGAAAAGCAAGGTGCTATAAACCCGAAGGCTTTATCTGAGTTTTGCTCAGACTTAATATTTTGAGTGTTTTTTTTATGTAAATTTTTTCAGTGTTATAATTTTTTATAGGCTATATTTATTTTTGTAAAGAGTGTATTATTTCAATCACCAGTGCTTATTTCAGTACTCACAAGTATCCCTGTTAAAGAATCGAAGTAAGAGGTTGTTTGAATACAGTTCTTAATAATAATTACCAAGTTTTGTTTTGAGTGTACTTAAGAGACCTTTGGATATTCAGTATTTTTACATATTGCTGCCTGGGAGTTGTTTAATCTTCGCAGAGTTCGGTTGTTTTTAAATATAACAGATTAATGTAAAAACAAACAGGTGAGTTTGGAACTCGAGAGGTTGTGTAGCTTGCCAGCCGTAACATGTATAATAATATATTTTGTTTCCCAGACCACGGGACTATAATATATATATATATATATATATATATATATATATATATATATATATATATATATATATATATATATATATATATTTTTATATATATATATATATATATATATATATATATATATATATATATATATGTATATATATATATATATATATATATATATATATATATATATATATATATATATATATATGTATATATATATATGTAAATAGACACCACACTTTGATCTAAAGGTCTTAAAATATTTTATTCGTTAACTTAATATTTATTTGACCCTATTAGATAAATTTATTCAGCTTCCCATTGTAATATTTATATTTTCTAGTATTATTAAATATTTTATGCAAAATGGCATCATTTATATGCTCAGTGTAAAACACTTGTAATTTTATGCATGCATAGATAATTTTTTTTTTCTAAGTGTGTTTGTACATTCGCAAATAATTGTAGTTGTCTTGTTTCATATACTATTTGAAAGGGCATTGTTTTTATTTTCAGATAAATACGTTTATATTTTTAGCTAACAAAGTTTACGATAGGGTTTTTATATACATATGCTAATATTTCTACATTTTTAATACTGTCTGAAAATAAAAATGTATGCTTTCGTAATCTACCATGGCTCATTAACAATCAAATTTATATCAAAATCATTGAAAAACTTTGTCAGATCAACAATTTCTACCCAATTTCCATTTGAAAGAAAGTTCTCTATTATTTTATTATTGTATGAATATTTTATGAATTTTAGAAAAAAAAAATTTCGCAACATTTTCAACATTTATTATCTTTTTTAAATACCATTAAACATTGTAAAGATATTATGCTTATATCATGAAAAATTCAATTATTCCTCGACATAACATAACATTCCAGAAGTTCATATCCGTTACAGTTTGGTCCTATCGAGCCACAGAAAAAAAAGAATATTTGTGGATGGGTGAATTTTGTCCCCTCCCCGGCCAAAAGTCAGGAGCCTGACAGTGATTTTTTCACGACTGGAATCATTAAAGGGTTAATTGTTATTGCTGTACCCCCTCCCCCCCCCCCGTGTCTGTCTTTTGGGTTATGTATTCATGCTTATAAAACTGGTATATAAATAAATGAAATGAAGCAAATGAAAAATTTTTCAAATATAAATATTAGGGAAATACCTTCCTCCACTCGGGCGTTATAAATCTTGATGTGCCTCCACAGAATGAGAGCAATGCAGGAGACAAGTATATCAATGAAATTCCATATGAAAGTTGCATATTTGTTGATGAGTAGTATAATGAAACCCAGGGCATCGGAGTACCCCAACAGCTCTATTTCGTATTGGTGTCCAGTTTCGATGTAACACCGAAGGAAACTGCAGAAAAGAATTCTTTGAAAAAAATCTGATACAGTATTTCAGATCAGGTATCGTTTTGGAATGTGTTAATAAGTAACAGTCGTCGATGTATGTAGAGTAAAAGTTGATGCAATTGTTTTGAATATATTCATGCAGAAACTCTATATCAACCATATAGCAAGACGAATGCTAATTCTAAATGCAGTATTACAAGCTAGTTAGATTTTTTAAGTCTTGAAATATTACTTGGTGAACACTTATAAAACAAAGCCGAGAGTATGTAAGATTTAATAGAATCTAATTTCAAAGATTGTTTTCTCATGTATGTTCAAATACTTAAACTCATAGCATAATTCCATAATACTCAAACACTTAAAGTTAACTCACACCCAGAAATCACTGGTGCAGTTGCTAGGTAGATGAAAAAACATAGATGCAATCGTTTCGCCGGTCGCTGACACCAGCACAACTGCCAAAATGGCGATGACTACATTGCGCGTTGATCCAGTCACTCCAAGACGACCCTCCCATTTCGACCAACTTTGTGAAAGGAATAAAAAAGTTTTTAGAGGGCTGAAATTAGTTGGGTCTGAAATTTTTAGCATAAAGGTTTCTTGGTCAGAACTTTGGAGGGTGCTGAATTTTTGGGACTAAAAAATTTCAGTCAGGTATTCAGGATCTGAATTTTTTTGGGTTTAAGATGGGTTGTTGAAATTTTAGGGGCTGAAATTGATTGGGCTGCAATTTTTCTTATGGGTGATCTTAAATACATTTGTATAGGAAAATAAATTACTTCATTTTTGGTAATTTTGTCTTGTACTGTATATGAAGAAATGCATACGTTTTATAGTCTTCAAAATCTCATATTTATAGTTTTAGACATTTATGTGTATCTTATGAATATTGGATCAATAGCTTTAAGGATGCAATATATTTTGTTTTGAAGAATTCAATAATCGAAATGTCTATGATTTTATTTGAATTTTTAATAAGTCAGGTAATTTCAAAACATAAAAGTTAAACAAGATATCAAAGAAAAACTATTTGGGTAATGGGTTTGAAATGGCTACCTTTTGCGAAGAGCACAATGTTTCTATTTTACACACACACACACACACACACACACACACACACACACACACACACACACACACACACACACACACACATATATATATATATATATATATATATATATATATATATATATATATATATATATATATATATATATATATATATATATATATATATATATATATATATATATATATATCCTGAATGACCTTGTACTCCCTTGCATTTAGCAAATAGAAAAATCACTCCTTAGCTTTGGGAAGAAGAGCTAATAGAATTTGAATGGTAAAACATCTGTCATTATCATGTAGAGTAAACGTGCATCAAAAATAAAAACCAGACATTAAGTTCACTTTACCTAATACAAACTTGTGGCAATTTCCTGGCTAGGTTGCATAGAAGAAGGGCACCCAGGGCTCCGAGAGTATAGAAAACCGTAGAGGTGAGGACTCTGATCCAGTCTGCCTTTCGCTCTGTGTCTAAAAATACAGATGATATCCGGACAACCACAAAGGTTCCTAAAGTCAACAACACCACGGCAGAATATACTGTCATGAAACTCACCCAAGCGAACCTACGATATAGGAAGATGAAGACAATGCTTAGATCAGACAATTAAATGGAACAAGCCAGAAAAGTAAAAGCTGAATCCTAGGCCATAGCTTTTTTATTTTTTTTTTTTTATTTTAAGATCTTCTCTTACGCTCCACTCCCCCAATATGTTAATTTGTATCAAAGGACAATCAAATATTTGTTTCCAGAATTATGAACTGATGCAACCCCTTCAGTATTTCATATCCCACCAGAAAAAAGTCTCCTTACTGTACCTCAATACCTTTTAACATTTTAGGATTTTATTACAAAATGATGTCTTTTATAATACCACGTTCAATGTCTGTTTTGTTTGTATATGAAAACTTTAGACAAATAGAATTATGATGGCTAAGTGAGGCACCACTCCATGGATTATTAATGAAGATTCAATTAACCTGGTGGCCAAAAGTGAAAAATTAAGTATTCTAACTTACTGTTATATTAAGGAGTTGGACTAACGAAGTAATAGTCCGAATTCATTTTTCACACAACAAAATTAATAAATGTCAAGATTGATAGCATTAATATATATATATATATATATATATATATATATATATATATATATATATATATTATATATATACATATATATATATATATATATATATATATATATATATAATATATATATTATATATATATATATATATATATATATATATATATATATATATATATATATATATATATTTATATTATGTATTTGTTATAGGTATGCCGTTACTAGTTCACTGCAGAACAAGACCTCTGACATGTCCTTCCACTTGTGTCTGTTTATGGTCTATCCATTTAAGTCCACACCCACAAACTTTCTTAGTTCGTCAATCCATTGTCTCCTCTTTCTTTCCTTGCTTCTTTTGCAATCTCTAGAGACCCATTCTGTTATTCTTAATGTCCATCTTTTGTCTGTCATTCTGATTTTATATTCTGGTAATGTCCATTGCTTTTTCTTACATGTTCTTAGAATAACCTCTGCTTTAGTTTACCCTCATATCCATTTTGCTCATTTTCTGTCTCTTTCCATAGCTCTTTGAGGTGTAACTATCTTATGTTTTAAGGATTTAGTAAGGCTCCAAGTTTCTGATGCACAAGTTAAAACCGATAAGATCATCGAATTAGATGCTTTCTTTGTAGAGAAAATGGCATTTTAATATTCAGAATCTCATTTTGTTTACCAAAAGCTTTCCATCCTATGCTTACCCTTCTTTTAATTTCGTTCTCGTGCCCTGGAGAAACATTGTCTGCCATAAATAGTCTATATTCATTAACAATCTATAGAGGCTCGTTCATAACTCTTATTTGTATTGCCTCTGCATTTTCATTGACTATTACATTAGTTTTACTCATATTAATTTTCAGTCCTACATTTCTGCTTACTCTATTCAAATATTTTATCATCTTTTGCAATTCCTCCCGTGATTCACTAAACAGAAGTATGTCATCTGCAAATTTTAAGTTGTTAAGGTATTCCCCATAAATATAAATTCCTACATTTTCCCTTTATAAAATCTTAAAACTTCATTGGATGCTGTGAATGATTTAGGATAGATTGGGTCTCCCTGTCTAACGCCTTTCTCAATCAGAATTTTTCTCACAATCTTTATGTAGTTTAGGATTGCTGTATTTCCAGTACACATATCTTCAAGTGTTTTAACACGAAATTCAAATATTCCTTGTCTTTGAAGGGCTTTCATTACTGTTAAGTTTTGACAGAATCAAAAGCTTTCTCGTGGTCTATAAATGCCATACATAGTGATTTGTCATAGTCCGTTGAATTTTTCATTAGCTGGTTAATTACATGGATATGGTCAGTTGTTGAATACCAACTACTTAAGCCAATCTGCTCGCTTGATTGATTAATATTTTATATACTACGCAGAGTAAACTTATTGGGCGGTAGTTTCTCAGGTCTTTATGTCTCCCTTGTTGTGAACTTGTACAATAATAAAGTTTTTTTCCAAGCCGTAGGTATAGGGCAAGAATGTTATTATATACTGTATATATATATATATATATATATATATATATATATATATATATATATATATATATATATATATATATATATATATATATATATATATATATATATATATATATATATATATATATATATATAATGTGTGTGTATATGTACTAAATCAGTTATGATGCAGGAGTATGATTTTCAATACCGCACGAGAAATCTGTAATACACGAGTTAAATATAATCAAATTGCTTTTTCACGATAACCTAAGTATAATGGGGAGGTGATCTTTAAATTTTCCTCAGTATTGGATTGAAAATATTCACTCTCAATTATAAGGAGTACATTATTATTTTGAGTCTGAATTTTTCATATGCATTCGTTCCTTGTTAGGCTTTTGAGAAACATATTAGATCTGGGTGTTCTTCAGTTGCACCATCTTCTTCTTCTATGTCTACATCTTTTCCCACTTCTATGTGGGATCGATGTTTCTGGTCAGCTTTCTCCATATACCTCGGTCCCACACCTCATCACCGGTTATTCCCTTTGATCGAAGGTCATCCTTGATACAGTCCACCCACCTTCGCTTTGGTCTCCCTCTCCTTCTCGTTCCCTCTACCTCCATTTCCATCACTCTCCTCCCAATATACTGTTCATCTCTTCTTCAGTTGCACAATAGATTGGCTTATTATGAAAATCTTTTAAGATTTTTGTTGATCAATCTATTCTGGTGTTTTAATTCTTTCATTCTACCTTATTTCCAGGATTGTTCTCCTGCTTGGTCTTTAGCTGGTGATTCTCATGTTAATTTGTTGGACAGGAACTTAACGGTCAATTAAATTTCTTATTCCTGATCTAGATATTCTCTGGCACCATCGTTCAATTAGTTCATTATACATGTTACATAAGATTTTTTATAATTCTGACCATCCTTTACATTCAGAACTTCCTGGACAGTTCCTTCCTGTTCGTAAAACTAGGCATGCAATTGATTTTAATAGTCAGGACCTCTCCATCATGAGACTCAATACTACACAGTATTCCAGAAGTTTTATTCCAGCTGTGACCAAGTAATGGAATGATCTTCCTAATCGGGTAATTAAATACGTAGAACTTCAAAAGTTCAAACTTGCAACAGATGTTTTTAGGTTAAACAGGCTGACATAAGTCTTTTTATATATAGTTTATACGTGAAATGTTTGATTTAATGTTATATCCGTTTTTAAAATATTTTATTTCAATTGTTCATTAGTTCTCATATCTTCTATCTCCTTATTTCCTTTCCTCACTGTGCTTCTTTTCCCTGTTAGAGCCCTTAGGCTTATATCATTTTGCTTTTCCAACTAGTGTTATATCTTAGCTAATAATAATAATAATAATAATAATAATAATAATAATAATAATAATAAGAAGGTCCTTAAGGGTGAACTTACCTGAATGAATCTTTAGAAGCAGAGAGTGGGATCAAACCAAACAAGTTCGCAACACGTACCACAGGCAAAAGGCTTCTAAAGTTATCTGTTCCATGAGGCTGAAAATGAAATAATTTAACTATTTACACTAACCAGTTCACTACCACATTTTGTGAAGAAATAACAATTTGCTTGTTGTTGTCCCATTGATCATTCTTTAGGAACTACAGAAGTAAATCAGATAATGCAAAATAAGGTACTAACATTTTATCAATATCTTTATAAGGTTTTTAAAAAGTAATTCAAATGCATCTAAGTTGCTGAGTTCTAGAAATAAGTGGTAAACTCTCTAAACATTAATCTACGAAAAAATTTCATTTCAATTCTAGCTTAGAGTATGAACACAAAAATTAGATAGATGTGAAAATCTTACAAACCTTATTTCTCGATGTTGCTTTATCGCCTTCTGACCAGACATCATGTTTAATGTTAAGCCCGGGAATAGCCATGGATATGTAGCTTACACGTCAAGGTTGCTGTTCTCACGAATGGTTTGCAGAGAGAACGTATGTTTTCCTAAAGCTTCTCTCATAAGGATTATTTTATACGTTGCATCTTTAGGTGATGGTAGAGATAAGCAAAAGAGCCTCTGTTTATACTTCATTTGTTATGAATTTTAATGAAGATTATTTACACACACATGTACTCTATGTATATATATATATATATATATATATATATATATATATATATATATATATATATATATATATATATATATATATATATATATATATATATATATACTTCCGATTAAGTAATGAAAATTACAAGATAGAGCATGCTAAGTATTCCAGTATTAATAGTGAGCTCAAAAGTAAAGTCAGGAATGACTGGAGAGATATCTAGACAGGAAAGCAGATAAGGCTGACAAAGCTATGAATTCAGGGAATGGCTATGGTGTAATAATTGCTAAATAATTATTAATGGAATCTCTACTGGAGCAAAGAAGCAGAAGCATACACTCGTCAAACAGAGAGATGGATCTGTTATAACAACAGAAGATGAAGAAAGACAACGTTGGATAGAAAGATTTAGTGAGGTCATGAATAGGAGATATGAAGGGAATAATTTGATTGATATACCTGAAGGTGAGAAAACTTTGATGTGCCCATGAATGAATTCAGTGTGTTTGAAATTGAAGCTATCAATAAAATACTCAAGAGATGGAAAGCCCCAGGATACGGTGGAATAACTGCTGAGATGATTTTGGCCGAGAATGAAGTGACTCCCAGAGTACTTACAAGATTATCTTGTAGAATGTGGCATGGAGAGACAAAACCTGATGAATGAGAGTTGGGAGTGTTGGTGAAAATGGCAAAAAAAAAAAAAAAAAAAAAAAAAAAAAAAGATCTGACTGATTGCAATAATTACACAAGCATCATACTTTCGTCAGTTGTCAAGAAAATGTGTAGTATGCTCATTCTAAAGAGACTAGAGAGAAACACTTAAAATGCTGAGAGATGAACAAGCAGGATTTCGAAAAGGTAGAAGTTGTACTGACCAAATTTTCATTTTAAGACATGTGGTTAAGCAACGTGTAGAATATAGAAATCCGCTTTTGATGGTATTTGTGGACTATGAAAAAGCCTTTGATAGTTTGCAACGGCCATTTTTTTTTTTTTTTTTTTGAAGTCTTGCGTTATTATGGAGTTCCTTTTAAATATGTAAATTTGATTAAGTCTGTACAAGAGCATAGCAATTGCAAAGTTAATGTTAATGGAGTCTTATCAAATATATTTCCAGTGAAAAGTGAAGTACTCCAAGGGAATGTGTTGTCACCTATGTTGTTTATCCTCGTCATGGATTTCGTTATGCATAAAACTGTTTGGGATGGCGGTGAAGGATTTGACTGGATTGGTAACCGGAAATTAACAGACTTTAAGAGTATGCTGATGACGATGTCATTATAAGCAAAATGCCACAGGACTTGCAAAGCTTGCTTACCAGAATGCATGGAATATCACATGAGGTTGGGCTCCAGGTAAATAGAAGAAAGACAGAGATGATGAGAGCGGAATATGCAATGGAAGATGATTTATCATTGGAAGGAGAAAGGATTAATGAAGTAGAATCATTTAAATAGTTAGAAACTATGATCTCTAATACAGGGTCTTTAGAATTGGAGTTTAATTACAGATCGAAAAAAGAAAATCACATAATGGCTAGGTTAAGTAAAATTTGAAATCAAATCGCCTGAAATTTCATATAAAAATCGGGGTATATATCAGTTTAGTGAGATTGGTGTCTGTATGGACATGAGTCGTGGTGTGACAATGAAACAATATCCAACAGCTTCTATAGATTTGACAACAAAGCCCTCAGGAGATAATGATGATGATATATATGTGTATATATATATATATATATATATATATATATATATATATATATATATATATATATATATATTTATATATAAGTATATATTATATATATATATATGTATATATATTTATATATGTATGTATATATATATATATATATATATATATATATATATATATATATATATATATATAATTATAAATGAATATATATATATATATATATATAAGTATATAGATATATTTATATATATATATGTTTAAATATACATATATTTATATCTATATATATGTTTATATATATATATATGTATATATATACATATATATATATATATATATATATATATATATATATATATATATATATATACATACATACATATATATATATATATATATATATATATATATATATATATATATATATATATATGTATATATATATACAGTATGTGTGTAAATCTAAAAAGCAAACATTGTAGCTTATGATTACAGCGTTTGGATATAATTCAGAATTAAGTTTCGTGATTCTTGACCTTAATTTTATTATAGCCATTAACACTGCTATTTCACAAAATGATTTTTCCTGAATATGACATAAATCACACACACTGACGCCAGATGACGACTGAAATACCTAGCAGCAACCCTGATGTGAAAGTATTTGTGTGAGCCAAGTTCTGCCCAACTTATTCATGGTATACACACAAATAGAAAGATAGTAGTGTATAGTTAACGAGATTGTGTATTTTATCTTGAGAACTAGTTAGTTTCATTTCAAGGTTGTTGTTCGTATGAAGGTGAAATTTTGTAGTAAAAATGTTATTACTCGTGTATTGTTTCTATTTTGAGCTTTCAAAAACTGATAGTCATTTCAACCTGATTAGGAGTGCCTTTAAAAATAGTTTCAAATGATTGGGGAGTTTGTTAAACTAGTTTCAAGTAACTTGGAAGTGCTGTGAAATTAGTTTAAAGTGACTGGGGAGTGCGCTCAAACTAGTTTCAAGTGCCTCCAGGAGTCCCATTTAGGGGGAATCATCGCAAACGTCTACAACGGCAAGGAAAGGAAAAATCTAGAGTCACTGAACAGCTAATTGGAAAGACAGTATTCCACAGTTCTAATTCCGTCCTTTGTAAACAAAGATTTGGCGTTGGGTAGGACAAGCCAGTATTATGAAATCTGTCCTTTTACTTACGTTAATGACCGTTTTCTTGGTCCTGTCGCACAGGGGAACCCTGCGCTCTACAGAACCTATAAGATCGGTTTGTCGTATACATTCTTAGGTATTGAGAGTATCACACAAGAGTATTCAGCGTTAATTGTCAAATCCACATAATCAAAGCACTTAGTAAACGTGTCTTCAGTTTCTTCTTGAAAGCCTCAACGTCTTCAGTCTTTTGGAAATCCATATATCTAGTAGTCTTGACAGTAAGGCACTTAATAGTGATCTTTATATACAAACATGGATCATAGTTGATAATCGCTGGTACTGCAAGTTGAATCGCAAGTTACTTTTTCCAACTGGATTTATAACTGTTTTCAATGTAAGGCAATTTGATCATCACGATATCTATTACTAGTGCAGTGTATGTGTTTCGGGCGAAGTGATCACTGTGATACCAAAATATGTTTTCAAAATGTCATGAAAAAACAATAAGGTATTGTTTTGAAAGTACAGTAGGCCACAAGAATTCCTAATACATCCCGCTACAAAGATGTGGACTCTGTCACGCCCTCATTGTGCAGCGAGTAACTAAACAGCTAGTGTAGGGAGAGACGGCAGTACGAGGTGTTTTCAGGAATTCCTGTGTCCAACTGTATATCCCAGCGACGGTCTTCGGTTGCCAGATATAACATCGCTAAACTTTCCTGATCAACGCATTTATGTTAGCTAGGCTTCCTGGGATTAAAAGTTATAAATATCACAGTTAATCAAGATAAATTGGTAATTACATTCAATTGAGCTTTTCATTCCTGGTGTGAGGAATATAGAAACATATGCCACATGACGTTTCGTGCATTTCAAATATATAAGATGATACACCACTTCAAAAATATTCATATTGGCTTGCCATCCCGTGCTGAAAACTTGGATTACTCCTGAAATCAATCGAAATGAAGCACAATAAGCTTACCGTCAAGTTCTAACACCAAGGAAATATATCATTATTTTCGTATTGAAAATACTACACTTTTCTTACAATTTAATACTAAAACTTTTATAGTTAAATAACTTTATATTGAGCTTAGAGCTATGAGGTGTTACTGTTCCGGAAGCCAGTCTGTAATTATACTAAGGGTCTTCAGCTACTCTTGAGTGAAAGGCGTAGGCGGAGTTGCTAGGACGCATGTGAATTGCAAGGAATACACTCCCCCCATCCCCCCCCTCTCTCTCTCTCTCTCTCTCTCTCTCTCTCTCTCTCTCTCTCTCTCTCTCTCTCTCTCTCTCTCTTCCCCCAAAAAATCTGTTGTCGGGTTTTTTTACTGCAGAACAGAAAAAAAAAATTGCTTGCTTCCTTCGCTAGCTTCGATGCGAAGGTTAAGTTTTGATAGGCGTGAATTTATTTTTTTGTATGTCGGTCTGTGTGATTGTGATTCACATAACTCAAAATATATTTGCCGAATCTCATTAAATTTGGCGGTAAGATTAGCCATGATAATGACAATTTTATTAAATTTTGGGTGTGATTTGGTCAAAAGTCAAGGCTAAAGTCACGAAAAGGTAAAAAACGTCTTTTTGTTATATCGTTATCAATCTCTATCTGATGTGCATGAGACTAGTGCTAACATATGCATAATTCAATTGCCTATCTTATGATATGCAACATGATGTAGTTATTTCATAATTTACTTCTGTTTGTTTGTTTATTTGGTATTTGTATAACTCAAACTTTTTGACCGATTCTCATGAAATCTTGTGGGATGATTGACCATGATCCAAGAACATTGTGATAAGATTTTGGGAGTGCTTGGGTTAAAGGTCATGGTAACGAAAGGTTAAAAACGTCTTTTTGCTATAACGAGGTCATTTTTTTTTATCTAATTGGCATGAAACTAGTGCCAAAATGTATTTAATTCAATTGTCTATCTAGTGAAATAAAACATGATTTAGACGGAGGTATGCGCTCTACCTTTCAAGTATTGAAGATTGTTACTGTTATCATCAATACTTTTTTTTTGAAGTGACAGATGATTCAAATGGCATAATTTTGTCTTGATAGAATTACCTAGCTGAACCAGTTATCACAGAAAAAATATACTCTTATATAAAAAGGAAGGGTCTAGATAATAGCAAATTGATATAAGAAATAGTACTCAACAAACATACAAGTAGATGTATTTACAAAGATTTGGTTTCCGTCTTGCACATGTCTAGAGGAGAGTTTGTGAACATTGTTATCAAATGGGAATACTTTTGATATTACGCACGAGCACACATATACACACATACATACATATAAATTATAATTTTATACATATATATATATATATGTATATATATATATATATATATATATATATATATATATATATATATATATATATATATATATATATATATATACACACACACACACACATATATATATATATATATATATATATATATATATATATATATATATATATATATATATATATATATAATGAATAAACAATGTCTTAGTGGCGTCCAAAAATCGAAGATAGTTTCTCTTCGGACAGAATGTCCTGCAGATAGTTTTCAGAAGAGAAATACATTTACTTGTCTCCATGTATTATTTGGTGTCGACACGTGTTTCGGATCACTTCACGACCCTTCTTCAGGACTGCATTGAGTTTTGGAATTATACTTTTATGTTTTTGAAAAATGATCCTAAATTTTCGGTAAATATATTTCAAAGAATCTAAAGTTTTTATTTATCAAGTTTTGTTGAATGTTTTCCGAATTTCCAATTTTTTTTTTTTTTTTTTTTTTTTTTTTTTTTTTTTTTTTTTTTTTTTTTTTTTTTTTTACCACAACCTTTATAATAAATTGTAGTTCCAAAACTCAATGTAGTCCTGAAGAAGATTTCGCGAAGTGATCCGAAACACGTGTCGACACCAGACAATAAATGGAGACAAGTAAATGTATTTCTCTTATCCTGAAAACTATCTGCAGGACAGTCTGTCCGATGAGAAACTATCTTCGATTTTTGGACGACACCAAGACATTTTCTATTCATAAACATAAACGTAGAGTAACATGTCCAAGCATCACACACACTATATATATATATATATATATATATATATATATATATATATATATATATATATATATATATATACACGTGTGTGTACTAAACAACTCTCTCTCTCTCTCTCTCTCTCTCTCTCCTCTCTCTCTCTCTCTCTCTCTCTCCTCTCTCTCTCTCTCTCTCTCTAATATATATATATATACATATATATATATATATATATATATAAATATATATATATATATATATATATATATATATATATATATATATATATATATATATATATATATATATATATATATATATATAAATCTTCCTTTATAGCCTGGTGGACATAGTTGTCGACTGCAACTTCGATATTGACTCGGCAAAGGTTCGAGTTCTTGCATGGCAAGACATTTTTTTATCAGGAAATGAATCTCCCTGTAGTTCATACAAATATTGTCTTTACAACTTGTTTCTGTGATGATGTCCTGTGATTCTTAATTCATTATTTATTTGAACACGGAGAGACAAATTGCAATCTAATAACACACCTTGATCGCGAACTCTACTAGACCAAATTTTCATTAATATTTATTTGGATATCACCATAGTATGTACCTCATTTTTCTATCCCACCATCATAATTTCACTTTTATTTTGATTCTGTTTCCATTGTTTTAGAAGTCATGCATTCCTTAACAGGAGTTAAAGCGTAATGAAAAAAAAATCATTTTTAGATGCAGTGTTATACTTTCCAAGATGCTATTGAGGTTGGTTTTGTAGGTACTTCAAAAATGAATTAGTAATTTAAATGTATACTTACATACTTTTATAATAAGGCCCTGCTTTGTAGGGCTCCCGCTCCCTTGGAGGCCCTGGAATAATTTTCAGAGATTTTCCCCCTCCGTCCCCCTTTTAGCTACGTCACTACCGAAAGGAAGTCAATCAGTTATGCAACTTAGACGAAAATCTTTTGCATGATAGAGGAGGCCAAGTCTGTAGTACGGTCGGGAGAAGAAGAAAAAAGTGTAAATACCTCTATGTTTGTATTCCATTAAAGGTTGTTATTTCGGGAGAGGATAGAAAGGACGCGTATTAAACTGGCGTTTTATGGATCATTCAAAGTCTGTATCTGTATATTGAAGCCAAATCGAAGTTTAAAGAAGAAATGGAAATAATGATATTCATGACAGATTGAGAGTTGAGCAAAGAATTCTAATGGTCATCTTGAATAGGTAAAGAATTTTCAATGTTTTCCTTTTGTTGGAGGACATTAAATTTACAGTAGGTAATGTCCAGATAATATCAACGTAAAAGAAGATTCTTCTCGATAAGTGTTGATATAAGAAAATCAATTGACTAACAAGTTATTGTGCTAATATTGAGCTGCGTTGTTATGCCGTCAATCTGTTGTTGGACTGCGGCGTCCTACGTCTGTCTTTCCTTGCAGTAAATGAAATCCTCGATAAACTTTTCAGTGTTTTCTTTCCTGTCAGTCCCACGTGCATAATAGCTAGGTTTTTCTGCTTTACTTTCCAATTCAAGTCGACACTCGCTAGGTAATGACAAGCGAGTATCGGCACCTATTGCATTTGTCTGTAAAAAAAAAAAAAATCATCTCCTGTTCTCAAAATTGCAATTAAAAGTTGCTAATGAATGCCAGAGGCAAGGGACAGAACAGTGCCCTAGAGACAGAACATCAATGGCCTAGAGACTGGCTCTCTCTCTCTCTCTCTCTCTCTCTCTCTCTCTCTCTCTCTCTCTCTCTCTCTCTCTCTCTCTCTCTCTCTCTCTCTCTCTATATATATATATATATATATATATATATATATATATATATATATATATATATTATTATTATTATTATTATTATTACTATCCAAGCTACAACCCCAATTGGAAAAGCAAGATGCTATAAGCCCAGGGGCTCCAATAGGGAAAAATAGCCCAGTGAGGAAAGGAAATAAGGAAATAAATAACTGAAGAGAACAAATTAACAATAAATCATTCTAAAAAAAGTAATGTCAAAAGAGATATATCATATATAAACTATTAACAACGTCAACAACAAAAATGTCATATATAAACTATAAAAAGACTCATGTCCGTCTGGTCAACAAAAAAGCATTTGCTCCAACTTTGAACTTTTGAAGTTCTACTGATTCAACAACCCGATTAGGAAGATCATTCCACAACTTGGTAACAGCTGGAATGAAACTTCTAGAGTACTGCGTAGTATTGAGTCTTATGATGGAGAAGGCCTGGCTATTAGAATTAACTGCCTGCCTAGTATTACGAACAGGATAGAATTGTCCAGGGAGATCTGAATGTAAAGGATGGTCAGAGTTATGAAAAATCTTATGCAACATGCATAATGAACTAATTGATCGACGGTGCCAGAGATTAATATCTAGATCAGGAATAAGAAATTTAATAGACCGTAAGTTTCTGTCCAACAAATTAAGATGAGAATCAGCAGTTGAAGACCAGACAGGAGAACAATACTCAAAACAAGGTAGAATAAAAGAATTAAAACACTTCTTCAGAATAGATTGATCACCGAATATCTTAAAAGACTGTCTCAATAAGCCATATATATATATATATATATATATATATATATATATATATATATATATATATATATATATATATATATATATATATATATATATATATATATATATATATATATATATACTGTATATATATATGTGTGTGTATATATATATGTATATATATATATATATATATATATATATATATATGTGTGTGTGTGTGTGTGTGTGTGTGTGTGTGTGTGTGTGTGTGTGTGTGTGTGTGTGTGTGTGGGTGATCAGCGCCCAAACCCTCTTTCCATCAAGCTGATGACTACAGGTAGACCTACAGTATAGGTTCCCTCCAAATCTCCCATCCTTAGCTCACAAGCATGGCGAAGTTGCAGACACTATTAGAAACCATCGAGCTTAAGCATGTCACGAACTCCCGTCCAGCAGCATGTGAGGCAGGGCCTTTCCAATAGGAACCCAAAACCATTCCAATTGACATGGCACTACGTTAATTTATCACTACGATTAATATCTCCTTACTAACGTTATACTTATCAACTGCTTTATTCTGGTTGGTGCAACTGCCAGCCTGAGGTATTACTTAACGCTACCACTGTATGGCACTTTTGTTAAGTTTTGATGTCTCTGATAAATAGATAAATCGGAAAGTATTGTGACAGCAAGTAACCAGGCGTAGAGCTCTTACGACAATCTGTACTTACTCTCACAAATATTGCAATTTCCTTTCACTTCATTGAGGTTATGATTATAGAATCTAAGCATTCGGAGTTATAACTAGTTATTAGTTTCCACGGTGTGTGAGCATCAGAATATTTTTCGAGGTTTTTATCTTTTCCGGTAAAAATAGTTTTTTATTTGTAATTGTAGTTTTTCGATTGACAAATTATCATCTCCTTATTTCTATCAATTTCTTAAAGTGTACTTAGATATTGGGGATAACAACCGTAGGGATGCTATTACCCTCATTGTACCTCGCCCGATGTACTGTAAGCGTTGCTTAACTTCCTTCCTTTCGTCTTGGTGTCCAGCCACTTTTTACATCAGAATGTAGCTTTAAGGTTTTCTCGTATTATTATTATTATTATTATTATTATTATTATTATTATTATTATTATTATTATTATTATTATTATCATAACCCTTAGTTTGAAAACAGGATGCTATATTTCCAAAGGCTACAACAAGGGAAAAAAAATAGATAAACTACATGAGAAGTAATAAATAATTAATATGAAGAAATTCAAGATCGACAACATCAAAATTGATCCATAATATATCCTACTATATAAACAATAAAGAGCAAATTGTATCAACCTGTTCAAAATAAAAACATTCGCTGCAAGTTTGAACTAATAAAGTTCCATCGATTCAGCTGCTTGATTAGGATCATTCCACAATTTAATTACAGCTGGAATAAAACTTGTAGAATACTGTGTAGTAATGAGCCTTATGATAGAGAAGGTATGACTGTTAGAATGAACTGCATACTTAGTATTACGTAACAAGAGGGTACGGACTGGGAAGATCTGAATCCAAAGGATGGTCAGAATTAAAAAAGAAAAAAAAAATGCAACATGCATAAAGAACTAACTAAACGATGGTGCCAGAGATTAACATCTAGATCAGGAATAAGAAATTTAATAGACCGCAAATCCTTGTCCAACAAATTAAGATGAGATCCATTAGCAGGCCAGAAGAACAATACTCGAAACAAGGCAAAATGAAAGAATTAAAACATTTTTCAGAATAGGTTGATCACCGAAAATCTTAAAAGACTTTCTCAATAAGCCATTTTTTTCGTATAATTGAAGAAGAAACAGACCGAATATGTTACTCAAAAGTAAAATTTCAATCAAGAATCACACCTAAAGTATTAAAGGAAACTATAGAGTTATAGAGACAACAGTCGTCTACCCATTTGCAATCTTAATTTTTTTTAGGGTTCAACTTCATGGCCCATAATTTGCACCATGCAGTACTTTTAGCTAGACCTCTATTAAGAGATTCAGCAACCCCAGATCTACATCAAGGAGATAGAATTGATGCAAAGAGAGTAGCATCAACTGCATATGCAACGAGCTTATTTTCTAGGCCAAGCCACATATCTCGTCACTCGTATTAAAAGTAATAGGCCAAGAACACTTCCCTTGAGGAACATTGAATATCACATTCCTATACCCACTATGGTGTCCATTAAACCATGGGAGCTGAATGGTCCCATAGGCCCCAGCGCCGGGCTATAAAACCTAAAGTTATCATTTCAATCCATAGATTATAACTCCAAGTCCAAATCAAGAAGCCCACATTTAGATATTCAATTAGTCTCGAATTCTCTACCGATATTTTCAAATTACTCATGACGCTTTAATTCGTGAAGATCGAACGCATTTCGCAGTTGAGTGTCTCAAAGTTATTTCATGTCATTTACATATATATATATATATATATATATATATATATATATATATATATATATATATATATATGTGTGTGTGTGTGTGTGTGTGTGTGTGTGTGTATATATATATATATATATATATATATATATATATATATATATATATATATATATATATAAATATATATATATATATATATATATATATATATATATATATATATATATATATATTTATGTGTGTGTGTTAATTAATGAATATAAAAAGTGATATACCTACTTGTTAATCTAATGGTAGTCTTTACTTGTTTTAGCCTTTTCTGTGGTCCTCATATAAACACCTGTAAACTATTACCTTCAACGGTAAATCTTTAGAGGCCAGTCAAAATCATAGGTTTGATGGAATAAAAGTTACAATTATGCCTTCACAATCTAAATTTGCGCAAAGAAAGTTTCAAATGAGTTGTTATTTAGGAAGGATACGATTTATGGAATTTATAAAATCGGCCTATTTCGGATTTTTCCCTTCTCTCAAGCACTAGTTTCATATTGGTTTTATATTTCGATTAACCAATTGTGGTATCCCATTGGAAACGTCTCTGTCTGGCAATCTCTTGAACAGGAGTTCTAGTTCATGCTCAAGCTCGATAGTTTTTAGTAATGTGTGTAAAGCTCACTATCCTTGTAAATAAAGGAAGGGGTTTTTGGGACATTTTATAGGTCTATCTGCTAAGTCATCTGCAACCATGGTCCTAACTTGATCGAGAGGGGGCTTGGGCGCTGATCCTGTGTCTATATGGACAAACTGTAGGAGTCTAGGATGGCCACCGTCCTATACAAAGGTTACGTCGTCCCATTCACCAACTCTCCCCATCCTCTGATTCATCCTCCAACGAGATCTAGACCATGGTGGAGAAGGGTGCTCTCGAGGAACCCCTTGATGAATCTCCAAATTTCTACAGTCGACTCTTTCTTGTACAGAAGGCATCTTGGCCTTAAACGACTTTGTTCTTCAGACTCCATTCATGAGCGAGACCACAGAGTCATAGGAAGAAGAAGAGGGCAAGAGGAGGAGGAGGAAAGGGAATAACACGCACACTTTTTCTTCTTCCTAGCCCTTGTTCCTGGCTCTGCAAGCAGAGCAGTCGACAATGCAGCGACCATCAATGGTGATGCTACCCAGGGAGAGAAAGCACACGGGTTGCTCTGGCAAGAATCACAATACTGGGGCTAGTGACACAGTGAATAGATAAGGTACACTCACTGACACTGATGGAGATCAAATAAATCCCGGATCTCGTGGGACAAGGGTGATGGACACGGGAAGGGACTGGGAGCACTCATGACATGGGGAAACACTTACTGTCTGTTCCAAGTATGTATATTCATTAAAAATCTCTAAGAGGCTCGTACATAACCCTTGTTACCTCTGCATTTTCATTGAATTCTTAGTTTTACTTATAATAATTTTCAGTTTTACATTTCTATTCAAATCTTCTATCATCTTTTGTAATTCCTCCCATGATTCACAAAATAGAACCATGTCATATGCAAATCTTAAGTTGTTAAGGTATTGCCCATTAATGATAATTCTTACATTTTCCAAATATGAATTCATAAACATTGCTTTTAGACATGCTGTGAATAGTTTAGGAGAGATGAGGTCTTCCTGTCTAGCTTAAAATCAAAATTTTCTCACTATTCTATATAATCTTAGGATTGGTGTACTTCCCTTATAGATATATTATATTCCTTGTCTTTGAAGGGCTTTCATTACTGTTGAGTGTTTTCATAATTAAAAGTTATCTCATAGTCCAGAAATGTCATACATGGTGGTTTTTCATATTCTGTTGATTTTTCCTTTAGCTGATTAATTACATGGATATGATCAGTTGTGGAATACCCACTTCTAAAGCTTGCCTTCTCTCTTGGTTGATTAAAGTCTATCTGTCTTTCTATTAGGCCTATTAGGAACTTTGTAAATATTTATATATTATTAAGAGTAAAGTTACTAGGTGGTAATTTTTCAGGTCTTTTGTGTCTCCCTTTTTGTTAATTAGTATAATGAAAAAGTTTTTTCCAAGCTGTATGTATAGATCATTCTTGCAGTCATTTTGTGTAAAATTCAGTAAGTTTTACTACTATGAAATCTCCTCAATCTAGTGTTAAGCCATTTTTTTCCTACAGCTTTGCCTCTTTCCATGGATTTTAATGCTTTCTTTACTTCTACTGTTACTTTTGGTACCAGCTCGAGTGTTTTATATCTGTTGGCAAAGTTATTTCTTATATCACTATTTTATAGAATTGCATAGAAATCATGTGCAAATTTTATCAATTCATCTCTTTTGTTAGTAATATTTCGATTTTCATCCTATAAAGCAATTATTTGTTAGCGTCGTTTCAATTCTTCTTTTCATCAATTACATGCTTCTTCATTTCTGTATAGTTTTCTCAGTTTTTGACTGATTATCTTTACGAATGTCTTGTTTGTTTATTGATTTGGATAGTTTTGCTAATTCTATTTCAACTTTCTTGGATTGTTACCTCATTTCCAGTGTTTTCTTTATTAGGTTTTTGCCGTTTTCTGTTAATATCCTTGATCTTGTTTAGGAACTTTTCCACCTATCTCTGATGCTAATTCCAATACATATTTAATTAAATTACAGCTAATTTCTTCTTGAATTACTTCCATTTCATCACGTGACTTAGTGTAACTAATTTAAAAAAACTCTCCTGTAGTAAAAGAAACATCTGACGAATTTAGTTGAGCAATACAAAATGGGTATTCCCATTTGTATGATGAAATCTAAGCCAGTAAAGAAAATACGAACAGTGATTTATGTATGTATATATATATATATATATATATATATATATATATATATATATATATATATATATATATATATATATATATATATATATATATAATCTGTTAGTGTATATTTTTATATTAGTTAATTGCATTTGAAAGTAAATACAGGATCTGTCTCAGGAATGGGATAAAAGAAGAAAGTACTGAGCTCTTTTGGGTTCTTTCAACACATTTCCGAATACAACGTATTGAAAAGAAAACAAAAGGGCTTTGTACTGTATCATTTTATTCCAATCCTGCAGTAGATACTGTATTTACTACCAAATATCATTTGCTAACGTAAAATCATTCACATCACATATTTCAGCATCATCATCTCC
>NC_090745.1:86169716-86172216 GCF_036898095.1 Palaemon carinicauda
AGACCACTAATGTTAATATGCAGACGAAGGTTATGCCCTACTTTGAAATCAAAGGTAAAAATTACATTGAACTTTGGTCAGCCCAATTTGTTGAGTGGCGTGACGTCAAAGTCATTCTGAGAGGTCAAGCTTTGGTCCACCACGAATTCTAAGGTTGACCATATCTGTTGAGCTAAGAAGCAGTGACTTCACATTTGTCTTGAATATTTTGCTAATATGTAAAGAATATGGCTGATGTAGATGCCTTACACAAAAGATAAAATGTAAAATAAGAATTTAATACTGGTAATAATAGATTTCATATTATGCAAGCAATATCTGGGAAGGTATATGTGGAGTTTATTCAAGGTCACGTGCAGTAAAGAGTTCAAAGGCTAAAGGGATATTTACCATTGGTCATAATTCATGAACTACACGAAATGCACAAATAAAACCGATGTGTCGAATTAAGTCAGTGTCATTTTCAAATTTAAGGGAGGTCGAATCCCAACTAATAATTTACCTTAAGCTTAACATTAACTTTGTTCAGAGATGAATTTGGTTTTGACCATAATGTCCTTCCACTTTGGCTACTTTTCTTCCTAGGTAACGCTGGACATCTAGAAATACATAATACTGTGCGAAATTTTTTTATTGAACATTAACTTATATAAATTAAGAAGGTTCAAAAAAACATAATCCATTGTATACAGTTTATGTACATATATTTACAGTATGTGGGACCAAAAGCAGTGTCTCAAAAATTAACACGCCTTGGTTGTTACTTGAAGATTCATTTGCGAAGTGAAGAATACTTGAATCGTTATTTAATGGCACTATCAAGTAGAAATATAAGATCTTCACTAATAAAATAATTTAATTTTGGTTAACAGGAATGAATGATGTCTTCGTATTTCCCTTAATTCAAATTTGAATATATTCATGTATGTGTTCGAATAAATAATTTCATATAGGAAATATGACAAATCTTAAAAGTTATCTCAAGATAGCATCAGTTCTTAGAATGGTAAATATATAATTCCACCCAGTGCTAAGATGATTTATGCCAAAGCCAACGATCATTCTGCTGTGCGACATTTCCTGAAGAGGTACCTGAAGGAGGGAACTTAGAGGCATGACCACTGTTTCTTTCTCGTCCTTGCAAGATTTGTGCCGTGTCATAGTTACTGTTGATTATATCCTGAATGCTTGCTGGGCGACTCGGAGAGATATTGCTTCTAATGTTTGTCTGGATGATCCCTTGTTTTCCCCTCTGGAAGTGTTGTCCCTGGATTGTCTGCGGTGTTTGACCAAAAGGAAGAGGCGAGATCCTTCCACCTGGTTGTTTTACTGTAGGAGGCACGTTCGGTATGACGGGAACCCAAAGAGGTCTTCTCTGGTTATTGTTATTATTGTTATTATTAGTGTGAGAGATAAAGTCAGAGAGCGTTGAGGTTTGCTGGCGATTATTGTTCTTGATTAGTCCACTCCCAATGCTATTATGTGGGATTGGCGGCCGAAACTGACTGTTTGCCTGTGACGGTTTTGAGAAACTTGTGGGTCCTTGAACCGGTAGACCTCTGTGATTGCTCGGAGTTCCTGGAGGTGATGGATTAAACTCTCTATAAGGGAAAGTAGAAATTGGATTTCTGTTGAACTGAGGCTGAAGGCGATTGAATGATAAATCTGGGGGGCTTGGTCGAAACTCCCCGGTGCCTAATTTTGGGATATTACCCCCGAATTTCGTCGAAACATCGGGCTGTAAGTTATTGTTTACTAAATGAGGTGATATTCTTATACTCCCTGGTAACTTTCCGATATTCACACCATTTTTAGTAAATAATCCATCATTATTTTGTGATTTTGGTGTACTTGTCGTCACAACACTTCTATGGGGTATGTTTATCGGCGGAAGTGGTACGTTTGGAGGAATGACTATTGGTGCCTCATCTTGAATGGTAATGCCATTTTGAATATCAATTCCTGGCCTATCATCATTCACTGAAATACCCCCATCCTCAAAAACAATGCCGTCCACGGGACTATGGTCATCCTGTTGGTTTTTGCCTAAGGAAAAATCAACGATGGTCTGGATGACAGCATCTCTGTAAAGGGTACCACCTGGGATCTTCACATTATGAAGCCTCCCTTGACGATTACTCTTGACGAAATCTGATACGATGATGACATCTTCGTCCTTCACTTGCTGCTGTTCTACTGAAACATCGTTGTTAATCTGGTTTGTGTCCTTCAGGATGTCGTTGCTGCCCCTGATGGCAAAACCGTCCGGTGGAGGATTGTGTGGCAGGAACCAAGGAGGAAATCTATACAGCCAAGAGTTTGGAACTACTTTTCCTGTAGATGCGTCGTCTACGTCTTCTGCCAAAGAATACAAAGAACGGAACAGAGAAAAATTTTAATCACAGAAATGATAAGCATCGATTTTGTATATAGGCGTACATGTCCTGATCTGATTTTATTTGTAGGCATATATATATATATATATATATATATATATATA
>NC_090745.1:86182216-86184716 GCF_036898095.1 Palaemon carinicauda
GAGACACGTCCAGTTCTTCAGAAGTTCGATTAGTCATGTATTTTCAAGAGCCATTTCCTATTGTCAGGTCCTCAAGAATTCCCTTTTACTCTTGTTGGTAGTAATGATGATGAAGGTGCCTGTTATTGTGGTAGTTACCACTATAATAATTATGCTGCTTGGACTAAAGTATGACGTATCTGTGATGTGGTATTTTTTTTTTTTTTTTTTTTTTTTTTTGAAGATGAAACTATAAATGGAGTAGTTTTGATAAATATATGCCATCTAGGAGGGTGATGGTAGCCTGCTTGAAACACCCTTGCCTGGCAATTGAGACCCATCCAAAGCTGAATAGTTTCCGGTAATGCTTTACTTTCTCTGGTCTTACCTTGGGTGGAGAGGGATCTTGGCGCTGATCATGCGTATATATGGTCAGTCTCTAGGGCATTGTCCTGTCCCTTGCCTTTGCTATTCATGAGCGATCCATAAACCTTAAATTGTTGAATAATAATTACTGTCCTCTGTTCACATTATATATTTTCTAGGTTATTGGTATATTGGGAGGTATTCATGAAAATGAAGGATATCCTTGTAAGCATAAGGTAGAAGTACAAGGTAATTCTCTGCAGCTAAAGGTAGAAGTATAAGCAAATCTTTCTTTCCATATTCATAATGATTACCTTTCACTTGCGAGGATATCCTCCAAGC
Source organism: Palaemon carinicauda (assembly GCF_036898095.1). Lineage (NCBI taxonomy): Eukaryota > Metazoa > Arthropoda > Malacostraca > Decapoda > Palaemonidae > Palaemon > Palaemon carinicauda. The sequence goes on from NC_090745.1 coordinate 86,182,904, forward strand.
AGAAGTAAAAGGTTGACTCGTGTTTCGGGAGCGCTTAGTTATATGTTAGAACTTGGAAGATTTCATTTGTGCTGTCAAGATAGGAAAGAGTTTAGTATTTATAATACGTATTTAATTCCCTGTTTTTACTTGTATTTAATTAAGTTTACGCATCAGAAAGAACACAGACGCCGCCGCGCCTTCCCCAAAGCCTCGCTGGCGACATCTATCCCCCACCCCTTGCATTAGAAGTTCTTTGACCTCTTTTTAGCTCCTCCACCCCTTGCATTAGAAGTTCTTTGACCTCTTTTCAGCTCCCACACCCCTTGCGTTAGAAGTTCTTTGACCTCTTTTTAGCTCCCCCACCCCTTGCATTAGAAGTTCTTTGACCTCTTTTTAGCTCCCCCACCCCTTGCATTAAAAGTTCTTTGACCTCTTTTTAGCTCCCCCATCCCTTGCATTAGAAGTTCTTTGACCTCTTTTTAGCTCCCCCACCCCTTGCGTTAGAAGTTCTTTGACCTCATTTTAGCTCCCCCACCCCTTGTGTTAGAAGTTCTTTGACCTCTTTTTAGATCCCACACCTCTAGCATTAGAAGTTCTTTGACCTCTTTTTAGCGCCCACACCCCTTGCATTAGAAGTTCTTTGACCTCTTTTTAGCTCCCACACCTCTAGCATTAGAAGTTCTTTGACCTCTTTTTAGCTCCCACACCTCTAGCATTAGAAGTTCTTTGACCTCTTTTTAGCTCCCACACCTCTAGCATTAGAAGTTCATTGTTCTCTTTTTAGCTCCCACACCTCTAGCATTAGAAGTTCTTTGACTTCTTTTTAGCTCCCACACCTCTAGCATTAGAAGTTCTTTGACCTCTTTTTAGCGCCCACACCCCTTGCATTAGAAGTTGTTTGACCTCTTTTTAGCTCCCACACCTCTAGCATTAGAAGTTCTTTGACCTCTTTTTAGCTCCCACACCTCTAGCATTAGAAGTTCTTTGACCTCTTTTTAGCTCCCACACCTCTAGCATTAGAAGTACATTGGCCTCTTTTTAGCTCCCACACCTCTAGCATTAGAAGTTCTTTGACTTCTTTCTAGCTCCCACACCTCTAGCATTAGAAGTTCTTTGACCTCTTTTAGCTCCTACACCCCCTTGCATTAGAAGTTCTTTGACCTCTTTTTAGCTCCCACACTGCTAGCATTAAAAGTTCTTTGACTTCTTTTTAGCTCCCACACCTCTAGCATTAGAAGTTCTTTGACCTCTTTTTAGCTCCCACACCTCTAGCATTAGAAGTTCTTTGACCTCTTTTAGCTCCCACACCTCTAGCATTAGAAGTTCTTTGGCCTCTTTTTAGCTCCCTTACCTCAAGCATTAGAAGTTCTTTGACCTCTCTTTATAGCTCCCACACCTCTAACATTAGAAGTTCTTTGACCTCTCTCTTTAGCTCCCACACTGCTAGCATTAGAAGTTCTTTGACCTCTTTTTAGCTCCCACACCTCTAGCATTAGAAGTTTTTTGACCTCTTATAGCTCCCGCACCTCTAGCATTAGAAGTTCTTTGACCTCTTTTCAGCTCCCTTACCTCAAGCATTAGAAGTTCTTTGACCTCTCTTTATAGCTCCCACACTTCTAACATTAGAAGTTCTTTGACATATATTTCTAGGTTCCATACTTTTAGCATTAGAGGGTCTTCGATCTATATTTTGAGGTGCCTTACTTCTAGCATTATTGGCTCTCTATTTTTAGGTGTCTTACCTCTGGCATTAGAGGATCCTCTTCGCTGTTCTCTCCTGTCTTCTAGTTTTCAAGATCTTCTTTCATTAGATTATCTGTTTCTTTCGAGA
>NC_090745.1:86192216-86197216 GCF_036898095.1 Palaemon carinicauda
GTATATATATATACAGTATATATATCATCAGCCGTTGTTAATCCACTATAGAACAAAGGCACCAGACATATCGTTCCACTTGCGTCTGTTTGCGGCCTCTCTATGACTGTCTACACCCGCAAACTTTCTTAGTTCGTCAATCAATCGTCTTCATTTCCTTCCCGTAGTCTTTTTGCAATCTGTAGGAACCCATTCAGTTATTCCTAATGACAAAGTATTATCTGTTATTCTCATTGTATTTCCTGCCCATGTCCATTTCTTTTTCTTATATGTTTTTGGAATATCCTCTACTTTACCTTACTCTACTTTACTATTTTCTCTCGTATCCATGTTTCTATGTTTCTGTCTCTTGGTGTTACTCCAATCATTATTCTTTCCATAGCTCTTTGAGATGTAATATCTTATGCTTTCTAAGGCTTTAGTAAGGCCCCATGTTTCTGGTGCATAAGTTAAAAGTAGTAGGACCATCTGATTAAATACTTTTCGTTTTAGAGAAAGTAGCATTTTAGTTTTCACAATCTCATTTTCTTTACCAAAATCTCTCCATCCCATGCTTATTCTTCTTTTAATTTCGGTCTTTTGTCTAGGGAAACACATACTGTATGCCCTAAGTACATATATTCATTAACAATCTCTAGAAGTTCATTCACAATTCTTATTTGTATTCTATGCATTTCATTGAACATTATCCTAGTTTTACTATATATATATATATATATATATATATATATATATATATATATATATATATATATAATATGTATATACATATATGTATATATATATATATATATATATATATATATATATATATATGTATATATATATGTATATATATATATATACATACACGCATATATATACATACGTATATGCACTGTGTATACATAAATATGTAGAAACTCTTATTTATATATATGCAAATATATATACAGTATATATATATATATATATATATATATATATATATATATATATATATATATATATATGTGTGTGTGTGTGTGTGTGTGTGTGTGTGTGTGTGCATATATATATATATATATATATATATATATATATATATATATATATATATATATATGTATATATGTATATATAACTTGTGTATGCATGCATGTATAAATCCCTACACTCAAAACGTCCGTTTGTCTAAAAAGTATTCTTAAATCAAAAATATCAGAAACCACGTTACTCGGGCGTCTAGATATAATCTATTTCAGTGTTGCAATCTCTTCTGGGGCGATTGACGGTTTCTGTCTCCATCGCATAAATAGACGTTACTGTTAACGACTCATCGCTTTCATTGCACTATTTATTTACGCCAAATTATGGGAGACAAATAATGAATTGAATCAAAACGAAAGCTGCTACAGAAGCTCTCTCTCCTTATATGATGTCATAGCTATTCTCTCTCTCTCTCTCTCTCTCTCTCTCTCTCTCTCTCTCTCTCTCTCTCTCTCTCTCTCTCTCTCTCTCTTTCTCCTCCTCCTGCTCCCCTTCTTCTTCTTCTTCTTCTTCTTCATTTAGTAAAAGTTAAACGCCATTAACAAACGTGTACCTATCAACATAACAAAACTACACATTTATTTATCATCAACTGTCATACTGAATCTGAAAATATTTCAAATCACACTCCAGATGTTTCAGTGCATTTGCAACCAGTTTTATATATATATATATATATATATATATATATATATATATATATATATATATATATATATATATATATATATATATATTTCTTTTCAAACCTATACATATATATATATTTATTTTTTATTTATTTTCAAACCTATTTTCTTAACTTCCATATTCAGCTGTGAACACTTCGGCAATAGGTAATCTAACATTGGACCCATCTCCTGAAATGAGTCATTACTCCGGGATCGAAATAACCGTTAAAATCAGCGTCCGGTGAAATCTATGGTTCCGCGCCAACCAAAAACATGTCAAGTCACGGCGTTTAAAACATCTCTGGAGAAATTTATTGATGCTGCATGTCACACTCCAACTCTGGAAGTGTGATTTGATTTCATGAAAGTGAGGACTTGTTTAGAACTCGAGTTGTGAAACCTGTATTCTGACGGAATTAGGAATGACGCAATCTGATCAACTGAATTCAGTAACGGTACTTTTTATGTAATGCTACAGGGATTTTTTTTTCATCTTCAAAGTTATCTTGGTTCATCTATAGCGTATCTGTAATGAAACCGTTTCAACGAAATAATTACTGCCTTCCTAACCACTTAGACTTCTATCCGTTATTATTATTATTATTATTATTATTATTATTATTATTATTATTATTATTATTATTATTACTTCCTCTTTCAAAGTAAATTAAAGTAAATTACTGGCTGCCAACGCAAGAGCCTGTGTCTTGCATAAGGCAAGGCAATCTTAACACACACACACACATTGCTAAACTTCAACCCTAGTTCGAAAAGGAGGATGCTATAAGCCAAGGGCTCCAACAGGGAAAATAGCCTAGTTAGGAAAAGAAATAAGGAAATAAACTAAAAGAGATGTTTAAGATTAACAATATTAAAATAAATCTTTCATATATAAACTATAAAAACTTCAAAATTATAGGAGGAACAGAAATAAGATAGAATGGTGTGCCCAAATCTACCCTCAAGCAAGAGAACTCTACTCAAGACAGTGGGAGACTATGGTACAGAGGCTATGACAATACCCAAAACTAGACGACAATGGTTCGCTTTTGGAGTGTCCTTCTCCTAGAAGAGCTGCTTACCATAGCTAAAGAGTCTCTTCTATCCTTACCAAGAGGAAAGTAGCCACTGAACTACAAGTGCTGCAGTTAACCCTTTGAAAGAGGAGAAGTGTTTGGTAATCTCAGTGTTGTTAGGTGTATGAGGACAGAGGAGAATGTGCATAGAATATGTCAGACTATGCGTTGTATGTGTAGGCAAAGAAAAAATGCACCATGACCAGAGAGAGGGTTCCAATGTAGTACTGTCTGGCCAAAGGACCCAATAACTATCTAGTGGTAGTATCTTAAAGGGTGGATGGTGTCCTGGCCAACCTGACTGCCCTTAAGTTTTACCTTTTTGTAAACTCACATATAATTTGAATTTCATAATATGAGACCTTTTAAGCTGAGCCACAATCCTTTTAAGAAAAGAGAATCAAATTTTTAACACTAAGCACTGACTTGTATATCATTAACGTCAAGGAGTAGTGGTATGATTATTATTGTTGTTGTTATTGATATGGTTAATTAACCATGATCGTCTACTTTCTTCTGTGGATAAAAAGCATAAAAGTTGGAATTGATGAAGAAGGCAGCCTTATCAGCGGGTAGTTACTACGCCCTAGATCTGCAATTTACGGAGACCTTTCTTGCCCCCAGAAACCACATCTTAAGATGCCTCCGTAGTTATTAAGAAGAAAGGAAAATATTTACCCTCTCTCTCTCTCTCTCTCTCTCTCTCTCTCTCTCTCTCTCTCTCTCTCTCTCTCTCTCTCTCTCTCTCTCTCTCTCTCTCTCTCTCTCTCTCAAATTTTTATTCTTATCATGCACTACTTTATTTTGAAATTTCCTTGTGGGTAATACTCAACCCCACAACTTTTTTTTTCTTTTACTTTTATATGTCAGGAGAAACAACCCTATGTTTCAGCTTAACATAGAATGGCCATTGAAGCTATAGCAATTGTATGTAAACAAACAAATCCGTAGATCAGAATACATAAGAAATGTAGTTATGCATGCGAAGAAGTATTCCCCTTTTTTTTCTCTCGAGTGATTAGTAGAACAATAGTATTCTTTGCACAAGCTTTTCTAAGTAAGTACCTGGGAGGCACTCCATGGCCGCAGAGCATCATCATAGCAACAATGCTCGTGTAACTAGGAAGGGTAATTGCAGGAAGCAGTAATTTATACCAATCTCGCGCTAAAAAAGAGAAAAAAAAAATTTAAGATGTGCAATAACCTAAAGGTCAGAGATGTTGCTTATTTTTGTCAGTTATGGCTGTGTTGCAAGTAAATGTGTTCATATACAGCCACCTGATTTATTTATTCCGACTTGACATGTTGCACTACGAAAACAAATGAGCTATATGGTGACGCCAGTTGCTATACGTAGGAAAATAGAAATTAAAATGGAACTTTTCTCAGATCGATGTAGTTTATAGATCTACCTTTTTTCCTCATATACATTTTTGCCTATACATTATATATATATATATATATATATATATATATATATATATATATATATATATATATATATATATATATATGCACATACTTACTCTTACAATGCTGATCTTGTGTAGAGTAAATACAATAGTTTATTCATGATTTCATTTGTGCATTGTTGTTGGGGTATTAAAGCCAACACTTGTTGTTGGCACGGGCCTTTCCCTTGGTTGGCCCGTAGATTTGTGCATTGAAGAGGTGAATAGCCAGCTTTTAAGATGAGTTCTTCTCGTGTAGGTACAAGTTTGTTATGTAAATTACGAAAGACTTTTGTCGTTAATTTCACTGTTTTCATCATTCAAGTCAGTATATGTGAATTTACGTTATTTTTAAGAATTTTTTTTTTTATTTTCACGTATTTGGTTAAGAAGGCATACGTAAACTGTTTGAGGGTGTTAGGTGGTTTGTGCGAGATGTGAACAAGGGCTTATGTAAATGTTTTTTTATATTTTTATGAGGTATTGTGTCATGTTTGAGAGAAAATACTCAATTCTTATATTGTGCCATGTGCTTTGGAATTTTCCCAAAAATCCTAGTGTTGGGATGATATCTTTTTTTTATTTCCGAGGACAAAGGCTGGGCAGAGCTAGCTTGGAAAGAGAGCTGTCTCACGTTGCGTTTGTATGCGTGAGAGTTGCCTGAAACCCAGGTTCGTCTCTTGACATTTTTTATCTAATTGATAACTCCGACGACCTTAGGCCAACCCTAAACGCTACCAGATCTTGGACCTGGAACATTCTGGAAATAGCTAAGTTTCATATAAAGGCAACTG
>NC_090745.1:86202216-86204716 GCF_036898095.1 Palaemon carinicauda
TCTCTCTCTCTCTCTCTCTCTCTCTGTCAGAGCGGATTGTTTCCTTTTGCTATCCATAATAGAGGGAGTTCAATAAAGCTAATTTGATTGTCTTTGTTCATTTTAAATGTGTATATATATTATATATATATATGTATGTATATATATATATGTATATATATATATATATATATATATATATATATATATATATATATATATATATATATATATATATGATGACACAAAGAACAGAAAAGGCATTAACCGAGTGGAGAGCTGTAAATAGTAGATTGTCACTAGCAAACTTCAAATCAAAGCAGTGCAATATGAGTATTATAGTTTGCTATGCACCAACAAATTATTCCCCCGAAGAAAGGAAAGATGAATAACATGAAGAACTGCAAAGTGTAATAGATGAGATCCCAGAGAGATATGTGAAAATTGTGATTGGCGACTTCAATGCTAAAGTTGGAAGGAATAATCAAGGGAAAGAGAATGTGATTGGTTTCGAGGGTCTTGGTAAAGTTGCAAATGAAAATGGAGCACATTTCATAAGTTTCTGTTCAGCAAACAATCTTGTCATTGTAGGTACTCTTCTTCAGCACAAGAACATCCACAAATATACATGGACTTCACCATGTAGCAATCACAAAAATCAAATATATCACTTTGGCATAAATAAAGAGAGGAGGACTATGATAAATGTAAGCAGCTACAGAGGTACAGATATTGGTAGTGATCACCAGCTCCTCATTGCCACACTGAATTTAAAACTAAAAGCACCCAACAGATTGGTAAATAGAATACCTAGGTTTGATACAACTAAGCTTTTAGAAGAAGTGCACAGAGAAACATTTCCAATTGAATGTAGGAATCGCTTTGCAGTCTTTGAGACTTTATGAGATGAAGAGTAAACAATTAATGAAGAATTATGTGATGTTAAGAATATATATCACTCAGTTGTTAGTGAAGTCTTACAAGGAGAAAGCCATGGGTATCAAACGATACTTAGGATATTATAAAAAGAAGACAAAGACAGAAAATTATTATTGAAAGTTTTCGAGGTAGTAAGGAAAATTACAAGATAGGGCATGCTAAGTATTCCCGTATTGACAGTGAGGTCAAAATAAAAGCCAGGAATGACTGAAAAGAGTATTTAGACAGCAAAGCAGATGAAGCTAACAAAGCTATGAATTCAGGAAGTGGCATGGTGTAAGAATCGCCCATAGAATTATTAATGAAATCTCGACTGGGGCAAAGAAGGTGAAGCATATGCCCATTAAGAAGAGAGATGGATCTTTTATAACAACAGAAGATGAAGAAAGACAACGTCAGATGGAGCACTTACGTTAGGTTATGAATAGGAGATACGAAGGGAATGATTTGATAGATATACCTGAGGCTGATGAAGACCTTGATGTGTCCATGAATGAATTCAGTGTGTTTGAAGTCGAAGCTATCATTAAAAGACTTCAGAGATAGAAAGACTACTTACAAGATTATTTTGTAGAATATGGCATGAAAAAGCAAAACCTCATGAATGGAGTTAGGAGTGTTGGTGAAAATGGCAAAAAAAGGAGACCTGACTGATTTTAATAATTACTGAGGCATCACACTTAAGTCAGTTGTTATGAAAATATATTGTATGCTTATTCTAAAGAGACTGGAGAGAAAGATTGATGAAACTCTGAGAGATGAACAATCACGATTTCGAAAAGGTAGAAACTGCACTGACATAATTTTTATTTTGAGATCTGTACAGCAATGCGTAGAATATAGCAATCCACTTCTCATGGCATTTGTGGCCTTTGAAAAAGCCTTTGATACGGTACACCAGCTAATTTTGTGTAGAGTCCTGCATTATTATGGAATTCCTTTTAATTATGTGAATTTTATTAAGTCTGTTCATGAGCATAGCAAGTGCAAAGTTAATGTTAGTGGAGTATTATCAAATGAAATTCCAGTGAACAGCGGAGTACTCCAAGGGAATGTGTTGTCACCTATGTTGTTTATCCTCCTCATGGATTATGTAATGTGTAGGACAATCGTAGATGGTGGAGAAGGATTGGACTGGATTGGTGATAAGAATTTAGGAGACCTAGAGTATGCTGATGATGATGTCCTTCTTAGAGGAACTCCGCAGGATTTGCAATGCTTGCTTGCCAGGTTGCCTGAAATATCACAGGAGGTTGGGCTGTAGATAAATAGAAGAAAGACAGAGATAATGAGAACGGAGTATGCAATGTAAGATGAAATATCATTGGAAGAAGAAAGGATTAATGAGGTAGAATCATTTAAGTATTTAGGAACTATGATCTCTAATACAGTGACTTTAGAATTAGAGTTTAGTGAAAGATTGAAAAAAGTAAATCAGACAATGGCTAGGTGAAGTCAAATTTGGAAATGAAATCACCTGAAATTACATAGAAAAATCAGGCTATATATCACTTTAGTGAGATTGGTGTTACTATATGGACATGAGTCATAGTATGTCAATGAAAAAATCTCTAATAGATTT
>NC_090745.1:86209716-86237216 GCF_036898095.1 Palaemon carinicauda
AAGTGGTAAATAATAGAGGGTTAGGGATGAACGTAGAGTTTTGTATGAGAAAGTTATTGTACCAACTGTAATGTATATAGCTCGGAGCTGTGGGGGATGGAAGTGACGAAGAAACAGAAATTGAATGTAGGCTAGATGAAGTGTCTGAGGAGTGTGGCTGATATATCTCGATTGGATAGGATTAGGAAGGAAGTAGTGACTGTAAGAATGGGTGTGAGAAATTGATAAACACCTAGAGTGGATATGAATGTGTTGAGGTGGTTTTGCCATGGAGAGAGGATGGAAAATGGTCATCTGCTGAAAAAGGTGATGAATGCAAAAGAATTAACGGGAGAAGTGCAAAAGGAAGGCCCAGGTTTGGGTGGATGGATGAAGTGAAGAAAGCTCCGTGTGATAGGAGGATAGCTGTGAGAGACGGAAAAGAGCGCGCTAAAAATAGGACTGAATGACGAACGACTGTTATGCAGTCCCGATAGGACCTGCTGCTGCCTCGGGTCACCTTGGTGACCGCCGAGGTAGCGGCAGTAAGAGAGTCAGTATATGAATCTTCATTTGGGGTAGAAAACGATGGATGGTGGTCTGTGGCACCCTAGCAGTACCAACCAAACTCGGCCGAGTCCCCCCTACTCAGGCAAAAAGAAACAATGAGAACAAAAATCCCCTTTTGTTTCTTTATTGATGCGTCAAGGTAGATATATAGAAACAGTAGATCTGATTTTACGAAGAGATCATTAGGATTAAGTAGATTTCAATTACTATATCTTTAAATGATTGATGGAATAAAACTGTTATCGTTATCTTATCATTACTATTATTACCGCCTTTTAGGAATCTCTATGCTGCTATGTTTCAATCCGTATGTCTGTCGAAGTACTTATTAGCAAGGTATCTAGAATTGTATTATGTTAGTAGGATATCTCAAGAAAGGGTTGACGATTACCTATTGAAGGAATGGGGTTAAAGGTCAAGTTCCTATATTATCAGGCTTCAATGTTTCTTGGGCAACTTTATATTTGTTGTGTTCTTTTCAAATTTATAAACCATATCAAGTAATAGCTTGTTAATATTCAGTATATTATTACAGAAATTTCAATGAGTGTATCAAGTTTGACCTTGCAAAGTCATAATTTACCAAGTTTGACCTTGAAGAATCATAATATACCATGTTTGACCTTGGAAAGTCATATACAGTATTATAGTCACAGGTATCGAGTGGTTTGAAATGCTACGTTTTCAGCTAAACATTTCTGATATAGTTTTGTTTTGTATTGAAAATTGTAACGATAATGACCTAATGATAAGTTGCTTTTTTTCAAAAGTCAAATGTTAGATCACATAGCAAGTTAAATTTGTGTACTATATACTCCACACTCGTGAGTTATTTCGGAAATGATGGTAACAATGCTTATTTATTCAAATTTCAAAGGTTTAATTGTATAAACTGTATGTTCCCTTTTCAGTGTATGTGTTTTTTATTATTATTATTATTATTATTATTATTATTATTATTATTATTATTATTATTATTATTATTATTATTATTTGCGATAACGAGATCTGAAATTTGTACTATCTTATTTATACACTATTTCTATATTGAAAAAAAAGCAGATTTATTTTTCATTTTAACTAACTTGCATCATTGTATTTCATTCATGACACTTTAATAGAAGTATCCTTAATTCCTAATTTTTTTGTGGGTAAAAGTTTCACGCTGAAATGAATGTTTTATACTAAAGCGAAAATAATAATAATAATGATAATAATAATAATAATAATAATAATAATGATGATGATAATAATAATAGCGAACACTTCCCTTTATCCTTGGCCCTTTTGCTGACACATGTTATGTATTCCAATATTATTTCCTAGAGTGAGCATACAGTCCAGTCATAATAATTACGGAATTAAGTAATAATCTGGTCCATGCATGTAAGATATGATCACATTTATAAAATAAGTTAAAAGGATATAGTTCCAAAGAATGGACAAAGTAGGAATTTCATACAAAGTAGAAAGAGAATAAAATGGAAAAATAATTTTTAGAAGGATTGAAATATGAACAAATTGAAGAACGATTCAGAGGTATTTCTTGTTAATGCTAAACTGATATAGATACATATACATAGTATATCCAGCGAATACACGCCCATATAAGCAACCCTACATGCAAGTACACACTGCGTTTACGGATGTATTAGATGCATACTGTGACCCCATATTCGCCTAGATACATGTATGCACGATATACTCACAAAGCTATACGTAATATTGCATGATATAATGCAATGCAGTGTACAATCAAGAATACAATGATGCATTAATGTAAGCAGCAGCAATTCACAAAGAGCAGATGTTTGTCTAACCAACGTGAAAGTGAGTTTTGTAAAGCGTTACATCCATTGCCTTAATTTCATGCAAAATCCTTTTGACCTCAGAGGAATGCGTCCTTAGTCACAGTTTACTCCAAGATTATATTTCAGAACAAAACCAAATGAATAATTTATTATTGAGCAACAAGTAAAGTTTGGGTCTATTCTAGGAACGTCACACACACACACACACACACACACACACACACACACACACACACACACACACACACACACACACACACACCCATATATATATATATATATATATATATATATATATATATATATATATATATATATATATATATATAAATATATATATATATATTGCAAAAAAATTGGCTTATTGAGAAAGTCTTTTTAAGATTTTCGGTGATCAATCTATTCTGAAGAAGTGTTTTAATTCTTTCATTTTACCTTGTTTCGAGTATTGTTCTCCTGTCTGGTCTTCAGCTGCTGATTCTCATCTTAATTTGTTGGACAGAAACTTACGGTCTATTAAATTTCTTATTCCTGATCTAGATATTAATCTTTGGCACCGTCGTTCAATTAGTTCATTATGCATGTTGCATAAGATTTTTCATAACTCTGACCATCCTTTACATTCAGATCTCCCTGGACAATTCTATCCTGTTCGTAATACTAGGCAGGCAGTTAATTCTAATAGCCAGGCCTTCTCCATCATGAGGCTCAATACTACACAGTGTTCTAGAAGTTTTATTCCAGCTGTTACCAAGTTGTGGAATGATTTTCCTAATCGGGTAGTTGAATCAGTAGAACTTCAAAAGTTCAAAGTAGGAGCAAATGTTTTTATGTTGACCAGGCTGACATGAGTCTTTTTATTGTTTATATATGACATATCTGTTTTTGAAATTGTTAATAGTTTATATATGACATATCTGTTTTGACGCTGTTACTGTTTTTAGAGTGATATATTGTTAATTCATTCCCATCATTTATTTATTTCCTTATTTCCCTTCCTCACTGGGTTATTTTTCCCTGTTGGAGCCCTTGGGCTTATAGCATCTTGCTTTTCTAACTAGGGTTATAGCTTGGCTAGTAATAATGATAATAATATATATATATATATATATATATATATATATATATATATATATATATATATATATATATATATATATACATATATATATAGTAGAAATTAATTTTAGGATTAATTTCCACTTCACATCGAAGCCTAATCTCATCAGATGAAAGACAAGGTAGCTTCCAGTCATGTCTCTGGTGACATGATTGGCAACAGCCTTGCCTTTCATGTGAAGAGACTCGGCTTCGATCACAATGTGTCGGTGTAAATCGATATCCCCCGGTGGTAGTTAATTTAGGTTTGTTTCCTAAGAATAATTTAAATAAATTGCATTTGGCTGGTGGTTGGTGAACTGTGCTGGGTTACAGAAACCTAAAAAAAAGAAAAAAAAAAGTATTATAGATAAAAACTCATTCTCTCAAGTAATAATCCTGATTACTGTAAGCTCACACTCACTGGCTCCGCGTCCACCAAGGGTACACTGCTCTTAGGTAAATGCAAAAAATATGAAACTAATCGTAAATATTATGGTTTGGAATCAATGTATTATTGTTATTCCGGGAAAATTGGATCATAATAATTAATTATATCATTTGGCAAGGGGAAAGGGTGTTGATTGGTGATAAAAATAAAAACCTGTTTCCATGTTCGTATATAATAATGGATAAAGACAATATGAAATCTTGTGACGATGAAACAGATTGAAAAGAAAACTAGTCGAGTTTTAAAACGAGTTTGATTGCCTTCGGATATGTAACACTTGTCAAAAGGTCTTCAATCATTCTCTCTCTCTCTCTCTCTCTCTCTCTCTCTCTCTCTCTCTCTCTCTCTCTCTCTCTCTCTCTCTCTCTGAAAGAGTAGGTTTATGTATATGGTAAAAATACTCTATAACATTCGTTATATTAAGCAAGTCACAGAGATTAGAAGTATGTAAGCATTATTTTCAATTATGTATTTTTTTCTTTTACCGCCGCAAAATTGAATCTTAAGATGTGTGTTAACTCCATTTAAGAACATCTCTTCACAAAAACAATGTTTAGAGAGAAAATAGTCCAATTCTTGGCGATTTCTTTGTACTACGATCGTCTGTGACATGTTACATAACGAGAAACTTTACAGAAAATAGAATCGAGTGCTTCAAGTAACAGTCACGCATTTAAATTTAAAACCACATCACAAAGGACTGTTCGGCTTTTCGCCAGTTCTGAAGACTTGCTTTGTTAGATTTTAAGACAGGTTTGAGAAACCTATTGTTCTTACTATAAAGCTAGTGCAACTTCTACAAGCTCTTAGGTGAGATGACTTGTGAACCTTAACAACAAGAGGTAAATCAGAAACTTTGATCTCATTTTGAGTTTAAACATCGACTTGCGCACATGCTTTTACAAGAATGTTATATATAAAATGATTTCTGACTAGTTTACCATTCGGCTTGTTCTTAAAAACTGTTTAACATAGTCACATTACATGTGATTATAAAAGAACATCTGCCAATAAGTAGGATAGTAAGATTCTCTCTCTCTCTCTCTCTCTCTCTCTCTCTCTCTCTCTCTCTCTTCCCGAAAAAGGATGCAGAGAAAGTAGAGTTGGTGAAACGAATTGGTTGACAATTTCGTCCAGAAGCACGTAAACAATAGATTGATCTTTTACTTAACGCAATAAGAAGTTTGAAATTCTCTCTCTCTCTCTCTCTCTCTCTCTCTCTCTCTCTCTCTCTCTCTCATGTTCTGCCTTAATCATTGTTTAATGAAGTTACACGATTGTTCTAATGTTCATTAATCATATCAGTGGTCATCGCCTTCGTTTTATAAATGAAATCACGTACTTGTGCCAAATGAAGATTAGTATTAGATGAAGTAAAACTAAAAACACTCACAAAGATCAGGGGCTCTGTGCCTTTGTAATTAGGCAGCTGGATCGATGGACTTCAGCGAATGTTTTTATGTTGAACTGGCTGACATAAGTCTTTCTTCATAGTTTATGTATGACAGATCTATTTTAACATTGATACTGATCTTATGATATATTTTGTAATCATTACTTCTCAATCAGTTTATTAATTGCCTTATTTCCCTTCATCACACGGCTTTTTTTTTTCCTGTTGGAGCTCTAGGGCGTATGGCATCCTGTTTCTCCATCTATGATTGTGGCTTAGCCAAGAAGAAGAAGAAGAATGAGGAGGAGGAGGAGGAGAGAGTAATCTATTCTAAAGAACGAACATCCATTCCGTCATATACAGAGTTCACTTATGTCATTTCAAATCAGACAGATCAGGTTATGTCACAGTTTGGACTATGTTCACCTAATACAGAAGGGCATAGCAGTCCACTAGTTGTCGTTAATGAGACTTTGGTCTTCTTATGTTGCCATATATTAAAATTACGAACAGGTAATCTACAGAAGTTTATGACACAAGGTGTGAGCTTTCTTCTCCCACATATACTTACTTTATTTCAAGTGTTGTTTTCCTGCTTTTATCACACTGGGAAACCCTACTCATCACAAAACCTACAAGATTTGGTAGCCAAATCCTCATTATCAAAGCACCTAGAAAACAAGAATATCCTCAGTTTCTTCTTGAAATCCTTGATATCTTCAATCTTTCGGATATATAGTTGAAGCTTATTGTATAGCCTAAGGGATGCATATTTGAAAGCTCGAGAACCTGCAGTAGGCATACAGTATATCTTGGCTCCATACAACGTTTACATTATTGTTATTCATTTTGTCTTTTATGTTTTTATTGAAATTGATGTCAAAGGACAGTAGACTTTTTTCCTCTCTAGGAAACCAGAAATATCCTTGTAGACATTTGCATGTCAACCCATGTAAAACGTGGAAGAATAATTGGTTTAAGAAACAATTATTCGCCAATTAAGAGTTCCCGAACATGCCTAAACGCTCGAGTAAAAAAAAGATAAGACAAGAAAAAGTTGCTGAAATCCTTAACGCTGATCATCGCCTTGGAAGGTTAGATTAAGGGCTCCGGGGTCTTCCACAATTGTTCGCCAGAGGCTCCATGCCACCACACAAGAAGGAAGTTCAAAAGCCACAGAACACGTGTCGTAACACCATTCTCCGGCGTAAAGTGAGAGAAAAGATGGTTGTTTCGTGATGTTTTTTTCGGTAATTAAAAGGAAATATTTACGGTTATGGCGTTACGTCTGTAAGTTCGCTCGAAATTATCACTTCTGTAGAATTGTTTGAGTCATT
Organism: Palaemon carinicauda; assembly: GCF_036898095.1. Lineage (NCBI taxonomy): Eukaryota > Metazoa > Arthropoda > Malacostraca > Decapoda > Palaemonidae > Palaemon > Palaemon carinicauda. Next base: position 86,216,356 of record NC_090745.1, read on the forward strand.
CTTAAGTTGGTTTTCGGGGTTCACATTCAATCTATCTAAATTTTCTATCTTATTCATTTTATTCCGATATTCGTAGATTATATGATATGTTTTTCGTCTAAGTCTGTACCAAAAAGTGAACTGCAACCTTCATTCATTTGTTCCCTAAGATGCTGTTACAACTAACACGTAACACGCGTAAGACTGCCCGCCATTTAAAAGCCTTATCCTGAAGGAAGTATGCCTGTAAAATCTCCCTCTAATGAAGAAAAGCAGGTTGAATGAATAAGGAAACACGGAGGATGACAGAGAATTCCCCAATCCGAGTGAATTGTAGCAAAGCTTATTCAAACTCGATGACCCTTAGTTCGAGGCTTCCAACAAAGCATTGAGAGTTGACCTGACAATGAAGTCCCAGTGACTAATACCATTTCAGGGTTTGTGGTAGCAATCCTTGGGACGGGAGTTCGAGACCTTTTCACGCTCGATAGTTTCTAGTAGTGCCTGGAACCTCACCATCCTTGTGAGCTATAGGAGGCTTTAGGTCTACCTTTAAACTGAATGAAATTACTGAAGAATTCAGAAGTTATTAGTGGCTATATATCTTGGGGTTACATCATTCAGACCCAAGAGACAAATGAAGAAAGGCCTGCGAAGGATGAGTGTGGAAAGTAAAGAATAAAATGGAAATAAAAGAGAGGATGAATAAATCACTGAGAACACGCATACTGTAAAGGAAAAGGAACACTATTGATAAAGGAGAAAAGGTGATCGATGTGAGGTATCTTTCTAAAGAAACGCCCCCCCCCCAAAAAAAAAAAAAAAATAAAGAAATGAGCTTGTAGAAGAAATAAGTGTGAACTAAGAATTCTATCAATCATCAAAATTTTCAATCTTGTCAAACAAGTAATTGGTATTGGATCTGCGGTATTGTTTTCAAATTAATCGCGGATGTACTGCATTGCAAGTCACGAAAATTTGTAGCAATGTTGTCCAGAGATTGTCTCCAAGAGATAAAAATCAATCTAATTTTTACATGAAACCGAATTGCCTGTTTTCTCGACATTGGTCTCCCTTTCCCTCCATAAATATTTAATCATTTACCAGGAGATAAAAAACTCCATCAAAAGTTCATTCCGTCATCGAATCTTTTACAGAAATTGGGACCTTCGAGGTAAGAATCAACCTGTAATTTAGTTAGAATAGCTGTAGGACATCAATTTGCTATATCGATTAAGTTAAAAAAAAAACACTTTAACACAATAACATCAAGGTTCGTTCGTTCCTTCATGATTGCCACACATTTCGTGTCACGGGCTCTTGTGTTGGCAGCCCCTCAAATATCAAGTCACAATACTTATAGGGTTGGTAAGAGATTTCTCCTATAAGATAATTAGCAGAAGTATTTAACTAGATAAGAATAAGGATTTTTAACTTTAAAAAGAGATCTATTAGTGCAAAATAAAGTTAAAAGTTATACGCAACGAATTTTGTGGGCAATGGCAAGAAGGAACACAGAAGGGTGACTGTAAGGTGTTCCTTTCCCTCCTTGTTAGACTAAATACTACCCCATGACGGAGCTCTTCGAAGTTTAATTGTAAATATCTTGATTCATCATCGAATGAAACTTACCTCAATAAAACAGCAAAGCCAAATAAAATTACATGACTGTTTACACCTACATGAATTTGTGAACAGGTTTTTCATAATTCGTCGGCCTTAACAATATGATACTTTGGCTTTTTACAGAAAGTATTAAAACAAAAGTGGTGTAAGATTTATAAGTAATATAGTCACCATTAATACTGTCAGTGAGAAGTCAAATTATTTAATACATACTTGTTTGAAAAAGTTAGACTAATGACTCTCAGTCTAGGTGCAAGAAACAACATAATGCTGGCTTGATATATACGTAGTTGAGTAATTTGGTTCAAGACAAGATAATTTCAATATTTAATTACGGATTTTTTTATCATGGCGTTACTGATGACCTCCAGCATTAAGAAAACGCAGAAAAACATGAGTAGCTTGACACAATAAGCTGGTGTCACAACAGTAATGGTCATCAACCGTAAAACAGTGCAAGGGTTATTTTGTTGATCAAATCGTTTTGAAGGTTTAAAGGCCACTCATGAATGGCAGAGGCAAGGGACAGTGATATTGGCCTATCAAACAGGATAATGCCCTGGAGTTTGACCCTATATACATATGAACAGCGCCCATGCCCCTCTCCATCCGAGCTAGGACCAAGGAGGGCTAGTTAATGGCTATTAATGACTCAGCAGATAGACCTATAGGCTCCCCCAAACCCACCATCCTTGGCTCACAAGGATGGTGAGATTGCAGTAACCAAAGAAACTAACAAGTTTGAGCGGGACATGTCATTGGTCTATTTACGTTTTAAGATGAACGTTTCGGATGTTTAATTTTCTTTAACAAATTCTTTCCTATTATTCAAAGAATTAAGGCCAAAGGTTTAAAAGTTACTCATAAATGACAGAGACAAAAACCAGGATAAGCGCCCAAACCCTCTCCCAATCAAGCTAGGAACAAGGAGTGCAAGTCCCTGGCAATGGCTCCCACAAACCCTTCATCTCTAGCTCACAAGTATGGTGACGTTGCAGACACTACAAGAAACTGTCGACCGGGGGGGGGGGGGGGGTTTCTCGAACTCCTGTCTAGCAGAATGCTGGTTAGAGCAGAATTTGTTTGTTTTATTAATATAATAACATTAAACAAAGCAAAATGAAGCTGTCAAAAATTAACCAAAGACTGGTTAATTATAGCAGTCATCAAGCCTTAGGTCTAAGTAATTTAAAACGAAAAAGGATAGATAGTTTATAAAGGAAATCCAGGAGGCGAACTGTAAGCATAAAGGGAAACAAGAAATTCTATAAATTTCAAACTGGGAGAGATCCCGAGGGAGAGTGAAGTCTAATGTGTGTTAACCTTGATCTTGAAGGCGATACAGAAGAAAAATAATTTTCTAGAAATATTTTGCTCGTTATTAATGACCACTCATGGCGTTACTGGCGCCCTACGGCAAGCCCTCGGGAGGTGCGACATGTGTTGCGAGGGTCTTCCGCCTCTTTCTCATTTTACTGTAGGCCTACAGGTTAAAACATGTCGAGGTATGTTCGCCTACCTGCGGTTGTTTAAAATGGGCTTCTAATGCATTCTACGTATATTTCTTTTACTGCTTTTTATAAAACACCTCATATTTCATCAGGGTTTGATAATGATCAACCTGCGCGTTTCATCTCTCCTATACCATCTTCTGTATAACATGCTTCAGTAATTAATTCTCAAAGCACCAGTGCCTTGTACTCTCCCCCCTTGCCTACCCCACCCACAAGGACGCAAGACTAACCAAGAAACCCGCAGCTAAGCCTACCTATCCACCACCTCTTCAAAATTCACACCGACTCGTCGCATTACTTCATTCTTTTGTGGTCGAGAATAAAGAGAGGCCTCATATGGTAATCTAAGGTAATTCATCATGGCGAGGTTTCTAGAATGGGCGTAACCAGTTGTGAGAATGGTGTGAGGATGATGGTAAAACCACGAGAGCTATTATATCATAATATACTGTAGTATAGAGCTAATTTGGATAATAGCTTATATATTATCAAAAACTGTCAGAGGAAAGGTCAGTAAAAGTTAATGTTGTAATATTTTATAAAGAATACTATTAGGACACTAACTATAAAATGCATATATTCTTTAAAGGAAATTAGTGAAACATAATCCGAAAACTTGTAAAATCGAAGTTTCGAAATCCACCAACAAAATGTTTTTAAAAAGTCAGCAATGTCAGACTCAGTCTTATATTAGTTACAAATTCCTCATCTTAACCTTTTCAACAAGACCGTTATATTGATATAATCGTTTAAATGTATCATAATAAAGGAAACTGGCCTATCGTAAATTAACATCTTAATAACAGGGTTGCAATTTTTTCAATGACAAGATTATGTACAATTACTCTAAAGGGCTGTACGTTTAATTCGGGATTTAAGCTCAATATTTCACACACTGAAACCTATCACAATCTATAATTATTTGTCTCTTAAATTGATTGATTGATTTACGTAACCTGGTGTAGCAACACTTATACTGTATACATAATCTTGAATGTGTGAGCAGGGCTGAGGAAATTCAACATTACGATATCTTAGACATAAGGTGGAAGTTACTTGCAACTTCATATGAATTAGAAGGCAAAATGTGAAGGTCAGGTTTCTTGGAAATAACATTTAATTATTCTTTTGAACTGTTTTCCTGGTTTCCTTCATTTTGCTTAATTAGTACAATAAGTGTACATATGTGCTTCGCATGTAGAAATTAATATTTGAAGGTGTTATCAGATAAAAATAAACGATTTGTAGAAATTAAAAAGCATTCGTAAGGCAAAAATTATACTGCATTTTCAACTTAATGCTCAACAAAGTTTTATTTATAAAGAAAATGCTGTTGGAAGTTTTAATCAAGAAACTTCCTTTCTGTTTAACATTTGAAAAACCTCTAGGAAGTTATAAAACTTACCTTTACATTATTTCTTTTAATGTTTACACTATGACTTAGTATAAAGTACTCTAATTGAGCAATTATCACGTGTTTTATATAATAAAATCCTTCACTTATGGTTTTCTGTTAACTTGAAAAGTATCAATAGAATTAAACAGACAATTCACACTTAGAATGAAGGAAAAGAACTATAATAGGTTTTTGAAAATGTGTGGAGAGCATTTTTGGGTAACTAAATCAAATGTTATTTAAATCGTTTTGCATAAGATTAGTTAACTATAGTCGGTCCCTTTTTAACATCGTAGTTGATACTGCGATGATGTGTTCGTCGAAAAATCTCTCAAAAGAGTAATGTTACTAAGTAATTTGAAAATCTCTCTCTCTCTCTCTCTCTCTCTCTCTCTCTCTCTCTCTCTCTCTCTCTCTCTCTCTCTGTATATATATATATATATATATATATATATATATATATATATATATATATATATATATATATATATATATATATTGGTTATAGTTATATTGATATGGGGCACAAAGAACAAAAAACACCAAGCTTAATACTTTACTCAAATCAGATCAGTTGATTTCACACTAGGCAGAGTTTTCTAATTTCTTTTTACTTTTTTCTTGCCTCCTTCTTAACTGGGCATGAGGCAGAGACCAGTTAGCCTGTTTTATCCCCTTAATCTTATAAATATAAACTAATCTGTTCTTATATTTGCATACAGCGATGGAGAGGAAACTACCGAGTCTTATTTCAATAATCGCGCTAACCTATTTCATTCTCAGTCAAATGTGAAATGAAGCTTTATCAAATTTCTTCTTTAGTGTAATTTCGGTTACATAGAATCAAAATTAATCTTGGAAATACTTTTTTATGTTTCTTTTGTGTATTTACTAATATATCATACATTCTATGACAAAAGGGCCATGAAGTAATGCATTCATTATTGATCATCAAGTTGTCTGTCACATTCAAATTCAGTTAAAGAAAATTATATAAAAAATTTTATTTAGTATCTTTTTTACCTGCCAAAACACCCATTCCCTCTCTCTCCATTTTCGTTACTATCTGCTCATCCATTTATTATTTCTCATTCTTCTGCATTATTTCCATGTTTATTTAAGATCAGCCACTGTGTTTCTCTCGTTTTTCTCTTATAATTCGTCGTCCTTTTAAGCTCCCTAATTTCTTCCCTTTCGATCACCTGTATTACCATCATCATGTTTCCCTTACTCTCCCTCTCCTTCATCAGCATTGTATTTTACGTTTTCCTTTGAGCTCACCCATTATTTCCTCTCCTTCAGAAATACATCACCTGTGCCTGTAAACTCACGTCACTTCCCTTTCCTTTATTTACCTATCTTCTCTTTCATTTACATATAATTACTGCGTTCCTTTAAGCTTACCCCCAATTCCTCCCCCTCCTTCCTGTCACTATCATTTCCTTTTTCCATGAGGATCACTGATCTCTCTCTCTCTCTCTCTCTCTCTCTCTCTCTCTCTCTCCTCTCTCTCTCTCTCTCTCTCTCTCTCTCTCTCTCTCTGTCATCTATATAATTATTATTTCTATATTTCGTTAAGCACGCCCAATCCTTAATATTTTCACATTTTCCTTGCTTTTATATATTTTTACAATACCTTTCTTTTTTATATAGGCTACATACCATTTCAATTTTCTATTAGGCTTTTGCATTCCTTCCTTCCTTATCCATCTGTTTAAACTTTTTAACGATTCCATCAAAAATCTCACAAGCGTTCTTTCTGTCCCTTCTATATTTTCTTTCTATGGAACTTTAAGCATACTCTCTCTCTCTCTCTCTCTCTCTCTCTCTCTCTCTCTCTCTCTCTCTCTCTCTCTCTCTCTCTCTCATGCAAAGCATTTCCAACTCATTCAATCTTAACAGTAGTTTCCTTCAATTTCCTATTCGTACCATCACCTTTTTACTTCTAGCACACCCATCTCTATTCTCTCCTTTGCCGGCATCATTAGTCCATACTATCATTATCTTTCCTACACCCCATTCCTTACATTACCCTTCTAATTCCTATGCTTCTTCAAGTTTTCCCTTTCCTTCCTTTTCAACGGCGACTCCTTTTTTCTACTCGTTCAAGCTTACTTCTTTCTTCTCATCACTGCTACTGCACATCATTCTATGCTCCTCATAGGTTTCTCCTTCTCTTCCTTCCCTACATCTACATATCATTTCTTCCTCCCATAAGCTTGCTTATTCCTTACGTTTTCTTATTTCCAAATACCATTTCCCTTTTCATTCAAGCTTATCCATTCTTACCCTTTCATTTTTCTAAATACAATTTCCATTCTGGTTATATTTTAGTATCATTTCCCTATCGTGTTTATTATTATTATTATTATTATTATTATTATTATTATTATTATTATTATTATTATTATTATTATTATTAACATAATCTTTCATCCTTGACCTTCCCTTTCTTACATCCACATATCACTTATATTCGTCTTCAAGCTTCCCTGTCCCTTCCCTTTCCTGGCTGTGCATGTAATTTTTGCTCGTTTTCCAGACCGTGTATACATTATCTTTCCTTCTGCCATATATCATTTGCAATACTCTCCAAAGTCTTGCTCTTCTGTTTCTGTGTATAATACCTATTCTCTTTCAAGCTTACTCATTGTTTCTCTTTCCAATTTTTTTGTATATCATTTCAATGATCTAAGATTGCCTTTTATTTCACCTTTTTCTACATCTGTACAGTATTTCGACACTCCTTCAAGCTTGTACCTTTTCCCTTTCTTCGTCTGCATATCATTTTTCTTCGGTTTAAAGCTTGCCCATTCTTTACATTACCTGTATTTTCATATTTTTTTTTATATTTCTTCCATATCCTATATCTTCATACATTTTCCATTCATTTTCAACCTTGCATATGATCTTTCCTTTGTTCTTCAACCTTGTAATTTCCATCCGTTTCCAAGCTTGTTCGTTCGTTACCTTTTCTACTTTCGCATATCTTAGAACTAAACGATTCTTCAACTTTGCATATTCCTTCTTATTCTTTCTTTAGAATAAAATTTCCATCCTCCTTCAAGCTTGTCCATTCTTTTGTCTTTCTACAACCAAATATTGTTTACTTGTCTCATCAAGCTGGCCCAATTCTTCACATTTGAACTTCTTATTTTTTCAAAATCCTTCAAGCTTATTTATTTTTCCCTGTTGGAGCCCTTGGACTTATAGCATCTTGCTTTTTTTTACTAGGGTTATAGTTTAGCTTATAATAATAATAATAATAATAATAATAATAATAATATTGATAATGATAATAATTGATAATTAGTAATTAATAGTATTAGTCCTTCTTTTTCTTTCTTTTGCATGTAATGTCACTTCGTGTTCAGACTTGCCCATTCATTTTCTCTCCTACGCCTGCATATTAATTGTTTCCATTATTTCGAGCCAAATCCATCTTTCTCATACCTCTGAAAATAATTTCCATTCGCCTTCAAACTTGTTCGTTTCTCCACTTTCCTAAATTTATGCAACCATTTCCAATCTCTTCCAACCTTGTCCATCCATTGTCTTTCATTCTTTTGCATGATATAAATTTTTTCTCTGTAAAACTTTCCCATTCATTCATTTATATTCTCCTTTTTATTAGTATATTGTTTCCTGCTTCTTCGAGCCTTCTCAATCTTTATCCGTCCCTAATTTATTTATCAAGTTTTCAATATCCTTTCGACTTTTCCACTCCTATTTCGTTTATCTACATAATTATGCTTTCAATTTTCCTTCAGTTTCTAAGGTTTCATGATTGCTTAGAAAAAATACCATTAAATCTTTTCCTCTTGTCGACATCACTCGCTTCATCCAATCAGCCTAAGATAATACGCTCTCTCTCTCTCTCTCTCTCTCTCTCTCTCTCTCTCTCTCTCTCTCTCTCTCTCTCTCTCTCTCTCTCTCTCTCTCTCTCTCTATTTTTATTTTATTTATTTTATGACTGCATGATGCTCACGGGTGCAATTAAATTTAGACCACAATTATTTGCCTCGCTTTCTGGCTGCCGGTTATGCGTAAGCTGTTATCACATTTAGATAATCTTTTAACCTTTATTATTTTTCTATTGTGGAAATCGCCCACTTTAAATTTCAACTTTAAATCTCCATATTTTTATGTAAATCGAGATCGGAAGCAAATACTCCGTGATACAATATATTCAAGCCAATTCCTAATTTAGAAAAATCTACAGGCATTTGTCGATGTTCAAGATTTAACCTTGTTGCTAATTGAATAATTTCTGTTTTCATTATCTGTGTTAACATCATAATATCAACTTTGCAGTGTGGTCGTTTAAATGTCAAGTATTATTGAATCAAAATGGAAAATAGAACAACAAAAGTTGCCTGCCTGAAAACTTTAAATCAATCAATCTGTAAGGTTCATATTGTTGAATGCAAAATTTCATTCTCGATGCACGTATGCCCCATTAAAAATGTAAGGATAAATAAAGCAGAATTATGAACAAAATTAGAAACATGACCAAGCGTTTACCCTAGTAAGTAGACCACCTTGCATGCGCATATAAAGAAATAAAAATGGAAACCAGCATTTGGGTGAAAGTTTTCTCCAAATCATATCCGGTGATATTAGCTTCATCAGCAAAACAAACAGCCTCGTTCCGGCAAAGAAATTTCTTGTAATGCACTTGAGGTCGCTTTCATTTTCCAAGCAAGGTCTTTCTTGGTTAACCATAGGGCAGAAATAATGATAAGAAAAAACAAAGAACGAATCATAAATCAGTGGACAAACAGATGGCTGGTTACATCAATGTCTAAAAAAATTAGCGTTTGAGGTTATTATGCAAATTTTAGCTGAATATCGAATGAAGGGTTAATAACCATCAGAGAGAGGAAGGCAAAGAGTGATGAAAATCTCCAATATATAATAAAGATTAAGTGTATGACTATATATATATATATATATATATATATATATATATATATATATATATATATATATATATATATATATATATATATATATATATATATATATATATATATATATATATATATATATATATATATATATATATATATATATATATATATATATATATATATATATATCCTTTCACGCTGAGCGGCTACCACTCGGAATCGATAATTTCCCACAAATCAAACTGCCGTGTAGTAGTTAGGAAAGTGGAAGGGGGTGGAAAGTGTTTAATCTCCGTGTCTACGTGTATCTATCTAAATATTTAAAAATGATCAGGGGAGAGACAGCAGGACGGCATTGCAAATAAGTAATAAGGGCAAAAGACGCCTGGACAAAATGAGCACCCAAAGACAATGATTCCCACGGGATAATTGTCTACATTGAAGCACATTAAACAGATACTCTCGGCGCCATAATGACACGTTTAAGGCCTTCCACTAATTGCTTCCTGACAGAAACAAAACATTGTTGCGAGGAAATCACACGTTTGCGCTGCTTAAGGGAGGAGGATTTAACGCTATTGTACTGGGGTCGACTGCAACTTATTCCAGGTTCCTGTTACTGACATTCAACAAGGTTAGGGCCTTTATAGTTTCCTTTTCCGGTATGCTTTATGTAGATTATCTTTTTCTATTTTGGGGGTTAATGAAAAGATTAATTTATCAGTTTTTCTTTCTTTTTATTAAAAATCTGGTAAAGACAGCTCAAGTAGAAAGTAGAATGCATTTTATCAGTAAATCGCTAACAGAGAAGAATTGAAGAAAGTGAATCCATTTTACTTAGGTTTCATAAAAAAATAAAAAGTTTCAAAACCAAATAGTATTTTCTCTTTTAATGTGATATTTTCTTTCAGCATTTGCGAATGATAATTATTTTAATTTTTTTTTTTTTTTTTTTTTTTTTTTTGAAGGATTATGCGGTATTTCATAAAGTTCATATAGTCATAACACTCATTTCAGACTTATCATTTTTAGAACTATATTTTTTTAGAAAACGATTTTTTTTTTATTTACAAAAGTTTAATATTTCAATTATTATTATTATTATTATTCTTATTATTATTATTTGCTAAGCTACAATCCTAGCTGGAAAAGCAGGATGCCATAAGCCCAAGGGTTTCAACAGGAAAAATAGCCAAGTGAGGAAAGGAAATAAGGAAAAACTACAAGAGAAGTTTGAGAACAATAAGATTAAAATAAATCTTTCTTATATAATCTATAAAAACTTGAAAATAACAAGAGGATAAAATCTTCAAAATAACGAGAGGAAAAGAAACAGGATAGAATAATGTGCCCGAGTGTACCCTCAAGCAACAGATTTCTACACGAAGAAAGAATATGGTAAAGAGCCTATGGTACTACCCAAGACTAGGGAACAATGGTTTGATTTTGGAGTGTCCTTCTCCTGGATGAGTTGCTTACCATAGCTAAAGAGTCTCTCCTACCCTTACCAAGAGGAAAATAGCCACTGAACAATTATAATGCAGTAATTAACCTCTTGAGAGAAGAAGAATTGTTTGATAATTTCAGTGCTGTCAAGTGCATGAAGAAAGAGGAGAATGTGTAAACAATAGGGCAGACTATTCTGTGTATATGTCGGCAAAGATGGAATTAGCAGTAACCAGAGAGAGGGATCCAATGTAATACTGTCTGTTCAGTTAAAGGACAATAACTCTAGCGATAGTATCTCAACAGGCAGCTGGTGCCTTGGCCAACCTCCTACCTAATATCTAGCGATCATCTAGTTATCTATCTTTCAAGTTTTTTTTTAAGAAACGCAGAAAAAAAAATAGCTGATTCTTTACATTCCTTTACTCGTTAAAGGAATGGAGAAATTCATTCGTAAAACGCCTTTTACTGCAACGCTGGAAAATCTATGATCACAAGACCTTTGAAGGAACAAGAATGGTTCACACAACTTCACCATCAGAACTTTCGCTCGACTTTTCTTAGAGAGAGAAATAATGGGGCGACGGAAGATTTACAAAATAAAACTAAAGATAGTCGAAATTATTTAATTTCCATTTTGGAATATGAAAAAATAGACATTTGAATTAAAGTATGGAAAAGTCCAGAAATTTAATTCGATTGTTTCAGTACTAGTTTAAGATTGAAAATTTGAATAATTATTAATGATGAATGACTGCATGTTGACATTTGTTTTCTGCAAAAAAATTTTACGGCATTCAGGAGCTTTTATTTGCGGCTTTGCATCGCTTGTGTTTGTAATGCTCTTCGTTATGCAATGCAACAGCAGACTTCATTTTGAGCACACTTTCGATCTTGGCTACAATTTACTTGATTATACACTTATGAATGATCTAATTACCTTGGTTTTATGGCATTCATTATGACTTAGATAAAACTTTCTTAATCACTTAGATAAAAATTTGGGATAAATCTAATATTAACTTTGTTCTGAAAGTATGCTTAAATGCTAAAGGTTTTCTGTAAGAAGGATGAGTCATTTTTGTTCAAGTTCTTATTTTTGCATTTTTTTGTTTTTTCATTTTAAATTAGTCAATAGCACTTTTCGTTTTAATGGATAAAGAAAAAGAGAACAAGTACTATCCTCTCATTAATACATTCCAGAAACAGGTCTGCTAAAAATATTTTTGAATATCATCAGCTATCTATAAAACTATTCCCGTATACATAAGAAAAGAAATGGGAAGAGCTACGAAATAAGGAAGAAATCATCATGCAGACAATTGCACATGTGATGTCACCTTGATTAGAACCTTGCTTGAAGGAGACCAGGAATTATCCCACTTTAGATGACAACATGATGATTCAGAGGTGAGAGAAAAAACGTCTATGTTTACCCCCTGTTCTTCTTCTTCTTCCTTCCTTCCTTCCCTCCTTTCCCCTGTGACAGTCATGACTCTCAAAGGTGCAAGTGCTTTCAACTTTTTTTTTCTTTTAATGAGAGCTTTGCGTCGTGAACTTTGTGGAGTAAGACTTCTCTCATAACGCTTTTTTTCCTAACCAGTATTAATTTTCTTTCGTGAAGACTCCAGGGGATGTTAACCACACCGGGCCCACTAAACATTCTCTCTCTCTCTCTCTCTCTCTCTCTCTCTCTCTCTCTCTCTCTCTCTCTCTCTCTCTCTCTCTCTCTCTCTCTCTCTCTCTTCACGTCCGTCACTTTATATAATTTTTAACGTTACAAATTTCTTACAGAAACATGCTCTCTCTTTATATACATATAATGTATAAATACACACAGACAAACACATACATATAAACATACATACATACATATATATATATATATATATATATATATATATATATATATATATATATATGTGTGTGTGTGTGTGTGTGTGTGTGTGTGTGTGTGTTTGTTTGTATTGTATCCTAGTAAATTTAAAAGTATGTAAGCCAAAAATAACACCTTAATATGACTTTCTCTGTACTTGCGGAAGAGCTTGCACTCAAAGGAAATTAGTTAGTAAAAGTGCACCTGCACCCCCATCGAGTCTAACAAATATTTTTTTTTTTTGGGGGGGGGGCGTTGATACATAGATGACAATGTATATAAGAATCTGTTTCGTGTCCTTAGGAATTTCATAGAACCTTATTCTATTTTCAAGTCATTCCTCAAGTGTCATCTTACCAATCACAAACATGCATCCATTACGTTTCAGTTTATAGATTGCATCAACCGCAAGACAATACTAAGATAGCCAATCCGAAAATGTAGTTTGAGCTCAATGAGTTATTAACGCTTCTTTCAAATGTTATAGATATCAGAGTTGTTCATTGTGAATTGAAATATATGTGTACGTGTTTTTGTTTGGATGAATCAATCACACACACACACACACACACACACACACACACACACACACACATATATATATATATATATATATATATATATATATATATATATATATATATAGATAGATAGATAGATAGATAGATATATAGATATATAGATAGATACATACATACATTTTTATGCAATTCAGTATCAACTTTCATTGCATCTAATGTCAAAGGGAACATATCACGGACATTCTATTTTTCACCATTTCTCATAGACTTTCTTTTTACATTGTTACAACGATTTGAATTATATAGAAAAGTGTAATAAATGTGACGCAAAGTAATTTGTCTCTTATCAACAGCATATCAGAAGTTCCAAAATAATACTTCATTCAAATCTAATAAGTAAAAATCCGTGTTTCTCGTGTGAAAGTTATTGTTTTATCACATTAACACCATTCGAGCCCCTCCAGGGGGAAAGGTGCCCACCATAAACACCGTAATTGAAATCGTCTTTACGGTCATTTTCGCTATCTTTTCCACTAGAATTAAATGAGTGTGTGATCTTATCGCCTGTGTATGCACACACGTACATACTCACACTGACCGATTTTCTCTTTTACTCTGGCAAGCTTACGGAAATACCAGGGCTGCTCTCGGTTTCAGTAACTGATAATACTAAATGTGGGTTATTTTTGTTTCAGGTGTTGAGAAATACCTGTTTTTATAACTCAATCTTCCTTAAAAATACAAAGATTTCAAGATCAGCATCATTTGTTTAAAAAAAAAAGTTGGCATTCTTGTTACGGTTCGGTTTAAACCTCCTTGGATGTAACACCTATTAGCTGTCAGAACTTGTTGCCTCCTCAAAGCCACTTGTATTTATGTGGTTTCCGCAGCATGCATATCTAAAATGTTAACGCAAAATATTTTAATCGGAGTAAACGCCCATCTATAATATTGTGGTTGTGGTAGCCCATTGTAACGTCTTTATCTGACTATATGGTAGGTAGTAGGTTGGCCTGGGCACCAACTGCCCGTTGAGATAATACCACTAGAGAGTTATGGGGTCCTTTGACTGGCCAGACAGTACTACATAGGACCCTTCTCTCTGGTTACGGTTCTTTCCCTTTGCCTACAAAGACACCGAATAGTCTGGCCTATTCTTTACAGATTCTCCTCTGTCCGCATACACCTGACAACACTGAGATTGCCAAAATATTCGTCTTCACCCAAGGGGTTAACTACTGCACTGTAATTGTTCAGTGGCTACTTTCCTCTTGGTAAGGGTAGAAGAGACTCTTCAGCTATGGTAAGGAGCTCTTCTAGGAGAAGGACACTCCAAAATCAAACCATTGTTCTCTAGTCTTGGGCAGTGCCATAACCTCTGTACTATGGTCTTCCACTGTCTTTGGTTAGAGTTCTCGTGCTTGAGGGTACACTCGGGCACACTTCTATCTAGTTTCCCTTCCTCTTGGTTTGTTAAAAGTTTTTTTTATAGTTTTTTATAGGAAATATTTTTTTTAATGTTACTATACTTAAAATATTTTACTTTTCTTTATTTCCTTTCCTCACTGGGCTATTTTCCCTGTTGGGGCCCCTGGGCTTATAGCATCCTGCTTTTCCAACTAGGGTTGTAGCTTAGCATTTAATAATAATAATAATAATATCTGTTGGACGGGAGTTCGAGATCTGCTCAAGCTCGTTAGTTACTAGCAGTGTGTGTAATCTCACCATCCTTGTGAGCTAGGGATGGGGGTGGGGTTTTTTTGGGGGGAAGCCTATGGGTCTAGGTCTACCTGTTGAGTCATCAGCAGCCATTACTTGGCCCTCAATGGTCCTAGCTGATCATATATATATATATATATATATATATATATATATATATATATATATATATATATATATATATATATATATATATATATATATATACACACACACACACACACACACACACATATATATATATATATATATATATATATATATATATATATATACATATATATATATATATATATATATATATATATATATATATATATATATATATATATATATATGTGTGTGTGTGTGTGTGTGTGTGTGTGTAGTTATTCTCTAAGACGTTGTCCTATCCATTGTTTCTGTCATTCATGAGTGACCGACCTTTAAGCTTTTATTGTTTGTGGGTGAGAGGATAAAAGCTCACTCATGAAATTGCCTAGATATTACGTTATACTTTACAAAATATCCTGAATTATGATAATATATCTTTCTCCTTACTGATAACAGCAAGATCACTAAACGTCATAGTACGGAGTCCGGTCCGAAATAATACTTACTACCCTTCATCCGTTAGTTTAGATAACGATGCTGATTTTGGAATTGGGAACTTTCCGGTTTTGGCAATGGTAAGGGATAAGTATGGTCTTGGTAAAATAGACGCGCTTGGAACTAAGTAATATACACATATTTGGAGAAATAAAATTATATTCTTCTCATTTCAAGAATATGATCTCGAAAATAGTTAGTTGACATTTACTTAATTTGTTTCTTATGTTACTTTAGAAAATAACAATCCCTGGGGGACCTCCCCACGCCCAAAGGGACCTTCCCACGCCCAGGTGAACTTCCTCACGCCCAGGGGGACCTCTCCACGCCCAGGAGGTCCCTCCCCACGCCTAGGGGGACCTTCATATGTTCTCTTGGACCTCCCCACGCCCAGGGAATCCTTCCCGCGCCAAGAGTAACTCTTCCCATGCCCTGGGGAACCTCTCCACACTCAATGGAACCTCCCCACGCCCAGGTAGACCTCCCCACCATCAGGTGGACTTCCCCACTGCCCTGGACCTGGGGACCTTTATACTTATTCCGGAACCAGTTTTAATTAGATATTAGATATTTACCTGCAGCTTTATTTCAATTTAAATGGTGACTATAATTAGAGTAAGCTATCCTTTATGAACTTCCAGTACTTTGAAACATATTTTACCGTCCTCCATGACTTGAGTTGGTTGATTGGCGTTTGGGAATGGGGAACTGTTGTCATTTACTTTATTAACAACAACCAGATATCTAAAAAGATAAATTTCCTGTCATGGGTTTTGAACGTGCATCTTGGTGATAGAAAATGGAATCGATTTTATGTTGCTGCACATAGAGATAAACAATTAATATATAGGTACTCTTCTCTCGTCTTTGGTGTAGCAGAGGGTTGTAAAGTAAAGAACCCGATTATTTACTTTCCAAACAAGACTGACAAAAACAATAATAATGACGGAGTCAAAGAGAAAATTAGAAACGAGTGTGGTTTTATGAGCCGTAATTCTCACTGAGCTGGTGTATGTGCACGTGCGTGTTCATTTGCATAGCTGCGTGAGATTGATACATATAAAAGCATATGAATATGTATCATGCTTTCAAAATAGATTGCCTTAGTGTTTCAAAGGTTGGAGAGAAAGACCGTGACCTGTGATCCCGCAAAAAATAATGATAATCGCAGATAAAAATGCACTATTTGCATATTTCCACAGATCCCTTGGCTGCGGCCCAAAAGTCATGAAACATTATGATGCTCGGAATGGCATTGGGCGATGAAGGACGCCTGGATGTAATGATAGAAAGAGGGATGGAGACATATTTTGTCACTTTAGTCCACATATTTTATAAAAATAGATCTTGCATAATATCAAATTGGATGAAAAATTTGTCATTAAAGAAATGGGAGATATAAATATTTTGAAATACTCTCATTTCAGGTCCTTCATGTAAGAGTAAGAAAAATACTTGGATATACAGTATACGCACAGATGATATAAATGTAAGAAGTGTCTACTTAGAAACAAAGGCTAAAGAAAGATCTTGCTTGGAATATCCACGAGAGAAACGACGAAAGAATGAATCAGAGTGGATGAGTAAGAATCCTTAAATGGTAATGTTTCAAAATAATCGGGAGTAGACAATTGATTTAATGAAAAGGAAATGATCAGCAGAAATGTCTACTGAAATAATCAGTGATAAATAGTTTCTGGCATTAAATATGATGTACTAGAAATAGCGCGATCAGTTAAGACTACTTATTTGAGTTTTGAATAGTGAATCTTGATATTACCAGAAACAAAGTTTTGTAGAAATTAGTGATATATGTAGTATTAATGAAGGAACATCTGTATAGTTACCGTTAATTATTATTATTATTTTTTTTTTTTTAGATAAATAAGGAAAAGTTTCATTTGACAAGATGACTAAAAGTAAATGTATTAGGGAATGCCCGCAAACGTTTTGAAAAAAAAAAAAAAGTTATTCGAATAGGTATTTAAAAGATGGCATCGACATTATTTTTAAGATGCCTTAGCCATGGCAAGAAAAATGAGGAAAAGAGAATTAAACAAAAGATACATGAACAATATAAGTATAGAGCAGGAAGTAAAACAACCAAGTAATTTGTATTTAATAGAACACCCTACTTATCATTATCAAGTTCCGAATCACACACACGTACTGTATTTGCAAAGTAAAAGGTATTAGTAATGCACGAAGGCTAAGAAGCGAAGTAGTACACACACACGTGCACACACACACACACACACACACACACACATATATATATATATATATATATATATATATATATATATATATATATATATATATATATATAAACATATATATATATATATGTGTGTGTGTGTATGTGTGCGCGCGTGTGTGTATTTATGAATATAGTTATATGTGTATATCTATCTATATCTACATATATTTGTATATGTGTATATATATACAGTATATATATATATATATATATAATATATATATATATATATATATATATATATATATATATATATATGTGTATATATACATATTGGATATATGCATATATATACATACATACATACATACATATATATATATATATATATATATATATATATATATATATATATATATATATATATATATATATATATATATATATATATATATATGAATCGCATATGTATTGCAAATGGAAAACGGTTCTTTCAAGTGTTTAGCTTGTGTTTTAATAATATTAAACCCTAGTATGCCGGCTTGTTATTTTTTCTTACATATAAGTACATAGGTACAGTAGTACTTTGGGTTACGAGTAACTTTAGATATGAGCAAATCGTGATATAACCCTACAAGTTTAGTTGAGTTAAGAGTATTGTACCCGTTTGCGAGCAAAGATCTTGCTCCAAATGGGCCTCTTCGTCGACAAGTACTAAAGAGACTAGCATGAAATCAGTCACAGGGTATATATACGCCACTCTAACAGTGTTCACGTGATTTTTTATCCCATTTTCACGTAGTTTTAAAGAAAAGGAAAAAAACTGTCATCTCTAGATAGGATCGTTTTCAAAATTGACAGTAAGAGTGTAAATTAAATCATTCTTTTAGCGATGGTGAACGTTGTTCAAGAGAGAAAACTCCCGATATTTTACCAGAACTGCTCCTGAAGGGAGAGCCTCTTTCCAAGTGGTAACTCCGTCCTCCTCCTTCTACTCCTCCTCTGTTGTCTCATTAATGCCATACACAACTCTCTTCAAAGGTAAAATGTGAGTTAATTTGTGATTTGTTTATACTTTTCATTGATAATTATTAATGATAATACTAATCATTTCTGATGTTTAATAATTACCATTACTACACCTTCAAAAATGAGTGTATATGTGTATTCATGGACGTGTGAAATTCAGTAAATTTACTTTATTCATTATAATGAAAATTTTATAATACGAGCCTTTCAGATTACAAGCGAGCTTCTAGAACGAATTTAGCTCGTAAATGGAGGTACTACTGTATTTTTAGTTTTCCTGATAGTATTTTGTGATGTAGTTTTACTCTAATCTTCGTCTCATGCTTGATCTGGATGCACAAAACTACAAGCATAAATATGCAATTAAATAATATTCTGAAGTGAGTTTTCTGCAACAATAAGTTTATTTTTCTCCCAGTTCTAGATACTGCGTGAACTTAGCTTTATATGAGTTTGCCATTCTTATGAATGACAGTTTGCTCCATTCAGTAATACAAGAATTTAAGATTTTTTTCTAAGAAACATTGATAATCGTAATAGAGCCATTTGTTAATTCTTAAGTGACTCTTCAGAAGGAATTCCAACTTGTTCATTAGGGAAATGTGGCAACTTCCATTGAGAATGTTTGTCTAAGAAACATTTAACGTTTGTGTGTGAGAGAGAGAGAGAGAGAGAGAGAGAGAGAGAGAGAGAGAGAGAGAGAGAGAGAGAGAGAGAGAGAGAGAGAGAGAGAGAGAGAGAGAGAGAGAGAGAGAGGAAGGAAAGTTTTGCCACTACACAGAGCCTCACACAAAACTAAACCAAGACATTGCATGACTTGTAATTTATCTCTCATCTTCCCCACCTGTTACGTAGAAGTAAATAAAAGACAAGACAATGAACTGTTACATAAAAATTAACATAGCCGTCGGATATGACACAGTAGCCGCTCCGGGATCTCACGAGATATCGCTGAAGATTAAATAATAGACAGGATGCAAAGGAAGAACTTTCTTGCTAACGCAATAACGGAGAAGCAGGTTCCAATAAGAGTGATATAAAGGCGATTGAATCGGCGAGGTAAATGTAATGTTTAAAACAGGAAGTGACCATTGATGAACTTGGAAATGTAAAGAAAAGAGGGTGAATGTTTGCAAAAATGGAGGAAAATATAAATTCTAGTTTTATATTAAAAAAAACGTGGAAGCAATGAAATTGTAAAAGATGAACGAATGGTTTTTTATGTTTCCGATGGATTCAAATCTTTTCCTTTGATAAAATTTTTACAAGATATTGATCAGAAAGCTCGACTATTGCAATATATATTACCGAATTATCTCGAAGTCTTCTGTTTATTGTAGTCCTTGATTCACCTATATGATAAAGAGCAAGTTACTGGCTATATATATATATATATATATATATATATATATATATATATATATATATATATATATATATATATATATATATATATATATATATATATATATATATATATATATATATTATTTCCTGTCACGCTCATGGGGGTGAGGGAGTAGTCATACCATAGTGAGAGGGGGTACCCTGAGAGATACATTCGGAAACCACACACACACCCACAAATTGCCGAACCAGCGGGTTGTAGTTAGGAAAGGGGGAAGGGGTGGAAAGGATTGAATCTGTGTTTGCATATTATGTAAATATTTAGACATCATTTTTGACGGCTCGCTTACACTAGTCAAGAATAAACCAGCAATACTTTGCGTTGTCCTTCTCCGTCCATGCCTGGAATATTGCTTCCATGATGAGGGGGTTTCTTTTGCTCGTCTTCCTGACAAGACTGATAAAGACAATACATATAATCAGTGACCTCGTCCTTATCTCTCTTCTAGATCCTCTTTCCTTTCGCCCCAAGACTGTTTCGTTATTACTGTTCTTCAACTACTGTTTTGGGTAATGTTCTTTTGAGCTGAAGATATGAATTTGTAAGGTAACCATAGAAATTCTTTCTCTCTTTGTGCATGAATATATGTATATGTATGTATATACATTACACACACACAATATATATATATATATATATATATATA
>NC_090745.1:86242216-86244716 GCF_036898095.1 Palaemon carinicauda
ATATATATATATATATATATATATATATATATATATATATATATATATATATATATTTATATATATATATATAGATATATATATATTTATACCTGTATATATATGTATATATATAATGTGTATATATATATGTATATATATATATATATATATATATATATATATATATATATATATATATATATATATATAATTTATATATATATTTCTAGGTAGTAGCTTGGCCAGGGTACCAGCCACCCGTTGAGATACTACCGCTAGTGAGTTATTGGGTTCATTAACTGTCCAGACAATACTACATTGGATCCCTCTCTCTGGTTACGGCCCATTTTTTATTTGCCTACACATACATCAAATATTCAGGCATATTCTTTCCACATTCTCCTCTGTCCCCACACACCTGACAACACTGGGAATACCAAACATTTTTCTTTGTTCAAGGGGTTAACTTCTGCAATATTATTGTTCAGTGGCTACTTTCCTCTTGGTAAGGGTAGGAAAGACTCTTTAGCTGTGGTAAGCAGCTCTTTTAGGAGAAGGACGCTCCAAAATCAAACCATTTTTTTCTAGTCTTGGGTAGTGCCATGGCCTTCCACTGTCTTGGATTAGAGTTCTATTGCTTAAGGGTACTCAGGCACGTTGTTTTATCTTATTTTTCTTCCTCTTAATTGTTTTGAAGTTTTTATAATGCATATATGAAAGATCTAATCTAATGTTGTTACTGTTCTTAAAATATTTTATTTAGATTATTTATTACTTCTCTTGTAGCTTATCTATTTCCTTATTTTCCTTTCCTCCCTGGGCTATTTTTTCCTGTTGGAGCCTTTTGGCTTATAGCATCTTGCTTTTCCAACTAGGATTGTAGCTTGGCTTTTAATAATAATAATTATATATATATATATATATATATATATATATATATATATATATATATATATATATATATATATGATAAATTTTGAACATTTAGGCGTGTTTTTCATATTCAAATAGGCCATATATATTTTTGATACATTAATCTCTGGATTCTCTTAACGACCTTTGTGTGATTTCGCCTGTGGCTCTGATACCGAGGTCGTTCAGAGAATCCAGACATTAATGTATCAAAAATATATATGGCTTATTTGAATATATATATATATATATATATATATATATATATATATATATATATATATATATATATATATATATATATATATATATATATATATATATATCTCCTTTGAGTGGTATTACCTTAACGTGGTAAAACGGTTTGCGTATCGCCATGATCAGGAGGGCTGTGCAAACCAGGGCATCCCATTTTAGTTGGTTTGCTGTAATCGATCAGACGAAAATCTCCTACCACCACCAATCCGCACTGGCCAGCGTGTTGATAAAACCGGACCAAACCTCAGACATGAATTAATATGTTTGAGGCCTTTGTCCTGCGTGTACTAAAAACGACTACATTTGCTATTGTTAAAGATACACTATACATACAATTTATATAAACATGTATATAATGTAATTTATATAAACACACACACACACACACACACACACACATATATATATATATATATATATATATATATATATATATATATATATATATATATATATATATATATATATATATATATATATATATATTATACACTAGGGATTGCGGAAGAGGCAGGGGAAGAAACCGAAGACGATGGATTGATGAGATAGGAAAATTTGTGGGTATAGACTAGCATAAAAAGACCATAAACAAGCCGCATGTGGAAGGACATGTGTAAGGCCTTTGTTCTGCAGTGAGCTAACAGCGTCTTCTGTATATATATATATATATATATATATATATATATATATATATATATATATATATATATATATATATATATATATATATATATATATATATATATACATATATATATATATATATATATATATATATATATATATATATATATATATATATATATATATATATATATATATATATATATATACAGTATATAAATTTATGTATGTATGTAATATTTGTGTGTATATGTTGAGAACTCACAAGAGTAGAGATGTTCTTAAAGATAACAACCTTCCCATGAAAGCATTGCAATTATGTAACCAAATAATATGAGAAATTGATTGATTCGAATTACCATACCCTGCTCGTCCTTCATCTTACATTTCTATTGTAACTAAATTCCTCAAACCTTCTTATACCAGTAAAGAAATGTGTTTTCAGATACTTCCTACATTAGAGAATTAGAAGGAAATCAATTAACGTAACCTCCACAAATTTCTCCCCCGTTGCCTTAAGGAATAATGTAGCTTACCTTGAGTTTCTCATGACAAGGCAACTCGGCGATTAATAGATGCCCTCTGGTCATGTATATTGTGTTGGTTCCAGGAAGTCTTATATAAGTTCAATAAAATTATCTTCAATTAGACGAAACGTCTGTGTTTTTAGTTTCACTCAAGGAAGGATTTTGGTGTAACGGAAATATTTTTTGTGTTAATTCAG
>NC_090745.1:86249716-86474716 GCF_036898095.1 Palaemon carinicauda
AGAGGTTAACTGCCCTGTAATAGTTAAATGGCTACTTTCCTCTTGGTAAGGGTAGAAGAGACTCATTAGCTATGGTAAGCTGCTCTTCTAGGAGAAGGAAGCTCCAAAATAAACCCATTGTTCTCTAGTCTTGGGTAATTGAAGATATCTATACAAGAAGTACGGCAATTCTAAAACTGTGTAAAGATAGTGAGAAAATTCCAATTGAGAAAGGAGTTATACAGGGAGACCCTATCTCTCCTGAATTGTTCACAGCATACCTAAAAGTTTTTAAGATTTAAATTGGGAAAATTCAGGAATTGATATTGATGGGGATGACATACTTGTTTAGTGAATCATAGGAGGAATTGCAAAAGATGATAGAAGAATTGGATAGAGAAAGGAAAAATGTAGGACTGAAAATTAATATGAGTAAAACTAAAGTAATGTTCAATGAAAATGCAGAGACAAATAAAAGTTATGGACGAATTTCTCGATAGTTAATGAATATATGTACTTAGGGGAAACAGTAAGTGTTTCTCGAGGACACAAGACTGAAATTAAAAAAAGGATAAGCATGTGATGGAGAGCTTTTGATAAACAAAATGAGATCATGAAAACTAAAATGCCAATTAGAGACAGACAGAAAAAGAGCAACAAGAATACGAGAGTAAAGTAAAGTAGAGGTTGGCCAGGGGACCAGCCACCCGTTGAGATACTACTGCTAGAATTATTGGGTCCTTTGACTTGCCAGACAGTACTACATTAGATCACTCTATCTGGTTATGGCTCATTTTGTCTTTGCCTACACATACACCGAATAGTCTGGCATATTCTTACCACATTCTCCTCTGTCCTCATACATCTGACAACACTGAGATTACCAACCAATTCTTCTTTGTTCAAGGGGTTAACTACTGCAATGTAATTGTTCACAGGGTACTTTCCTCTTGGTAAGGGTAGAAGAGACTCTTCAGCTATGGTAAGCATCTCTTCTAGGAGGACACTCCAAAATCAAACAATTTTTCTCTAGTCTTGGGCAGTCCCATAGCCTCTGTACCAAGGCCTTCCACTAAAATTGGATTAGAGTTCTCTTGCTTGGGGGTACACTCAGGCATGCTGTTCTATCTTACTTCTCTTCCTCTTGTTTTTTTTTTTTTTATAGTTTAAATGTGAAGGATCTAATTGAATGTTGCTGCTGTTCTTGAAATATTTTATTATGAATGTTTATTCTTCTCTTCCAGTTTATTTGTTTCTGAGTTTCCTTTTCTCACTGGGCTATTTTACCCTGTTGGAGCCTTCTGGCTTATAGCATCTTGCTTTTCCAACTGGGGTTATAGACTAGCTGGTAATAATAATAAAAATAATGTAACATGTAAGAAAAAGAAATGGCCATGGGCAACACATAATATAATGAGAATGACAGATAATAGATGGACTAAGAATAATAGAATAGTTTCTGGAGATTGCAAAAGAAGCAGGGGAAGGAAGAGAAGATGATAGATTGATGAACAAAGAAAGTTTGCAGATGTGTACTGGCAAAGAAATAGATATATATATATATATATTATATATATATATATATATATGTATATATATATATATATATATATATATATATATATATATATATATATATATATATATATATATATATATTATATATATATATATATTATATATATATATATATATATATATATATATATATATATATATATATATGTATATATATATATATATATGTATATATATATATATATATATATATGTATATATATATATATATATATATATATGTATATATATATATATATATATATATGTATATATATATATATATATATATATATATATATATATATATATATATATATGTATATATATATATATATATATATATATATATATATATATATATATATATATATATATCTAATCCTTTGATCTTTTAGCTTCCAACCCTTATTATTAGTGTGTACAGTACTATCTTTGCCCTTCCCAAAATATCTTTATCAAAATGTCAGACACCAGTAATCTGCAATGCATACCAGCACTTAAACCACTTAATCTTGCAATTTTTTCCGTTGTTACACAAGGAAATCTGTTTGGGTCTGTCTCCCTCCACTACTGTATATTGCATAACATTTATTTCCTAAATAAGTTCGAATAATTTCCAATATCTACTCATGGTTCCCCATCTTCTTTCATTTTCCCCATAGCATATGCTCTGTGAATCATGCTATATTTTTTTTTTATAATTATATCCAATGTGCCCATCCAGATCATCCTCAATGACTAGATTTCTTCCAATTCTGTAAATGTCATAATTTCATGTATTTTACCAGAATATATTCTTTGCTTACTTACCAAGTCCTTCTTGTGACGTACACAATTAGTATCAGATTCAAAATGCATCCTTTCTTTAAAAACGTGTAATTCAAGATAAAATATTGTAGTTGAATTTACATGAAATAAGTTATCTGATAACTTATTTTCTAGGGTTAAGTTGTGTACTTTTTAGCAGAAAGCTCCTTAAGATATATCATAGAAATATAAAATTACATACATTCAGATCTACTTACAATCACTATCATTTGAGTAAGAAAGCTAAAAGATAATTTTCCGGCTTTTATAGAACCAGAATTCTCTGAGTGGCAGAGGGGACTTTCCTTTGGCTGTGGGAGAGTGGATAGCAATCCGTGCTTATGAAAGTTTTTTTCCTGACTTTTTTTAGGGTCGTTATTAAGTTAATTTTCATATATAACTAACTAAATTGATACCAAATCTGTCATTTCTATCTAAATTTGCAATTTTAACATATCCTCCTCTGGCCCTTCAAATAGGTGGAGGGGAGAGTGTCTTTGCCTATGCCTTTGAAACTGCATTTTCTCACTTCAGAGCCCCAACCTCAGAGGATTCATGGTCATATGAGACTGGCACTACAGGCTGCTTTCTTTCCTTGATCTCTTGAGATGTTCCCAGTGTGGAACCATCAGATCAATCAGAGGGAACAAAAGGTAGGAGTGATATAAAGTATCATGTGGTCCACTTCATAAAATGCCATGTGTTACATGTCAACTACAACTCTGAGACTGATGTCCTCAAAAGAGCATTACATTTTACTGCATCTACTCTTCTCATTCCTCGCACAGTAGGTGAATCCATTCATTTACAGGTACTTATAAACCAAGCTAAGTGATGAAGAGGAGTATTCAATACATAGTGTATCTACAGGGATATTGCTATTAACAGGATTGACCTTTGTGCCCAAAGCAAATATGATTCAAAATAAAACAAGATACAGAAGATAGAAAAGAAATTATAAAACCAGAAGTGTGCCGAGGAACAGATAGTCAATTAGTATTCAATTATAAAACAAACACAAATTCTTAAGTGGCCTCCAAATGTAATAAGCAAACAAAGAGATGGCTAAGAAAAGTCTGCAGTTCAAAATACTCTTATATTTATAAAATTTCAAGTACAAAAATGGAATTTAACAGCAATTTTACATTACAGTATTGGATACTCAACATTACAGTAGTTTATTACAATAAATATATATAAAAATGCTATATAACCTACAAACTACTCAACTCTCAGGACAAAATAGTTACAAAAGCTAGAACTTTATATTAAATTAAACATTAAGTATAAATAGTAAAATATCAGTCTAATTTTAATCCTTTCTTTGCTAGATCTAATTTTGCTTCCTTTATTTGTTTCTGAAGTTCTTCAGCTGCTTCATTACAGTCATTAAAGTTATAGACTCTGTATGCAATAATGGCCACAGATACAATCCCAAATATAGCAACTAACACCACAGGAAACAAGAGAATGCCCAAATAATACTTGTCAGTAAAGTCATTTTGTACCTGAAAGTTGAAAAAGATTAAAACCAAATTAGAAATGGAGAACAAACATGAATAGGAATTAAAAGTGTCCCTTCCTAATCAAAATACAAAATAAAGGCCTCAGATGTATAAAATGTTATTTTCATTAGTAAAATAAATTTTTGAATATACTTACCCGATAATCATGTAGCTGTCAACTCCGTTGCCCGACAGAATTCTACGGGAGGGATACGCCAGCTATCACTATACTAGAAGGGGGTGTACTCACCAGCGCCACCTGTGGCCAGGTACTACAGTACTTGTTGTTGACGCCACCTCACTTTTTCCTCGGTCCACTGGTTCTCTATGGGGAGGAAGGGTGGGTCAATTAAATCATGATTATCGGGTAAGTATATTCAAAAATTTATTTTACTAATGAAAATAACATTTTTCAATATTAAACTTACCCGATAATCATGTAGCTGATTCACACCCAGGGGGGTGGGTGAAAAACCAGTGTACAAGACTAAAGGATAGCTAAGTATCCCGTATTTCATATAATCAGTTATCCACAATAACAATGAAATAATAAGTACCTGGTAAGGAAGTCGACTTGAACCGTTACTCTGCCTTTAATAAGATCGTCTTCCTTACTGAGCGCAGCGTTCCTCTTGGAAGGCTGAATCAACTCAAAGGTGCTAAAGTATCAAGGGCTGCAACCCATACTAAAGGACCTCATCACAACCTTTAACTTCGGCGCTTCTCAAGAAAGAATTGACCACCCGCCAAATCAACAAGGATGTGGAAGGCTTCTTAGCCGACCGTACAACCCATAAAAAGTATTCAAGAGAAAGGTTAAAAGGTTATGGGATTATGGGAATGTAGTGGCTGAGCCCTCGCCTACTACTGCATTCGTTGCTACGAATGGTCCCAGGGTGCAGCAGTACTCGTAAAGAGACTGGACATCTTTGAGATAGAATGATGCGAACACTGACTTGCTTCTCCAATAGGTTGCATCCATAACACTCTGCAGAGAATGGCTCTGTTTGAAGGCCACTGAAGTAGCCACAGCTCCCACTTCATGTGTCCTTACCTTCAGCAAAGCAAGGTCTTCTTCCTTCAGATGAGAATGTGTTTCTCTAATCAGAAGCCTGAATAGTAAGAAACTGAGTTCTTAGAACTTGGAAAAGAAGGTTTCTTGATAGCACACTATAAGGCTTCTGATTGTCCTCGTAAAGGTTAAGACCTTTTTAGATAGTACCTAAGAGCTCTAACTGGGCAAAGTACTTTCTCCAGTTCATTCCCCACCAAGTTGGACAGGCTTGGGATCTCGAACGACTTAGGCCAAGGACGTGAAGGAAGCTCGTTTAGCAAAAACCGAGCTGCAAGGAACATGTAGCCGTTTCAGATGTGAAAACAATGATCCTGCTGAAGGCGTGGATCTCACTTACTCTTTTAGCTGTTGTCAAGCACACGAGGAAAAGAGTTTTTAATGTGAGGTCCTAAAAAGAGGCTGATTGGAGAGGTTCAAATCTTGATGACATAAGGAACCTTAGGACCACGTCTAGATTCCAGCCTGGAGTGGACAACCGACGTTCCTTTGAGGTCTCAAAAGACCTAGGGAGGTCCTGTAGATCTTTGTTGGTGGAAAGATCCAAGCCTCTGTGGCGGAAAACCGCTGCCAACATACTTCTGTAACCCTTGATCGTAGGAGCTGAAAGGGATCTTACTTTCCTTAAATCTAACAGGAAGTCAGCAATCTGGGTTACAGTGGTACTGGTTGAGGAAACTGCATTGGTCTTGTACCAGCTACGGAAGACTTCCCCTTGAGACTGATAGATTCTGAGAGTGGATGATCTCCTTGCTTTGGCAATCGCTCTGGCTGCCTCCTTCGAAAAGCCCCTAGCTCTTGAGAGTCTTTCGAAAGTCTGAAGGCAGACAGACGAAGAGCGTGGAGGATTGGGTGTACCTTCTTTACGTGAGGTAGACGTAGAAGGTTCACTCCTAGAGGAAGAGTCCTGGGAATGTCGACCAGCCATTGCAGTACCTCTAAGAACCATTCTCTCGCGGGCCAGAGCGGAGCCAACCAACGTCAGCCGCGTCCCTTTGCGAGAGGAGAACTTCTGAAGTACCCTGTTGACAATCTTGAACGGCGGGAATGCATACAGGTCGAGATGGAACCAATCCAGCAGAAAAGCATCCACGTGAACTGCTGCTGGGTCTGGAATCGGAGAACAATACAACAGGAGTCTCTAGGTTATCGAGGTAGCGAACAGATCTATGGTTGGCTGACCCCACAGGGCCCAAAGTCTGCTGCAAACATTCTTGTGAAGGGTCCACTCTGTGGGGATGACCTGACCCTTCCGGCTGAGGTGATCTGCCATGACATTCATACCGCCCTGAATGAACCTCGTTACCAGCGTGAGCTTTCGATCTTTAGACCAGATGAGGAGGTCCCTTGCGATCTAGAACAACTTCCACGAAAGAGTCCCTCCCTGCTTGAAGATGTAAGCCAGGGCTGTGGTGTTGTCAGAGTCCACCTCCACCACTTTGTTAAGCTGGAGGGACTTGAAGTTTATCAAGGCCAGAATAACCGCCAACAACTCCTTGCAATTGATGTGAAGTGTCCTTTGCTCCTGATTCCATGTTCCCGAGCATTCTTGTCCGTCCAAAGTCGCACCCCAGCCCGTGTCTGATGCGTCCGAGAGGAGACGGCGGTCGGGTTTCTGAACAGCCAAAGGTAGACTTCCTTGAGAAGAAAGCTGTTCTTACACCACGCGAGAGAAGACCTCCTCTCTTCGGAAACAGGAACTGAGACCGTCTCTAGCGTCATGTCCTTTATCCAGTGAGCAGCTAGATGATACTGAAGGGGGGGGGAGGTGGAGTCTCCCTAACACGATGAACAGGGCCAGCGATGAAAGTGTCCCTGTTAGACTCATCCACTACCTGACTGAGCATCGGTTCCTTCTCAGCATGCTCTGGATGCATTCTAGGGCTTGGAAGATCCTTGGGGCCGACGGAAAAGCCCGAAAAGCTCGACTCTGAAGATCCATACCCAGGGAGACAATGGTCTGGGATGGGACGAGCTGAGACTCCTCAAAATTGACCAGGAGGCCCAGTTCCTTGGTCAGATCCATAGTCCATTTGAGAATCTCCAGACAGCGACGACTTGTGGGAGCTCTTAAAAGCCAGTCGTCTGACGGAGCCGGACACAAGATCATGGTACTGCTGCACAGTCTGTGAACTGTCAACCATGGGGAAGCGAGGAAGTACAGGGACAACCCGAAGCTGTCTAGACTGTCTGGGTCGTACAGACAACTCCTTATCGGGTTGCTGAGGTTGCCGCACTGCGTCACAACAAGTCACTTCTGCTGGTTGTTGAACGTCTTCCCAGTGACACACTGACTCCGTAAACAAAAAATCCTCTAACAAGGACTAAGCTTGGACTGCATGTCTTGCAACACAGCTCAAGGTCTATGGGAGCAGGTGTGGTAACAGACGGGATTAGCGACTGAAGTGGAACCATTACCTTCCCTGGAAGCATGTTATGCTTAAAAGAAGTCCATAGGAGGCTACGCAGCTAAAGGCTCCTCTCCAAATGACAGAGTCCTCAAGGGAATATCAGAAGGAGGGAGAAAAGCACTTTCTCATCTTCAGGGACCATATCCGAGAAAAGCTAAGTTCTCTCAGTGAGGGTTTCACTGGTGCAAAAGCAGCAGACTAGAAGGCAACGTTATGAAACTGCTTGACAGTCTAGTGAGTTGGCAACAACCAAAGATGTGTGACTGAGAAGCATGCGGTAAGGTATGCAGAGCATGTTGTATGCAGAGCATGCTGTATGCAGAGCATGCTGTATGAAGAGCATGCTGTAAGGTAAGCAGAGCGTGTTGCATGGCGTGTAACATTTCTCAGAAATTCCATGACCAGTGCTAGAGTGAGTAATATCGCATTACTGTCCATTGAAAGTGCACGTGCCGAGGGAATTGATTTAGACTGTTTTGTTGATGAATTTGATAGGCGGCATGATAATCGTAGAATTAAGCTGCACTAAATGTACTATAATCTACTTCACCTCAGGAAAGGGAAACTCGCCCTGTTGGCAACACTGCACTACTTCATGCATGCTCGCATGGGGTTTTAATATCAACATAATATTTACCTTACATTCATAACTCATGATTCATTTTTGTTTTGAAGATATTTTTGCCATATTTTGTGATTTTGTTAAAAAAAATATTGCAAGGAATACAAATATATTTTTATATTAAGTAATACAAATAACCTCCATTATCATAATGTTTGTGTAGGCATACATGTATATGATTACAAATGCAAGTTATGAAAGTAATGAGGTGTTATTATTGTCATTTGTTATTTCCAAGTTGAATGGGAAGAGGCTCAAGTTGAGGAGAAAGTGGCAGATGCATGCGTTGAGGTGGCTGACTCATAGCATGAGGTAGCTGCCTCAAGAGTTGCGCTTGCTGTAAGGGTTGCGGATGCGCAGTAGCAGGTTCCTGAGGAACGAGTTGAGGTTCCTGAGGTGTGAGCTGCGAGAGTTGAGGTAGCGACTGCGCAGAACGCAGTTCTTGTCTCGCGAGTTGAGGTTCCTGAGGTGCTAGCCTAAGGAGTTGAGGCTCTCGCCTTGAGGAGGGAATGCCAACAGCATCTGGTGTTCCCAGGCGGTCACCCATCCAAGTACTGACCAGACCCAACGTTGCTTAACT
Organism: Palaemon carinicauda; assembly: GCF_036898095.1. NCBI lineage: Eukaryota > Metazoa > Arthropoda > Malacostraca > Decapoda > Palaemonidae > Palaemon > Palaemon carinicauda. Next base: position 86,258,253 of record NC_090745.1, read on the forward strand.
TCGCTGATCGGACGAGAAGCGGTGTTTTCAACGTGGTATGGCCGTTGACTTGAGGTCGCTGCAGCGAGTGCTGAGGTGGCTGCCTCATGGATGGAAGAGGTTGTCGTACCTCAAGAGATTGTTGCCTCGCTGGTGGAACCGCAAGCGGAAGCGGAGGAAGTAAGGTATAAGATTCCTGCTCCCATTGCTGAGGTTGCCTTAAGGAAGGGGGAGGTTGCTGCACACCGCTGGTAACTGGCAACTCAGAGCGGTAAGGTATCCTGAGGAACCTCAACATCGTACGCCTGGCAGACTGGACTGCGGTGAGGCGGAGCGATCGCAGGAGGAGGTGTAACCTTCTCAGCCTGAAACTCACGCATTAAGACCGCAAGCTGCGACTGCATGGACTGCAGCAAAGTCGTCTTGGGATCAACAGACGATAAGGTCTGTTGAGGCAAAGCCTTAATAGAAGATGAGGTCTGTTGAGGCATCGCCTTACCTCTCTTAGGAGGTGTGCAGTCACCTGATGACTGCGGAGAGTCAGAGCTAACTCAATGACTGCATCCGGGTTGTTAAACTCTAGAGGTCTGGACTTTACGTTTAAGAGGTCTTGAGACCTGAGTCCAGCGTTTTCTCCCCGAAATTTCTTCTGCAGACGAGCAAAATAAGGGCTCAATCGTCTGCGGGTGGGAGTGACGGTCTCTGTAAGACACGCCCGCAACCACCGAGGATACTTCTGTGCGCCGATCAAGGCCTGCCGAACCCTTTTGCCCTTCGACATTGCTTCTCCCCTGGGCTTGGGAGCTTGCAAGAGGTCCCGGACTGGGAGGACGACTGGCACGCACAGAAGTACCCTCACGCACAACACCGACACACTTTGCGCTAATCACTTATCACTTTTGAATTTCTGTTTGCACTTATTTCACTGAACTCGAAACTTTAAGTGGTTTGAACCTGAAACACGCAATTCTATCCTTCCTTAAAAGTTAGTAATTGCGAAAACAGAATTACAATGTAACAGAAAAATCTAATGAAAGATAAATAATTCAGTGGCTGGAAAGAGACTAAACACTAGATCAAATAAACTACGTTTAAAATCTCTCACCTCATAAAGCTTGAGAACAAGAATAAACTCAAGAAACGTTTACCTTCTTCCCCTAAAGAGACTAGGGAGAAGAGCAAAAACGATAACAACGTTACTCGCTTGAACGAAACGTTTATCCAGCTCTCTCTCCCTCCGTCTCTATCTCTCTCTCTCTCTCTCTCTCTCTCTCTCTCTTGACTTAGAACCTGAGAGAAGAGCCCAATCATATATATCGTTAAAACATATTATTGTTAAAGGAAAAAAACTGAAATATTTCCCAAATAAAAAGTTCCTTTATTAGAATAAAAACCATTAAGCTAAGAAAGAATGAACAAAACGTTAGAAACGGTTACTCTTACTGCAACGTGACACCGTGAAAATTCTCTCTCTATCGTAACGATAGAGCGCAAGTTGAACTTTCTGAACGTCAACAACTGCAGAGACAAAACAAAACGTTAGTTCAACTTTGAAAACAGTACGAGACTATCAAAGAAATTCTTTCAAAAACATTAAAATAGCATAATATGTTAACAGGTAAAACCGAAATGACGGGCTCAATGTTAATTAACTTCGGTACAAGAAAAGACCGCCTACTATTAGGAAAGGTCGAATATAAACAAATATAAAAATTGATTTTAATAAGTTTATAAAAAAAAAAAAAAAGGAAGTTAATCGAAGAGGCCTAAAAAAGGCGGAGAGATATAAAATAAATCTATAACTTTGTTAAGCAAAATTAAGAAAGAGAGTCTATACTCTCTTAGACACCAACACTTCCGTCTAAGGGAAGGGTCGGCCATTTAAAGGTGAAAGAGAGTTCATACTCTCTTCGTCACCATAATTAATCAAATTAATTCCAAAAGCTAACTAAGCTAATATAGAAGTTTCCAGTATAGCGAATAGCTGCAAATTTTAGAGAAATACTTCACCAAACCGTGAACAATACTCCAAAATCATAAGCGTATCCAAGAACGTCTTGCCGGAAGCACGACAGAGGAAAAAGTGAGGTGGCGTCAACAACAAGTACTGTAGTACCTGGCCACAGGTGGCGCTGGTGAGTACACCCCCTTCTAGTATAGTGATAGCTGGCGTATCCCTCCCGTAGAATTCTGTCGGGCAACGGAGTTGACAGCTACATGATTATCGGGTAAGTTTAATATTGAAAAAATACATTCTCTAATCCATATATATAAGAAGACATTAAAAATAAGCTGTACTAATTAATGTTAAGATCAAATATAAATCTTTGATTATACAAAAGAGTATTTCAAATTGAATTACATTTTTCATGGTTTTACAAGCCTCCAGTCTTTAATGTAGAATTATCCTTCAGTACGAGCTAGTAAACCCATTGAAGATTGCTACTCCTTTAAGATTTCAATGAAGTTAAAAACAACACCATCCTATTCCAAACTGTTTAGATTCCCACTATAACAACTAAAGCTGTTAATCTACCTATAATGTGTCCTTTAGACCTTTGATTTTCTTCGTTCCAATCTTTTATCAAACAGTGCTACAAGGAAGTAGAGTATTCGTCTTAAAAACATCATATTCCATTTATCAATTTTATAGAATAAAATATAATCATAAGACCAGCAGTAAATGAAATCATTACAATATTCATATAAGAGTTGAATGGGATTACCCACAAGATAACTTTTGGTACCCACCCAAAATCTCTTAATACAAGATAGTTATAAGTGTGGTAAGGGAGAAATACTGCCCACTCACCAGGTGCTTTCCTCTTTTTCCTTTCAACTGCTGCTTATTGTACTATACATTAAGGAATTGCAATTTGTTCCAAAGAGTATACAAATATTTCAAATCTTTTAATAGATTTGCATTTTTTCCGGATAACAACCCCAAGTCTTTAATGTTGATATTTTCTAGGCAAAGTTGGAATGGATGAAGCTAGAAACATTAGGGAGAGGTATATCTTTACCCTGTAGAGATATGATTCTTAAGAGACCTGAGAACTCATGATACGTTTCATGCGGCTTGAGTTCTCTAGGAGGTCAAGACTATCATCATTAGTTTTGTTAATTATTGCCAAGAGTCCAGGCCTGAGTCCGTGATGAAAACTTGAATTGAGGGCTGAGCAGTACCCACAGAGATTGAGTAGCTTTGCAGACAAAGGAATGTAAACAAACAGCTGATCAGGATACTGTACTAATTAGCGTGTAGCCGCTTGGGAGTGATCAGGGTCAAGATGGACCACGATGTCATCAACTGACCGTAGTCGGCAAAATGGGAAAAAGGTCGGAAAGTTGTAAGGTTCTCGAATCTCAAGGGGTGTTGGAAAGTGTCCTCGAATACGGATGACAGTCTAGGTTTCAGAGGAGAATACTGAAGTTCTTGTCCAACTGAATGATAAGCAGAGGACGCGATGGTGAAATCTAAAGAATAAGAAGTCTTTCTGCCATGTAATGATGTACGAATCACATTTGACTCCTACACCAATTCCTAATGGCCAAGTATGTTAGCTTGAACAGTCTTCCTACCTGGATGAGTTTGTCCTCTCTAGTCTAGAGGACAAATCTTTTCTTCCATATGGGGATCTCATTCTTGGTGATCATTCCCTTGTGTGTCAACTTCTCAACTCACTTTTATGGAATACGTGGGCTCTCATGAGGTGAGGAGCGTGATATGTGAGAATGGGAGCAAGTGCTCAAAGGGGAGCAATCACATAAAAAGAGCTCGCACAAACAGAGGCGTACACATGAACAGTTGAGTCCTCTCTATAAGTAGTGTGTGGACGAATAGATCCATGCGTGCATGAGCAAAAGCATTTTCAGGAATTGGGTAAAATATTGTCAACAGGATAGTGTGAACAAATAATAGCATGTTCAGGTTCCGGTGAGTGAATGCTAACAGATGAGCGAGTGCAAACAGGCGATGTGTGCCAATTAGTTGAGAACGAATGCTAGTTGGCAAACACTCGCAGACAGAAGTGTGAGGGCCAACAGGTTTGCACATGTGCAAACAGGCAAGTCTTCAAGTTCAGATGAGTGCATGTTCACGTAAACGAGTGTTCAGGAGCTTCTCTTTAGACAGAATGCTCTCAAGCCCTAAGGAAGGCCCTAGTGTCCTTAGGGCATTGCATCGCTATCTGAAAAAAATAATATTGGGCTCACTCCTAATGACCTTAGATGTCAGGATGCCAGAAAACCTCAAATCAATCAATCAATCCTAATTAAAGTGCAAGCAGAAATGACCACTTCACTCGAAGAGTGTCCTAAAGGTAAGTCTGAGTTGCCCTTTTTCGTCACGCTACCAGCGGGGGGGAAACAAAAAGTCTTGAAACTTGAATACGAGCTGGAGAATACAGAGGTCTAGTGAATTTCTTCAACTAGGGGGAAGACTCCTATGGAGAAGAATCTTGCTTGGAACAAACATCCCAGGGAAAAAAAAAGAATTTTTTTTCTATGTTCGAAATACTGCTAATGATAAATACTAAAGGTTTATACACTCTATGATATGATTATACACTCTAGTTATCATGTATAATTACTGTAGATAATATTTACATCCCAGTCTTAGATAAAAACAAATACAGGAACTTTTTAGTGTCAAAGTATTGTAATATCTCTTCAAAAAATGACTGTATTATACTTTATTAACTACAGGAAATTAATAAAAAAAACTATAGGACTTACAATTTTAAATACGGCTGCAGCCCAAGGTCCCAGGATCAAGAAGGCTGCAGTCAACCACTGTGTTAACTTTGTCATATCTGAGAAGTATTCAAAAGTATTGCTAATTGTAATAATCTAAAGAAAATAATCATTCAAACTAAAATTATTGTGATATAAATGTTAGGCTTTAATGAACTGCATTTATATTTTTTTTGTAAATTAGTTTTTACAATGATCATGTTTTGAATAACTTGTAAGAAATACTTTTCACCACTAGCTACTAACTAGAATATCTCTAAAAGGAATACAGTATTACAAATTTTATCCTCACATTTAATTTCATTAATTTCCTACATATTGTGGTATTTTTCTATTCATATTGTCAAGTTTTAAGAAAAAAATTTAAATTAATTCCCCAGGTTCAATTTTTTTTTTCTTGAAACTATAATCGTCCATTCCATACATTATTATAGCTATGTATTCTTTCATCATTAATTTTTACTACTGGTAGTTTCTTTTAAACTTTTTTCAAAAATTTAAAGACTTGTTTTTTAGTGTTATGATAGTGCAAATCATTCAAATCAATATTTCTATTTAAACCATATCTTGTGAGTCCCGCAGTTTTAAACCATATCTTGTGAGTCCCGCAGTATACAGAAGCCTTTTCTTTTAATGAAGAGTGGAACAAGGTTTAAACATACGACATTTTCTCAAGTCATGGTGGTGCTTATGCATATATGTCATTTTATACTGGTCTAATGCACTTTTCTTTAATTTTCCCATTGAGGTTGACCCATGATTGTTAAATATGTAGGTTGGGGAAACAAAAAGAGTGGTTTGAACCAACAATAATAGTCAAGCAATTGATAATAAGCTAGATAAGCTGGTATATGTTTACAAGACCACGCTCTCCATATACTGCCAAATTATGCTAAACTATTGTTTTCATCTAACAATTTGCCACATGGGAATCAAGTTAAAATTATAAAAAAAAATGGATCACCTGAAGAATAGGGACCCCAACATACGCTGGGGTCGCTTATCTTCAAGTGGAAAAATCTGGGTCTTTATTCTTCAGTTGAAAAAATCATTGTCTTTTTTTTTTTCAGGTGAGGAATTTAAATTTAATAATGGTACCTAACCTAACCTTACCTATTAATGGTAGGTTCGATTATTTTTGTACTGAAATTGCAAGACAATACGCTTTTAATTAAATATGGATTGTTAGTATGAATTTGTTCTTTTAAACAAATATTTGATAAAGTAGTTTTTAAAGAATATATATAAATTTTTTTCCTTTTTTTCTATAGTATTATAAGCCAAAATGGATCACCTGAAGATTGGAGAAGTCCAGAAGCTGGGGGTCATTTATACTCAGGTGAAGAAAATCATTGTCTCTTTTCTTCAGGTGACGGTAGTTGGGGTCCTTTATCTTCAGGAGAACCATTTGGGGTCGCTTATCTTTAGGTGATCCAAAAACCTAGCCTGGTTTCCTTACTAAACGACCTGGAATTGACATCGTCATCAACATGGTCAACCAAATAGAAGTTTGTGATGCCAGCGTACATTTGATATATACTTGAAATATATGCTAAATTAAAAATGGAGTCATTACCCAAAACTGTCCATAAAATTCACAAATAGTGACACTTTTGAGTAATTACTCCATTTTTAATAATAGTATATTTTGAATATATATCAAATGTACACCGGCATCATGAACTCCTGCTTGGTTGACCATGATATCAGTTTCAGGTCATTAGGTGAGGAAACCAGGCTATTCTTTTTATAATTCTATAGTTTTTTATAATTTTACCTTGTTTCCCATGTGGTGAATTGTTTTAAATTATGAAAAAGTAATAGAAGAAAACAATAGCTTTGCATAATTTGGCAATATATGGAAAGGGTGGTCTTGTAAACAAATACCTTTAAGCCAATTGGAAAAATATTTTGTTCATCCATGTGGAAAGAAATTAAAGTATCCATTTGCCTATCGTGCTATTACAATAATTTTTCATAAGCATGGAGCCTTTGTAGATGGTTGTAACAGAAAGTGTTTAAAATTTTAAAAGTTGTAATTGAAAAACCACATTTCAAAAGGGGAAACAAACACAAGAATACCACTTAACCTAAGGTTCCCCACCTAACCTAACCTAGGAGCCATATCCTTACCTACTTATCCTATAACTGTCTCAACCCTGTGTTTGCGTCCCAATCTACTTCACTCCTGAGATAACACTAAATCATAATATATCATAAATCATAAAATATGTCAAATTGTAAAACTCGCAGCATATCATATTTCAAACCAAGATAAACATTTTCCCCATAAAGAAAATCAATTTGACAAATAATAAGAATGTTTGTCTGTCCCTATGAATAACAAAAAAATTCAAGTCTGACTGACTGGTAGTTCAGTCCTCCTTATGTCATTCATGAGCTACACTGACTTAAAACAGTAAAATCCCATCAGAAAGTTTCATTTTCAGATCTTTTATACATCAGCGGTCAAATGTCAGCTTAGGAATAGAAAAGAGGACATTAAATCTCATTTAACCAAGTCATGAGATATGGCCTAACACTACTCAACTTTACCTACGTCAGAATGTCTTTACATATAGGAGGGAGGGTAACGGCCCGACTACAACAACCCAATTATCAATATCAGGACTTGTTGACGGTTGTACCTTCCATTTCACAAATTACTCACTCAACTAACCTTAAGTAGACCTTGGTTTACCATTGATGTGGAAGGGGTTAGCCTGGGGCAATAGCTTGAGCTGGCAGGATAACGCACTTAGATGGCAAAATAGCTTTGCGTAACCTGAATAGACTAGCGTATACCAAAGTTACCACTTAATAATGTATTGGGATGAACGTTTCTCGTTTACAGTCGTGTATAAAAACGATAATTACCTTGTGTTTTTAATAGTATCCTTTATTAAGTTCAGACGCTTTCTTGGTTCACTCAGCTGTCAGTTGTAGCTTCTTCTTCTTTAGTTTTATGGTACACGTCATTCTTAGAGTGACCATCGTCTTTCGTGAATCTGTGATTCTTATTTTGTTGATCATCTTTCAATTCTAGGATATTAATACACACATGTAACAAACAGGTTGCTATTATTCCCGTATCGCGTATTTGGTATTTGTTATGCCATTTTTTTTAATATCATGTACCTAACGGGAGTTACGGTACATTTTGATTGTCCTTACACAAATACAAGATCGCTCCGGTCATTTGTATATACCGTACTTCCCCAAAAAAATTCTTTTAAGCTTAGCTTAATCAGTTAAGCACTCCATATTAACACTGCTTTGTTTTTTCCATGGTTATTAATACAGTATACTGGCTCTTTCTACTTCGTTCTGACTCGTGATTTTATTTGATTTAATTTACCTGCACTTATTCTTTCTACTTTTTATTTCCGTGCACTTTTTTATAAGTACTCGGCTCCCTATTCCCTAACTGTACAGCTATATGAATACTTCTGACTTTGTACTCTACTTTTATTACAATCGATCCTCACTTTGCACTAGTCTATTATTTATTCTTTATATAATTTCCATGTATTATTTATCAATATTGCTGACTGTCTTACTTTTTGATAAACGTAAATTTCTTTGGCTGTTCATACTTCGACAGTTTCCTATATTACCAGCTCTACTTTTCTAATTGACGGGAGGACACCATTAATTAATTTTGTGTTCTATTTTGATGTTTTGTATTAGGGTTACTTGGGTGGTCTGTTTTCTCTGCTTGTGTCGTTTACTTAATTTGTTGCAATGCTTCACAGTTATGGACCACATAATATTCAACGTGCAATATTTTCTTGTAATTCAACTGTTTCTGTTATTCCTGTACAGATGATGCCTAATAATCTCCCACGTTAATTGCTCTTTGGTGACTCACGCTTAAATTGTCATATCCCAATTCCTTTTACATATTTTTATTTTTTTTTTTAATTCCAATGCATTTCCTGGCTATACTATGTGTAATACAGGCGATAAATTGATCCGATGTTAGTTGGTTGTCAACTGTTGATCTTCCTTCTACTCCATATTAGAAATTACTCATTTTTCTAATACACTAATACTTTTTACTATTCCCATTGGTACTTTTTCAAATATTTGTCCTAGTCATATGCTATAAAATTTGTTTTATGTTTTCTAACTGTTGCATGCTTTTTGCGTCTACATGTATAGAATTTAAACTTCCTCGTCCGGTAATGTAACATTATATCTAATATATCCTTATTTATGGCTATTGAACAATATATGTACCATTTTATCAGTATTTCAATGATCAATCACTACGTCATCCATCTCCTGTCTGTCAAAAGTGACACATGTGTTCCTTTTGTTGACCATTTATGATAGATGTTTTTTTTATCTCTTGTGCTAATCTCTCTTCATCAGGATACTTGGGGGTATCTTCCCTAAACAGAATTTTATGACATTTTCTTACCTTCTTTTTATCTCATATCTGTATATCCCCATATTTCATCATATTCACTTCAGATTGCTACTGTAGTTTCACGTTAGAGGGTAGTGATAGCGAGGTAAAACATTTCTATTATTTTTCTAAAAGAAAAATATACTTTAAAAGAGAAAACGATGAGAGAAATAAACTTGGAAGTGTGACTTTATACAAGGGATATTTTCAGGACTGTAGTGGCGTATTGGAAAAGTTCCTACCTGGCATTCTGTCGGACTGAGGTTCGAGAACTGCTCAAGCTCGATAGTATCTTTAGTGTCTGTAACATTACCATCCTTATGAGCTTGAGAAGGGGGCTTTGGGGGACCCTATAGGTCTACCTGCTGGTCCATCAGCAGCCATTGCCTGGCCCTCCCTAGTCCTAGCTTGGGTGGAAAGGGCTTTTTAGAGCTGATCATATGTATATTTGGTTAGTTTATTGGGTATTTTCACTGTCCCTTCTCTCTGCCATTCATGAGTGGCCTTTCAACCTTCAATTTCGAAGGACTACCTTTAGGGAATTGGCTGTAGGGCGGGACTATAGCGCTGGATAGACTCATAGAGCAATCACACTCACTCACTCATTAAATCCCGTCCGGAATTCTCCGGGTGGGGTGACTGGGGTCCCGCATTTGATATCGCCATTCTCTCCAGGGACCCCTATCCAATGCCATCTGTGCCAGCTGCTGAAATGTCTCGCCTCTATTTGCTTTCTTGAAGGTTTTCACCCATGAATCTCTTGGTCGGCCTCTCGGTCTATTTCCGGCCACTCGACCATGAAGCACTATCTTTGGCCATCTGTCCTGTTCCATCCTCTGTACATGCCCAAACCATCTCCTCTGAATATCTTCCACTCTAATCAGAATTGTGTCCTCAACACCAGCCATTTCTCTCACTCTCTCGTTCGTAATTCTGTCCTCCCATCTTACACCACAGATTCTTCTCAGACAGTTAATTTCAAAGGCTAATAACTTTTTTTTTTCTTCTCTCTTCTTCAGTATACAGCATTCAGCATTGGGACTTCTCTTTACGGTCCTTATTTGACAATATTTCAACCTTACAAGTTCTCTTGTACAACAGTTTCTTATTAACTGGAAAAATTTACCATTTAAATAATTGCAGGTTATCAAATTTGTTATAGACATTAAAATCAATTTATGGGTATACATAGTTCATCACATTTTCCTATGCACTTTTTGTTAGTTTTGGGGATTTATACTACTGTATAAGATTTCACAACTACTTTTCCCCATTCATCAGATCTTTTAGCCAATACAAAATTATACAACAAAAGGGTAATCGAAATAAATAATTGTGTAACAGTGTTGATAATAACAATTATTTCAGTAACAGGAAAAAAAAGTGATAATGACATTGCAAGTGATAGTGATGGCAATTATATTGAAACGGACATTTAGGATATAATTTATAGAAATGACACTCAAACTATCGATGGTACATACATACATACATATGGAAGCAAAATAAAGTAGAGTACATGCTAAGATTTAAGAAAAAAAGAAATCTACATTGACAGGACATATAATGAGACTGGCGGATAATAGATGGGCAAGAAGAATAACAAAGCGGATTCCTAGGGATTGCAAATGAAGCAAGGAAATTAAGAGAAGATGATGGATTGACGAGCTAATAAAATTTGCAGGTATATAATGGCATAGAAAGGCCGTACATAGACACGTGTGGGACGACATGTCTGAGGACTTTATCCTGCAGTTTGCTAGCAACTGCTGATGATGATGACAACACAGTATAACAATGCCGTATGTATATGCATACCGTAGCTCCAGAAGGGCTAACAAAGATGGCGTACGATGTGAGTAGATTTTAAAGTCACAATGGTTGCATTCTATAGTGATGTAGATGTCATTCTTGAGCGTCTCAATCTAAACAAACCGACACTGAGGCATACTGTACTTCACAGGTCGACTATATATAACTGAATGCGTTGAATGGTATACATTAAATGTTTAATATGGTGTTAGAAATCTAGTAAGAAATTTAATCCAAAGGACACCTATTTTTAGCTGGTAAGTCCGAAGTTAACGTTGGTGTATTTTGTATCACTCTTACTATACAGTACTATGGTAGGCAGGTACTGTACTGGTAGCCAAGTCTGTTTGCAGTGCAATAGAGCTTAAGAATGAGCGCACTATATACCTTACTAATCGAGATTATCCGGTCATTAGAATTTCAAATTTTGTCCTTTTAAGGTTGTAGATCAACGTGGGGTATCAAGTATCCACTATTGGGAAGGGAATAGGGTACGTGGGGCTACACCCCTACCCCTGGCCTAATAAGGATGTTAATATGAGATCATTGAGGTTAGGATAACTTAGAGATTATAGGGTGTTATTGTACTGTATTACAGGGCAATGTAACCTAGGGAAAAAACTACTTTATTCTTAGGAAAAAATCCGCTCTCTTCGAAAATGACACTCTTTCCCATCGCAAATGAATAGTTTCAGAAATATATATATCTACATCCAACGATAATGGGAGACCCCCAGTGGGAACTCGGGGTTTTGGATGGGGAAAACATACTGTTGTTGTTGCTGTTGAAATGAAGGTGAAAACCGGTTAAATCCCGTTGCGGTTGAAATGAAGGTGAAAACCGGTTAAATCCCGTTATTTACTACAGGAAATCACATATTTTCTGTTAGAATGTTTAAATATAATGGGTGTTGTTCCAATTCAGGATCGCATCGCTCGCCAGAAAACAAAAACATCTAAAGGTAATGTTGAGCTACGCACGCTCACATTAGCAATGTTACGCTAACGTTAGCACTGTTACGATAATATTAGCAACACCTAATATAATGGTTCTTATTCCGCCACTGGCTCGCTTACGCTCGCAGGAAAATAAAACATCAAACTCGTATCAACTGGCAAGCGGTAATGTTGAGCTGCTCACGCTAACATGCAATGTTACGCTAACATTAGCAATGCTAAATATAATGGTTCTTGTTGCACCCCACCACTGGCTCGCTTACGCTCGCAGGAAAATAAAACCTCAAGCTTGTGTGTACTGTCAAGCGGTAATGTTGAGTTGCGCACGCTAACAAACTAGTTAAACTTAACTCATTAAAATTAAATAAATTAATGACTTACTTTTATGACCGCAACGAGACGAAACTTCTGGGTTACTGGGGTGTTGTGACTGTTACATCTTAACTTCTGTATATCCACATCGCTGTTTCTTCTTTGTCTTAGCTATCTTAGTTTTAAACATAAAACTTACCCGCTGGTTATATAAGAATGGCTATAGTCCCTTGGACGCTCCGTAGAAATTTGAAATCTCGTGGCAATCGCAGATATGCCAGGTGTACACTAGCGCCCTGGTGATAGATAGGCCAAACTATTCCAATTACTTCGAACCTTCCCTGCGCTCTTGCGAGCAAGAAGTGTTGGAATTCACTCGTGATTAACTTGGATTTTAGAAATATTTTGGTGATGTATACCTAATTTTTGGGTTCTGGCATTCGCTTATTTGTTTATTTTGGTCTGTGATCACGTGTTTATAACTTAAAAGGTAGGATTAGAAGGTTTTTCAACATATTTTAAACCTCACGAAAGCATAAGGGCAGGATGTAAACATCTCGTCCATTGATGACGTCACAGCCTTATGACGTACGCTAAAAGTCTGACTTGCTTTTTTACAAAGAATGATAAGTGTATTCTTTCTTTTGAAGTACAGTGGAACCTCTACATACGAATTTTCCAACATCCGAAGTAAAATTCAACCAAATTTCTGTCTCGACACCCGAAGTGTTGCTCCAACATATGAAGTAAACAATACGCGTACGCGTGGAATTTTCTCGAAAGCGTCAACCGTGGTTTGTTGTTGATGCCGCTAGACGGCAGCACATCGGAGGGACGCCAATCGAGCGTCACCTTGATCAGTCCTCTCATCTCGTGCGCATTGTGTGGTTGTTCTCTATTCTCTCAGTTATTAACAGTGTTTTTTTCAATATTAATCTTACCCGATAATCATGTAGCTGTCAACTCTGTTGCCGACAGAAATCTACGGTCGGGATACGCCAGCGATCGCTATACAGGTGGGGGTGAACACAACAGCGCCATCTGTGGTCAGGTACTCCAGTACTTCTTGTCAACACCACCTCAATTTTTCCTCTGTCGTGCCTCCGGCTAGACCTACATGGATACGCTGTTGATTCTGGAGTTATTGCTCACGATTTGGTGATGTATTTGCTCTAGAGTTTAGCCTTCGCTATTCAGGAAGCTTTATCATTAGCTTAGCAAGTTTTTGGAATTAATTTGATTTAATTTTTGATTTAATTTTGGTGACGAAGAGAGTATGAACTCTCTTTCACTTTTAATGGCCGACCCTTCCCTTAGACGGAAGTGTTGGTGTCGAAGAGAGTATAGACTCTCTTTCTTAATTTTGCTTAACAAAAGTTATAGATTTATTTTATATCTCTCCGCCTTTTATAGGCCTCTTCGATTAACTTCCTTTTATTATAAACTTATTAAAATTAATTTTTATATTTGTTTATATTCGACCTTTCCTAATAGTAGGCGGTCTTTTCTTGGAACCGAAGTTAATTAACATTGAGCCCGTCATTTCGTTTTTACCTGTTAACATATTATGCTATTTTAATGTTTTTGAAAGAATTTCTTTGATAGTCTCGTACTGTTTTCAAAGTTGAACTAACGTTTTGTTTTGTCTCTGCAGTTGTTGACGTTCAGAACGTTCAACTTGCGCTCTATCGTTACGATAGAGAGAGAGTATTCACGGTGTCACGTTGCAGTAAGAGTAAACCGATTCTAGCGTTTTGTTCATTCTTTCTTAGCTTAAATGGTTTTAATTCTAATAAAGGAACTTTTTATTTGGGAAATCTTTCAGTTTTTTTCCTTTAACAATAATATGTTTTAACGATATATATAATTGGGCTCATCTCTCAGGTTCTAAGTCAAGAGAGAGAGAGAGAGAGAGATAGAGACGGAGGGAGAGAGAGGAGGATAAACGTTTCGTTCAAGCGGGTAACGTTGTTATCGTTTTTGCTCTTCTCCCTAGTCTCTTTAGGGGAAGAAGGTAAACGTTTCTAGAGTTTTATTCTTATTCCCAGGCTTTATGCAGTGAGAGATTTTAAACGTAGTTTATTTGATCTAGTTTAGTCTCTTTTCCAGCCACTGAATTATTTATCTTTCATTATGTTTTTCTGTTACATTGTAATACTGTTTTCGCAATTACTAACTTTTAATGAAGGATAGAATTGCGTGTTTCAGGTACAAACCACTTAAAGTTTCAAGTTCAGTGAAATAAGTGCAAACAGAAAATCAAAAGTGATAAAGTGATAAGCGCAAAGTGTTACAGTGTTGCGTTCGAGGGTTCGTCTGTTCGTGCCAGTTGTTCGCCTAGTCTGGGACCTCTTACAAGCTCCCAAGCCAGGGGAGAAGTAACGTCGAAGGACTTATGGGTTCATCAGGCCTTGATCGACGAACAGACGTTTCCCTCCGTGGTTTCGGGTGTAACCAACTCACGTAGCCGACGTGATCACCCCACCCACACAAAGACGAGAGAGCCCATTTATTCCTCGTCTGCGGAAGAGGTTTCTCGCAGAAACCATGGACCAAATCTTGCAGCTTTTAAGTGCAAGTCGGTCCCTTCCGCGCAAGTCCAACTCCTAGGTGGAGCCATTAGCACTGGGTCAGTTCGGACTTGCTGCAGTACGACAACTGCACACCTCCCAGAGAGGCAAGGTGGTACCGCAACAGGCAGTAACTCCGTCTGTTGCCGCACCAGCTGTTTTAGACCCTCAGTCTCAACGGACAGTAGCTCCGTTTGTTGTTGTCTTTCTTAGACTCTAGTGGTCTATGCTGCAGACAATGCAGTCTCAGCTTGCGGTGTTGATGCAGGAGTTTCAGGCAGAGAAGGTTAACACACCTCCTGCGAGCGCTCCTCCACCTCTGCGCAGTCCACCCTGCCAGACGTATGATGTTGAGGCTCCTCCTGCCTCCATGCGTGAGCTGCCGCATTGGGAGTTGCCAGGTACCAGCGCTATGCAGCAACCTCCACTTTCCTTGAGGCAGGAGCCTCTTGCTATGCGGCAACCTCCTCAACCCTTGAGGCAGGAGCCTTAACTCTTGAGGCAAGAGCCTCAACTCTTGAGGCAAGAACCTCAACTCTTGAGGCAAGAGCCTCAACTCTTGAGGCAAGAGCCTCAACTCACCTCCTCTTCCCTTGAGGCAGGAGCCTCATGCGTTGCGGCAACCTCCTCAACCCTTGAGGCAGGAGCCTCAACTCTTGAGGCAAGAGCCTCAACTCTTGAGGCAAGAACCTCAACTCTTGAGGCAAGAGCCTCAACTCTTGAGGCAAGAGCCTCAACTCTTGAGGCAAGAGCCTCAACTCTTGAGGCAAGAGCCTCAACTCTTGAGGCAAGAGCCTCAACTCTTGAGGCAAGAACCTCAACTCTTGAGGCAAGAGCCTCAACTCACCTCCTCTTCCCTTGAGGCAGGAGCCTCATGCGTTGCGGCAACCTCCTCCATCCTTGAGGCAGCAGCCTCATGCGTTGCAGCAACCTCCACCATCCTTGAGGCAGCAGCCTCAGGCTATGCGGCATCCTCCTCAACCCATGAGGCAGGAGCCTCATGCTATGAGGAGCCTCATGCTATGCGGCATCCTCCTCAACCCATGAGGCAGGGACCTCATGCTATGAGGAGCCTCATGCTATGCGGCATCCTCCTCAACCCATGAGGCAGGAGCCTCATGCTATGCGGCAACCTCCTCTACCCATGAGGCAGGAGCCTCATGCTATGCGGCATCCTCCTCAACCCATGAGGCAGGAGCCTCATGCTATGCGGCATCCTCCTCAACCCATGAGGCAGGAGTCTCATGCTATGAGGAGCCTCATGCTATGCGGCATCCTCCTCAAACCATGAGGCAGGAGCCTCATGCTATGCGGCAACCGCCTCAACCCATGAGGCAGGAGCCTCATACTATGCGGCATCCTCCTCAACGCATGCGGCATGAGCCTCATCCCTTGCAGCATGAGCCTCATCCCATGCAGCATGAGCCTCATACCATGCAGCATGAGCCTCATCCCATGCAGCATGAGCCTCTTCCCATGCAGCATAAGCCGCACGCCATGCAACATGCTCTGCTTACCTTACAGCATGCTCTACATACAGCATGCTCTGCATACAGCATGCTCTGCATACCTTACCGCATGCTCCTCAGTCACACATCTTTGGTTGTTGCCAACTCACAAGACTGTCAAGCAGTTTCATAACGTTGCCTTCTAGTCTGCTGCTTTTGCACCAGTGAAACCCTCACTGAGAGAACTTAGCTTTTCTCGGATATGGTTCCTGTAGATGAGAAAGTGCTATTCTCCCTCCTTCTGATATTCCCTTGAGGACTCTGTCATTTGGAGAGGAGCCTTTAGCTGCTTAGCCTCCTATGGACTTTTTTTTTAAGCATAACATGCTTCCAGGGAGGGTAATGGTTCCACTTCAGTCGCTAACCCCGTCTGTTACCACACCTGTTCCCATAGACCTTGAGCTTTGTTGCAAGACATGCAGTCCAAGCTTAGTCCTTGTTAGAGGATTTTTTTTTTTTTGTTTACGGAGTCAGTGTGTCACTGGGAAGACGTTCAACAACCAGCAGAAGTGACTTGTTGTGACGCAGTGCGGCAACCTCAGCAACCCGATAAGGAGTTGTCTGTACGACCCAGACAATCTAGACAGCTTCGGGTTGTCGCTGTACTTCCTCGCTTCCCCATGGTTGACAGTTCACAGACTGTGCAGCAGTACCATGATCTTGTGTCCGGCTCCGTCAGACGACTAGCTTTTAAGAGCTCCCACAAGTCGTCGCTGTCTGGAGATTCTCAGATGGACTATGGATCTGACCAAGGAACTGGGCCTCCTGGTCAATTTTGAGGAGTCCCAGCTCGTCCCATCCCAGACCATTGTCTACCTGGGTATGGATCTTCAGAGTCGAGCTTTTCGGGCTTTTCCGTCGGCCCCAAGGATCTACTAAGCCCTAGAATGCATCCAGAGCATGCTGAGAAGGAACCGATGCTCAGTCAGGTAGTGGATGAGTCTAACAGGGACACTTTCATCGCTGGCCCTGTTCATCGAGTTAGGGAGACGCCACCTCCTCCCCCTTCAGTATCATCTAGCGGCTCACTGGATAAAGGACATGACGCTAGAGACGGTCTCAGTTCCTGTTTCCGAAGAGAGGAGGTCTACTCTCACGTGGTGAAAGAACAGCTTTCTTCTCAAGGAAGTCTACCTTTGGCTGTTCAGAAACCCGACCGCCGTCTCTTCTCTGACGCATCAGACACGGGCTGGGGTGGGACTTTGGACGGACAGGAATGCTCGGGAACATGGAATCAGGAGCTAAGGACACTTCACATCTATTGCAAGGAGCTGTTGGCGGTTCATCTGGCCTTGATAAACTTCAAGTCCCCCCAGCTTAACAAGGTGGTGGAGGTGGACTCTGACAACACCACAGCCTTGGCTTACATCTCCAAGCAGGGAGGGACTCATTCGTGGAAGTTGTTCTAGATCGCAAGGGACCTCCTCATCTGGTCAAAAGATCGAAAGCTCACGCTGGTAACGAGGTTCATTCAGGGCGATATGAATGTCATGGCAGATCGCCTTAGCCGGAAGGGTCAGGTCATCCCCACAGAGTGGACCCTTCACAAGAATGTTTGCAGCAGACTTTGGGCCCTGTGGGGTCAGCCAACCATAGATCTGTTCGCTACCTCGATAACCTAGAGGCTCCCGTTGTATTGTTCTCCGATTCCAGACCCAGCAGCAGTTCACGTGGATGCTTTTCTGCTGGATTGGTCCCATCTCGACCTGTATGCATTCCCGCCGTTCAAGATTGTCAACAGGGTACTTCAGAAGTTCGCCTCTCGCAAAGGGACACAGCTGACGTTGGTTGGCTCCGCTCTGGCCCGCGAGAGAATGGTTCATAGAGGTACTGCAATGGCTGGTCGACATTCCCAGGACTCTTCCTCTAGGAGTGGACCTTCTACGTCTACCTCATGTAAAGAAGGTACACCCAAACCTCCACGCTCTTCGTCTGACTGCCTTCAGACTTTCGAAAGACTCTCAAGGGCTAGGGGCTTTTCGAAGGAGGCAGCCAGAGCGATTGCCAGAGCAAGGAGGACATCCACTCTCAGAGTCTATCAGTCTAAAGGGGAAGTCTTCCGAAGCTGGTACAAGGCCAATGCAGTTTCCTCAACCAGTACCACTGTAACCCAGATTGCTGACTTCCTGTTACATCTAAGGAACGTAAGATCCCTTTCAGCTCCTACGATTAAGGGTTACAGAAGTATGTTGGCAGCGGTTTTCCGCCACACAGGCTTGGATCTTTCCACCAACAAAGATCTACAGGACCTCCTTAGGTCTTTTGAGACCTCAAAGGAACGTCGGTTGTCCACTCCAGGCTGGAATCTAGACGTGGTCCTAAGGTTCCTTATGTCATCAAGATTTGAACCTCTCCAATCAGCCTCTTTTAAGGACCTCACATTAAAAACTCTTTTCCTCGTGTGCTTGACAACAGCTAAAAGAGTAAGTGAGATCCACGCCTTCAGCAGGAACATAGTTTTCACATCTGAAACGGCTACATGTTCCTTGCAGCTCGGTTTTTTGCTAAACGAGCTTCCTTCACGTCCTTGGCCTAAGTCGTTCGAGATCCCAAGCCTGTCCAACTTGGTGGGGGACGAACTGGAGAGAGTACTTTGCCCAGTTAGAACTCTTAGGTACTATCTAAAAAGGTCATAACCTTTACGAGGACAATCAGAAGCCTTATGGTGGGCTATCAAGAAGCCTTCTCTTCCAAGGTCTAAGAACTCAGTTTCTTACCTATTCAGGCTCCTGATTAGGGAAGCACATTCTCATCTGAAGGAAGAAGACCTTGCTTTGCTGAAGGTAAGGACACATGAAGTGAGAGCTGTGGCTACTTCAGTGGCCTTCAAACAGAACCGTTCTCTGCAGAGTGTTATGGATGCAACCTATTGGAGAAGCAAGTCAGTGTTCGCATCATTCTATCTCAAAGATGTCCAGTCTCTTTACGAGAACTGCTACACCCTGGGACCATTCGTAGCAACGAATGCAGTAGTAGGCGGGGGCTCAGCCACTACATTCCCATAATCCCATAACCCTTTTAACCTTTCTCTTGAATACTTTTTATGGGTTGTACGGTCGGCTAAGAAGCCTTCCACATCCTTGTTGATTTGGCGGGTGGTCAATTCTTTCTTGAGAAGCGCCGAGGTTAAAGGTTGTGATGAGGTCCTTTAGTATGGGTTGCAGCCCTTTATACTTCAGCACCTAAGAGTCGTTCAGCATCCTAAGAGGACCGCTACGCTCAGTAAGGAAGACGTACTTAATAAAGGCAGAGTAATGGTTCAAGTCGTCTTCCTTACCAGGTACTTATTTATTTTATGTTATTTTTGAATAACTAATAGAATAAAATACGGGATACTTAGCTTCTTTGTTAACATGTATGCTGGTCTCCACCCACCACCCTGGGTGTGAATCAGCTACATGATTATCGGGTAAGATTAATATTGAAAAATGTTATTTTCATTAGTAAAATAAATTTTTGAATATACTTACCCGATAATCATGATTTAATTGACCCACCCTTCCTCCCCATAGAGAACCAGTGGACCGAGGAAAAAATTGAGGTGGTGTTGACAAGAAGTACTGGAGTACCTGACCACAGATGGCGCTGTTGTGTTCACCCCCACCTGTATAGCGATCGCTGGCGTATCCCGACCGTAGATTTCTGTCGGCAACAGAGTTGACAGCTACATGATTATCGAGTAAGTATATTCAAAAATTTATTTTACTAATGAAAATAACATTTTATCTTCCTTTCTCACGTGTTGTTTTCTGTGTTTCATAATCATGGGTCCTAAAAAGCTCAGTTTCGGTTCAGGAAGTAGTAGTAGTGGTGAGAAAAGGAAGAAGTCAATGCTTTCATTAGAACTAAAGCAAGAAATAATAGAAAAGCATGAGCGAGGTGTACGTGTTAGCGATCTGGCTAAACAATATGGCCGGAATATGTCTACGATCTCGACGATCATAAAACAGAAGGCAGCCATTAAAGCAGTGAAACCTTCGAAGGGGATCACGATTATTTCCAAACGTCGTAGCCCTACCCTTGAAGAGATGGAATGCCTTTTGTTAATATGGATCAAGGACAAGGAGATTGTTGGCGATACGATCACTGAAACGATCATTTGTGAGAAGGCCAGCGCTATCTACAGTGACTTGAAGGCGGCGGGCTCTGGGGGTGACGCGGGGGAGAGTTCAGCAGATCTTACGACGTAGGAATTCAAGGCGTCTCGAGGTTGGTTCGAGAAATTTAGGAAACGGACCGGGATTCATTCAGTTGTTCGGCATGGAGAAGCTTCGAGTTCGGACACCAAGGCTGCTAAAGACTTTGTTAAAAAGTTCGAAAGCATCGTGGCGGAGGAAGGCTGCGTAGAGCAGCAGGTGTTCAACTGTGATCAAACCGGTCTGTTTTGGAAAAAGATGCCTACTCGAACGTACATTACCGCCGAAGAGAAGAAAATGCCAGGACATAAACCAATGAAGGATCGGTTGACTCTTACGCTTTGTGCGAACGCCAGCGGGGACTGCAAAATTAAGCCTTTATTAGTTTACCATTCTGAAAACCCTAGGGCATTTAAAGGACATAGAATTAATAAAGACCTGCTACATGTTCTATGGCGTTCTAATTCTAAGGCTTGGGTTACTAGACATATCTTTGTGGAATGGGTAAACGTAGTTTGTTCCGTAACCGAAATACAAACCACGCTATTTAATATGGGTATTACTTTCGGCGTAGCTGAAATGACGAGCCATTAAAATTTTAACGAGGGTTTACTACCCCCTTGCTAGTTAGCGAGGGGGTAGGGAGGGGTAGCTAGCTACCCCTCCCCCCCTCACACACCTGTGACTAGCTCACTTTGCTTTTGGCTCGGGTGATGAACAGACGTGTCTGCTCCCACCCTCGCTTATTGACAGCCTTTGATCTTGTTTGCTTTTTCTTTTCAGTGTGCTTGGAAGTTGTCCTCTACTATGCGGAAGTGTCCTGGATTACCTGACCGCCCTTGTGGTACATATATGTCTGCAGTCGAAACGGACCCTCACAACTTATGTCCTTTTTGCAGGGGACAACGGTGTGACAGAGATAAAGTGTGTAATGAGTGTAGGGAGTGGTCTACCTCCCAGTGGAAGAGGTTTTCCCAGCGCCGGAAGAAGAAGTCCAAACGTGATTTGTTCCGTAACCGAAATACAAACCACGCTATTTACATGGGGTATTACTTTCGGCGTAGCTGAAATGACGAGCCATTAGATTTTTAACGAGGGTTAACTACCCTCTCGCTAGCTAGCGAGGGGGTAGGGGAGAGGTAGCTAGCTACCCCTCCCCCTCACACACCGGTGAACTGATTCACTTCGCTTTTGGCTCGGGCGGTGGGCAGACGTCTCTGTCCTGTCTTTGCTTGGCAGCCATTAATGTTTTGTCTTTACTTAATTACTTACTTTTCTTATACTTAATATATATGTAAACATTCTTATGTTTATGTAAATATTTGAGTATAGAAATACAGTAAGTTTCCTTTTCAGTGTTTGTGCTGTGTGTGTAGTGTACGACAACATCTCCGTGTGGTTCCAGGCCCCCACGGTGACATTTCATGGGTCGGGATCTCTCCCTTGGTCCTTCGGTCCTCCCTTCGGCTTCCGATTCTCGGGCGCCGTGGGGAATCGTCATCACTGGACTTTATTTATTAATCTGTTTTCTCCGCTGTTCCTCCTTCCCTACGGGGAACTTGGACTATCATCGTAGGGAACATGGGAGTATAGTTTGACTACGGTCTCTCTCTCTCTCGAGGTCGTTCACCCTATTATTACTACTACGTATTACGGTAGCTTCCTTCCCGCTGCGGGTTGAGTTGCTACTCCGTTTATTTTGTCTCAATTATTTTTAATCAAATCTAATTGTATTTGTTAACTTTTCAGCTTCTGTGTAGAACACTTCTTCGGGGTTCATTCGTTCTTACTATTTGTTAACATTCTTAGATGAATTACATAATTATAGTTGTTATAATTCTGTTTTTGTTACAATTCCCCGCCTTCCCCCCCTTCCCGTGAGTGTCAGTGGGGGAGGAGGGCGCATTCCTGGTGTGTAATTCTTATGTTCTTTTCCCTCGGGGTTCCTCTTCGGAGTTCCCTCGGTGGAATGAATGTTAACTAATTATTTATTTTATTTTCACAGTTAACTATCTATTTTTTCATTTGCCTAATGTGCCAACGAAGCAGAGCTGTCCTGTTTGGTCCTGGGGAGTCTGCTGTTGCCGCCTCCTCTCTACAACTTCGTCATGGGCGTGTTCCCTTCTCCTAGAAGTTCTCCCGTGTCAACTGTCAGCTCCTTAGTTCATTTAGAACGCTCAGGAGATTCGCCTCCATGGGTTGGTAACTTCCCTTCCGAGGGAGGTTCCCTTCCCAGGTAGGAGTTTTTTCCCCTTCAGGGGGGCAACTTCTCTTACCTTAATAATTCCTGGTTGGTTTTTCCTGGTCCTCGGGCAGTTATGCTCTTGGTGCTGAGCAACCGCTTCTGTAACCATGCTCAAGGGGCTGAGCGGTTGCAAGGCCGGACCATGGAATTCGTGCGATTATGCTCTTGGTGCTGAGCGGTCGCACTTGCAGCTACGCTCAAGGGGCTGAGCAGCTGCAGGAGCTCCTCTTCGGAGGGTTGCTCTCTATGGTCAGCTTGCTGATCCAACGGCCCTAAGGGGCGCCTTCATCAGTTCTTCTTGTCTCTTCTACGAAGTGTTCACCTCTCTCGTTCGCGAGAGAGGACACTCATAGAGACTCCTCTTCGGAGGACTCCCCTGCTGTTGTTGCTGATGTTGCTGAAGGCTCAGTTCCCCCCTCGGAACATCCTTCGAGGGGGCAGCTGAGTCCAACGGTCTCTCCTGCGAGTGTCTCTCCCCCTCGGGGGAGTTCACTAACAGAGACTCTTCTTCAGAGGACTGATGATGGTGCTCCTGTCCGTGGTCGTCTTCATCTTCAGCCGCAGAGGATCCTCCTCGACGAGAACAGACCGTTGCACCTGCTTCGCTAGACCTTCCGGCAGATCGTTCGCGATCTCCGCCACCTGCCAGACCTTCTTGTCTTCCATCTCCGTTCCTGGACGCAGATGCGCAGTGGGCGCCACTCCACCCCGTTTTCCAACGGGCACCGGTCCCTTCGGGGCAAAGGGCTTATCTCACTATGTGAGTAAGTCCCTTTAGTGCCAGGTTTTTACCTGTGCAACCTCGTTCTCCTGCGCGCTCGCGCGCAGTAGTTCACAAATGCTCTCCTGCTGTGGACCTTCTGCATCCCCTGATGGAACTCCCGAGAGAGCTTCCCCCACGACACGAGCCACTCAAGCAACCACACAGCAACATCTGCCACAAAGCCGTAGCATCGCTTCGGCCTCACGCCTGGAGACTATCCAGCATTCCCTCACAGAAAGAGGCGTTCCGCAACAAGTTGCGGAGCGGATGTCTCGACACCTGTGAAAGTCATCCGCAGGGGTCTACCAGGCGAAGTGGAGAGTCTTCTGTGGTTGGTGTCGTGGGAGAGGTATCTCTCCCCTTGATGCCACTATTCCAGCAATAGCGGCATTATTGTATACCTGCGGGAGGGAATGCGCCTTTCGCTCTCGGCGGTGAAAGCCTATCGCTCAGCCTTAAGCCTGGCCTGCAGGCTGAAAGGAATAGACATTTCCTCCTCGCTGGATCTTTCTTCGCTCATGCGAAGCTACGAACTTACCTGCCCCCAGTCGGAAGTGAGACCTCCTCCATGGAACATGGTTCAGGTTCTTAGGGCTCTCAAGAGACCTCCTTGCGAACCATTACGCCAGGCTTCTGATCGTCACCTGACTTGAAAGATGGTGCTCCTGCTCGCTCTGGCCTCGGCCAAGCGTGCCAGCGAACTTCATGGTCTCTCGTACGTCGTCGCCTATTCAAGAGGAGAGGGGGAGGTAACGTTCAGGTTCGTCCCTGAGTTAGTCACAAGTCTCAAAATCTTGGAGCCCGGACCCCCGGTTCGACTCCTTCATGATTTCGAGTCTCCGTTCTGTAACAGATGACCCAGACCATCTCCTACTATGCCCAGTAAGGAGTCAGAGGTGTTATCTTAAGAACAGCTGCAGTTCGTCCTCACATGCAAGCCCTGTTTGGGAGCACAGGAAGGATGGAGAGGAGGGTCACCAAGAATACCTTTTCAGCCTGGATTTGAAGGGTCATCCATCACGCCCTGAATCCAGACCCTCCTCCGTCACGTCGCCTTAGAGCACACGACGTCAGAGGCATCGCAACGTCCCTGGCCTTCAAGAGGAACTACTCTGTGACGCAGGTGCTACAAGCTGGAGTCTGGAAGCGTCAAACAACCTTCACAGCCCACTACCTGCAGGACGTGACCCACAGGAGCTTCGATACGTTTTCTATCGTCCCTGTGGTGGCTACACAACAGTTGGTCTAACCTCAGGCTCCTTAATGGACAGGTAGCAGAAGGTTGAGGGCATTGTTACCCGGTTTTAGACTGCATGAATGAAAGAAGTATGTCTGGCCCATACTTCTTTCTTCATCCTCCCCTCTCTTGGGGAAAGCAGCATTCTGGGTTCTCTGCATAGCTGACCTCAAACCTCTGCAGGTAAACCATGCTTCCTTGTGTTCCTAGTATTAAGATAATACTGTCGCGTCCCCCATACCCTGACGAGGTGGTATTGGGAACGTCTTAGCCTAGAATTCCATCTAAGGGACTTCAGGTCAACCTCCTAGGACAAGTCACACTTCATCCCTCCACACACGAGCTTATGTAGGCCGCACGTTCCTTGCGGAGCAAGGAACTTGCGAGGTGCAGGGACTCATTTTCTCGAGTGCTGCTTACTCGGATTCTGAGCCCCCAGGCAAAGCCAAAGCCAGTAAGGCTGGGACTTTCCACCCTTCCTAAGGGCTAAGTCACCCCATGTAAATAGCGTGGTTTGTATTTCGGTTACGGAACAAATGACAAATTCGAAGATAATTTGTATTTTTCCTAACCATACAAACCTTAGCTATTTACACATATTTTCCCGCCAGCCCTGTCCCCCAAGGCAAGTCCTACCTCTAAGCGAAGTGAATCAGTTCACCGGTGTGTGGGGGGGGAGGGGTAGCTAGCTACCTCTCCCCTACCCCCTCACTAGCTAGCGAGAGGGTAGTTAACCCTCGTTAAAAATCTAATGGCTTGTCATTTCAGCTACGCCGAAAGTAATACCCCATGTAAATAGCTAATGTTTGTATGGTTAGGAAAAATACAAATTATCTCTGAATTTGTCATATTTCAATATATCCATACATAAATTAGATAGTCTCAATAAATATCGATTGACTCCGTAGGGGCTATTGATGTTGATGTACTATAGGCTTTATGTAAAAGAACTTTGCAGTATCCATTTAGTTCCCTAGCTGACTCACGTTTTAGTCTTCTATTATACCCCTTTTTCCACTTCCTTTCTTCCATCTTGCTTTCCAGTCGTTTAGCTATTCTCTCCCGCAAATGCTGGGTTTTCTCTCTGTTGCATTTGGGTATTGAATGGACTAAATTCACATTTTAATCTGTTAATTAATCTCTGTGCTTACTTTTTCTTAACCATAACCATGATTACAAAATAAGAATATTATATATGAAATTAGAAATATGGCTGAAGAAATCTCTTCCTGCCACACTTTAATCTCTAGAATTTTATGTCAATATAGGTGTGGCCAGTGTGCTTTGTCCAACACAGCTCCCCAAAATATGCATGATCATTTAGAAAATAGCGGGAATTCTGCAATTGCGCAGCCTGGCAGAAACACTAGAGTTGTTCTATTTAATTTATATTTGTTCCTACCTGGATACAAACTATCGTCCCTTACTATAAGGATAATAGATAATAGCGGAGCTGGAACACAGCAGTTGAATTTATAACAAGGATTAAGCACCGACAGGTAATTACCTATTGCTAGTGGGGAGTTGGCCCCCTTCCGGGTCACTAATAACTCACTTAGATCTCAGCCCTCAGTGAGAACACCTCTCTCTGGTTGGAGCTAATATTTGGCAGAATTTTACTAATTCATTACTTTTTTGTTCTAGCGTGTTTGCTTGAGTGATCGCTTTCTTCAAGGATGCCTCCCGTTGTACAAAAATGTCCGGGAGTACCGCCTAAGACCTGCTGATGAGTCCCCTTGTGTCTTCAGTGCCAAGGGCATGCTTGTTCGCATTTCCCCATGTGATGATTATTGGGAGTGACCAACCCCCCAGTTGGAGAAGTACTGCAGGAGGAGGAGGAAGAAGCCTTAGAGGAATTCTTCGTCTTTGTGGTCATCACTGAAGTCGAAAAAGGCCCGGGCGTCTTCTTCCATCCCTGATACTCTTCCGTCTGACTCTTCTCTGTTGGCTTCCAAAGGGATCAAATCGAGTAAGATTGGTGGTCACTTAGCCATAGAGAGATCTCTGTTTCCCCTAGCAAAATGGCAGGGCCTCATCCTCAGGGCAGTCCTGGTCTTTTCAGTGGTCTGATACTCTGCATATACTGTGGCCCTTCTTGGGTATCCACAGTTCCCTTTCAGAGGAAAAGCTGCAGCAGTTCCTTGCTTCCAAACACCCATCAGAGTTCATCACCTCACTGGCATCTGCTCAGGAGCTTCCATTTATCACTCTGTCACCTGCAGAGGATGAGCTTAGTCTGGCATCTCTAGATCCTCTGCCTCATCCTTCTTTGGTCTTATCATCTGTTCAGCGAGCAGATTACCCTCACCCTTCTAAGAGCTCACATCCTGAGCATTGCTTTTTGGAGCATGCTTCCTGCATTGCTGCGCAACCTCAGCATGATCCATCCTTAACGGAGGAGAATCATAGAGCCTGCCCTTCAGAGATCTTCTCCAAGGACATCAGCTTCCTGACCCTCGTCTTCGCGCTCTTCCAGGCAACAAGCTTCCTCAGCGAGCGCTTCACCGTATCACCAGTCTCGTCTTAGACCTTCACCTTGCAGTTCCAGACATGCTTCCTGACAAGCTTTATTTGCCTATTCTCTTGCAACT
This sequence comes from Palaemon carinicauda, assembly GCF_036898095.1. Taxonomy (NCBI): domain Eukaryota; kingdom Metazoa; phylum Arthropoda; class Malacostraca; order Decapoda; family Palaemonidae; genus Palaemon; species Palaemon carinicauda. Next base: position 86,285,532 of record NC_090745.1, read on the forward strand.
TGGGTATCTGGCACTCTTCTTAGCACCTCGCCTAATCCTTCTCATCGCAGGCATAGAACATCACATTCACGTTCTGCTAGACATTCTTCCCCAGGGAGCTCAGTCTTCCCTCGCCACTCGCACCATGAGCGCTATTCTTGTGGATGCATTTTGAGACGCTTTCCATTGCCTCGCCAGCCTACCGATTGCCAGGTTTTATCTTGTCCAGCCTCACATGTCAGACACGTTCTTGCAAACCCCTCCCCTGGATGCTCCTCACCTCATCGCTCACACCACGCATCCTTTAAGCGCTCATCTCCTTACTTTCCTTCTTGCAAGGAAAGCGCTTCTAGTTATTCACCTCTCTTAAATTGTTAGCCTCGCTCGCTCTCATTGTTCAAGCCATTGTACGATCTTTCCTTGTTCGATAATAATGCACGCTCGCATTGCGATTGTCGGCGATATCCCTTGTCGGATCGCTACAAACGTTTTCTTATAGTACAAGATCCTTGCTTTTCACCTGTTCGTTCTAGACACAAAAATCATCATCAGCCAGCGTATGCTTCTTCAAGGCGCTTCCCTTCATGTCATCACAAGCGTTTGTCATCTGTTCCTCTCCAGAAAAGGTAAATTGGGGTAACAGAGCCCTCTCTAATCCTATTTATGATAAACCACTGAAGCCATGCTCTGAGCAAGTGAAACATGTACCTACAAGATACTCCAGACACCCATCAGCGGCTCCTGCTTATACAGTATAGTAAAGGATGATGGATTTTATTAAGTAGGAACAAATTGCAAACTTAAAGTACTGTAATTTGTATTTTTCTTAACTATACAGACTCGAGTCCTTTAATCAAACTTGCCCGTCATAACCCCCCCCCCCCCCCCCAGAAAGGCCCAGGCTTCCATCTAAGTGAGTTGCAAGTGAGCCGGCTGGGGCCCGGTTGCCTTCCCTCTACTGATAGGTCGGTTGTTTACATCTTGTTATAATTTTAACTGCTGAGTTCTAGTTTTACTGATATCCATTCTCCCTTTACTAAAGGACTCAGGTTTGTATAGTTAGGAAAAATGAAAATTACTTTTAAAAATTTGTGATTTTTTTTTCGGTTCTTTTATTTTACAGAAAATATAACCATGGCCTCCTTGCATCCCCAAGAAATAAGATCTGTGACTGTAAGTGAACTTCAAGAGCTTAAGTTTTCAATGCTGTCTCCCCATGAGAAAGTTGCAGTTATAAAAAGAGGCCGTTCAACACCTGATCTCCAAATATCTCAGCTAGGTGTAAGCAACAACAAGAAATATATTCGTAGCTTTAATTCTGAATGGTACCAACGAAAAAGTTGGCTTTGCGGCTGTGAAGTAAAAAGTGCGTTGTTTTGCTTCCCGTGTTTGCTGTTTGGAGGTGATGTAACGTGGACACAAGATGGTTTCAAAAATATAAATAAAATGAAAGAAAAAACTGAAAAGCATGAGAAGTCAAAGCAGCACGTCAATAACATGGTTTCGCTGTCACTTTTAGGAGCCGTAAATATTAAGGTGAGACTAAGTGAGGCATACAGACATTCAATCAATGAGCATAACATAAAGGTAAAAAAGAACCGCAAAATTTTATCCAAAATAATAGACTGTATTTTCTTTTGTGGAAACTTTCAAACTCGTCTACATGGACTTGATGAAAAAGACAACTCTGTAAATTCAGGGGTATTTAGAGGATTGATAAATTTTGCATCAGAATTAGATCCAAGTTTGAAGAATCACTTGGAAACCAGTACAGTATTCAAAGGTGTATTTAAGACCATTGAGAATGAGATACTTGACTCCATACTAGAAGTATACCATGAGGAAATAATGACAGAAATTAGAAAAGCTTCCTTTGTAGCTGTCATGGTTGATGACACAACAGATGTTTCAGAACAAACTCAAATGGTCATTGTTCTGCGTTATGTATTAGAGGGAGAAATATTTGAGCGTTTTTGGGGATTCTTTACTCCAGAAGATCAAACTACAGATGGCATATCAAAATGTATTCTAGAACAATTAGACACAATCCTTGAAGGAAGTGAACAAAAACTGATTGCTCAAACATTTGACAGTGCAAATGTCATGAAAGGCAAAAAAGTGGGAGTTCATGCAAAAATAAAAGCCGTTTATAGTAATGCACATTTCATGCACTCTTATGCACATCAACTTGATTTAATAATGAGAAATGCAGCAAGTATTACACGAAACACAAGAATATTTTTCTCAAATATTTTGGCCATTCCAACATTTTTCTCGAGATCACAGCAACGTGTGTCCATTCTCAAGAAGCACATGGAAGTTTACATTTCGTGTCCATCCTCTATAAGGTGGAACTTCGATATACAAACTGTAAACAGAGTTCATGAAAATTTGCAACCTTTAAAAAACAGCCTTACTGAAATTCAGTTAACATCAACTGCAGATCAAACCATTGCAGAAGCAACAGGAATTTTGAAATACATGAATGATGATAATTTCATGTTTTGGTTAGAGCTTTTTCATCAGATTATGCCTCATGTCAAAGTAATTTACAACCAGATGCGATCCCGAGAAATTAGTGCGGATAAAGTCAATGAATATACATCAAATTTCAAAACTGCTATTTTAGGAATAAGAAATTCAAAGTTTTGTGAGAATCCCTCAGAGACACTCATGGCAGAAGCTAAGGAAGTGTGTGATTGTATATGTGATGATATGATTGATAGATATTCTTCCACTAAACACTTATTAGTTGCTAAATTGTTTGACAAGAAAAGCTTCTCTAGTTTTAAGAAAAAACTTCCTTCAGAAGAGATAGTGCTGACCTCTGAAGCATATCCCATGATTGACAAAGAGAAACTTGAAACTGAACTAAAAGTTTTCTATTCTAGGTCTGATATTAATGAATATTATAAATTAAGTGAGCTGCTGAAATTTATCTTGGAAAATAATCTAGATAATGTTTTTAGTGAAATTACAAAACTGATAAAAATCCTTCTGACAATTCCCATGACTACATCATCAGACACAGAACGCTGCTTGTCAACACTGAAAAGAATAAAAACTTTTCTAAAGGACACTATGAATTCTGAAAGACTAAATTCACTTGCAGTGCTTTCATTGGAGAAAAAATTCCTAAATAGTCATCCAGAGATCAAGGAGAAAGTAATTATTCGTTTTGCACAGATTGAAACAAGGAGGATGGATTTTGATTTTAAATGATTGGATCAAGCTTGATCAGTAACAATTTGGGCTATTAGTAAGTAAAAAAAAGTGACCTTTTTATGTATCAATTTTCTTTTTATATGTTTGTTTCCTGTTACACTTGAAACGATGGCTAAAAATTCTCTGAAGCAGCACCCCCAGTAATTTTAACTACAAGCTGCCACTTGGCAGGGGAGAGGTACAAGCCAGTGTGGGATAAAAGACAAAATGAAAAGACTGATTGAAAAGATTGTAGACTGTAGTGTTTTTAAAAGAAAATTCATGTAATGTTTTTTTATGAAAGTATTAAAGTTTACAATGAGAACAAAAATATAAATTAGGAATATGAATATATTTGTTTAATTTTTGGTAAAACCCATCAGTTTATTTCATATACAAATAAAAACTATCGCCCTTTTATGAAACTATGGCTGGAGCAGCTGTTGGAAATTTATGCAGCGGATAGTTATAACTACTATCTAGTAAATCCCCATTTACCTGTCTGTAAACAAGACACGCACTTTTGACTTTCGCCACAAGTAGTACACACTTATTCTTACTGCCTCTCAAATTCTAGCAGTATTTTTTTTCTTTCTATTCCTTTATTATTGAATAAGTATGCAAACATCTTGTTATGCTTGAGTAAACCAGTATAACATCCCTGCATTCGGATAGGCTCGGCAGCAGCGATTCTTTCTGCCAGATGAACACATCGTCAGGCTCAGAGAGGTAATGCTCATGTTCTTGTTCAAGTGAGAACTTCTGGCTGTGGCAATGCCTTCTTGAACATCTCGTTATTGGACATACTTGTTCCATGTGGGCCTCTCCATCAATTCCCCACCTTCAGAGATGGTTTTGTTCTCGAATGCATCTAAGGAAGGGAGGTGTGCTCAACTGAAGAATCAAGTTGCCCAAAAAAATAAGCACCAGCATATCAACTCTTTGAAAGTTGTTCAATATTCCTAGCACTGCAAGCTATACAAAAGAGTTTGGTAGGGCATTTAGTGATGATGAACAACAATAGTGGCTGTAGCGTATGTTAACAAGCAGTGACAGACTGTCTCGTAGAGACTATGTAAATTGATAAATCAGGTACACATCTGGGCAGTGAACAATGCTGTAGAGCTGTCAGAAAGGTTCATTCCACACAAGGTAGCGATGTGATAATATCCTTGACTGGTGAACGCCAGACTGGGGTTCAAGTCCCGCTCAAACTTGTTAGTTTCATTGGTTGCTGCAACCTTATCATCCTTGATAGCTAAGGAGGGGGTGTTTAGGGGAGCCTATAGGTCTATCTGCTGAGTCATCAGCGGCCATTGCCTGGCCCTCCTTGGTCCCAGCTTGAGTATAGAGGGGTTTGGGCACTGATCTTATGTATATATATGATTAGTCTCTAGGGCATTGTCCTGCTTGATAGGGCAATGTCACTGTCACTAGGCTCTGCCATTTATGAGCGGTCTTTAAACCTTTAAATAATTCAGAAGGGCGAATGGCTCATAGAGAGTCCTTCAGCAGGTCTACTCCTAACACCGACTTGTTCAGGAGAGCTATTATCTACTCCTACAGGGATACCACCTTTAGTTTAGGCAACTGTCCTCAGCTTCATATTTGTCCTTTAAGCCTGCCCCTAGGAACCAATTTCCCTATGAACATTACCAATGCTCTGGTCAGTGTTCTCAACTCTTCATCTATCAGGACCAAAATCAAAATTCCTTCAAATGATGGTATCCTAACTCAATACCAACAGTAGGAGACCAAACGTGAGGAAACCCCTGATCTCATGAAAGGAAGGTCTCATAGTCACTGTTCCTATTCCTACAGTTTTGTTTACTGGGGAGAGCTAGCACAAAGCATATGCCAGAAGTTCTGTGACCCAAAAGTTGATGAAGAACATACATCGTGCAGTGTTAAACAAGCACGATGAACACCTGGAGCCCATATCGAAATGCATTCTTGGTGAAGGAAGTATTTCTGATAAGTAACCTCTCATCCTGCGTAGGGTTGTGGTGACCGATGTGGTAACGTCCTTGACTGGTGAACGCAAAACTGTGTGGTTCGAGTCCGCTCAAACTCGTTGGTTTCTTTTGTCGATGCAATCTTACCATCCTTGTGAGCTACGAATGGGGCCTTTGGGGGAGTCTATAGGTCTATCTGCTGAGTCGTCAGCAGCTATTGCCTGGCCCTCCTTCGTCCTAGATTGGGCTTGGGCACTGATCATATGTATATATGGTCAGTCTCTAGGGCATTGTCCTGCTCGATAGGGCAATGTCACTGTCCCTTGCCTCTGCCATTCATGAGTGACCTTTAAACCTTTAAGAGGGATTTTCAGGTAAACACACTCAGTTCTCCTTCTCATGCAGCAGAAATGCTTCTTGCTCTGTGCAGATGACTGGTAATCAAAATATTTGCCACATGTCTAAACATGAATTTCTCAGTGTTCGGTTTTCCCGGTTCAGAACTATGGGAAGTATTCGGAGCCACTGTGTAACACACATGGGATCATGTTTATCCCATTCATTGATTTGTCGGCTAATCAACCGAGTGTTGATCACGCTAGGTGTCAGAATGGCCCTGGTGTCTCTCAGATAATCACATAGTGAATGGAATCTTGATCTGGTGGCAAGTTTAGACAAACTCCTAAGAGAACTACCCCTTTAAACAATTATTTGTCAGTCACAGTTTCAGATGTACCTTCAATCCGTGAAGGAGTTTGCACTTCACGGCAGGAGACTTTACAGCATCTCCTCTGAGTGAAGGGCTTTTTGCAAGAGACTGCCAGGAGATGTCTGAGGACCTATGACAGGGGTCGGCAGCTGTCTTCCAAGGAAGTGGACCATTTTCTGTGATTGGTGTCGTAGAAAGGCTACTTTTCTAGTTGTAGCTGCTCTAGGGCACATTGTGAACTTCCTTGTCCCTCGCTTCGCCAAGAAAAATGCCTTTTGGTCGTGGCTGGGAAAGGCTACTGCTCAGCTTTGACCGAAGTCTTTTGACAGAGGAATGTAGACCTTTGCTTCTTATGAGTAGTCTATACCCGTGAGGATCTTAAAGCAGTCATACCCAACCTGGGATCTTGGGGCCCCATAGTGAAGTGATGAGTATTCTCAAGTTGCATATGCATGTCCCATATGAACTATAGAGATGAGAGTGAGACAAAAATCTGACTCTCTAAACAGTCTTTCAGCTAACCTTAGCTTTAGCAAATTGAAAAGGAGAAATTTTAACATCCTGTATGTTGTTATTTATTCTGGAGGATGGAAAGAGGTCTCCTTACCTTGTTCCTGAGTTTGTGGTCAAGATTCATCTTTTTCATCTTTTCTCATGATGCATCCAGAGGGAATCAGAATGACAGACTTCTCGGTTTGTTAACTTAAAAGGACCTGGTGTTTCAGGCCTGAGCTCCAAAGACTGCTTAGCATCAGCAGGGTAGAGAGAAAAATATCTAAGAACACTGTTTCTTTCTAGCTGTGTTAGTCTATTAGTTATGCTTATCCTTCAACCAGGTAGGGTTAGAGATCCAAATCGAGCAAGGGCTCTCAAGTTAGGGTTGTTGGGTCCTCCTTGGCATACAGGAAGAACCTCTCAATGGCTCAGATATTAAGATTGGAGTCTGCTAATGCAGATTTCTTTTACCTCCCACTACCTGCAGGAGTAAACAAAGAAGTCATTGGGCACCTTTACCCTTGGTGCTCTGGTTGCTGCTCAACAGGTTAGGTAGCGAGCCAAACTCTCTCACGAGACAAGAGTCCGCTTGTCTATGGTAGCAGTTTTGTCCTAAGCCTAGAGTGAAAGGTAGAATGATGTCTTGTAACCTTTATTCCTCTCTCCTCTCTCTTGGGGGTGCAGCAGTCATGGCTACTAAGAGCTGGACTGGATGTCAGATGAAAAGGAGCTTCATAATAGGGCAACCTTTCTTTTCAGACTAGATTATCAAGAGTATTCCCCTTATCCTCCCAGACAAAGGGGAGGATTGATGGGAATGTATTCAAACCCATTTCTTATAGATGTAAATATATTCGGACAACATTTCATATAGGTTCTCCTGTGACTGATTTCCGTGTACACTTTGCAGGGGCCTTACACATTTGACATCTCCATGCTAGGACTCTTAGGAGGTTGGCAGAAGTCATCACTTTCGTTCCTATACAAGACCAGGTGCACTGATATTTCCTGGGAAAGTTAAACCAGCAAGATTTTGGTTAATAAGGACACACTCCCACTTATGGATGAGTCTCCGTTTAAAGAACGGGGATTTTGTAGATGTGTAGTAACAAATCATAGATTTTAAAACTTAGTTTGTATTTTCCCTAGCTATACAAACCCAAGTCCTTTATATTTTCCTTATATAAAGTTCCATAACTTCCAGGCCTAAGGTCAAAGGTGAGGGTCAAGCTGACTGACTGGTGGGTGGAGGTTATCTGCCATTCCCCAATAGTTATAACTATTTTTTTTTGATTTTTGATAACTATTTCACCTGCACTGAAGTCATAATCTTATTAAAAGACTCGGGTTTTTATAAATAGGAAAAATACAAATGATTTTGAAAAATATATTTTTCGATATTAATCTTACCCGATGATCATGTAGCTGTCAACTCTGTTGCCCGACAGAAATCTACGGTCGGGATACGCCAGCGATCGCTATACAGGTGGGGGTGTACACAACAGCGCCATCTGTGGTCAGGTACTCCAGTACTTCTTGTCAACACCACCTCAATTTTTCCTCTGTCGTGCCACCGGCTAGACCTACATGGATACGCTGTTGATTCTGGAGTTATTGTTCACGATTTGGTGATGTATTTGCTCTAGAGTTTAGCCTTCGCTATTCAGGAAGCTTTATCATTAGCTTAGCAAGTTTTTGGAATTAATTTGATTTAATTTTGGTGACGAAGAGAGTATGAACTCTCTGTCACTTTTAAATGGCCGACCCTTCCCTTAGACGGAAGTGTTGGTGTCGAAGAGAGTATAGACTCTCTTTCTTTATTTTGCTTAACAAAGTTATAGATTTATTTTATATCTCTCCGCCTTTTATAGGCCTCTTCGATTAACTTCCTTTTATTATAAACTTATTAAAATTAATTTTTATATTTGTTTATATGCGACCTTTCCTAATAGTAGGCGGTCTTTTCTTGGAACCGAAGTTAATTAACATTGAGCCCGTCATTTCGTTTTTACCTGTTAACATTTTATGCTATTTTAATGTTTTTGAAAGAATTTCTTTGATAGTCTCGTACTGTTTTCAAAGTTGAACTAACGTTTTGTTTTGTCTCTGCAGTTGTTGACGTTCAGAACGTTCAACTTGCGCTCTATCGTTACGATAGAGAGAGAGTATTCACGGTTTCACGTTGCAGTAAGAGTAAACCGATTCTAGCGTTTTGTTCATTCTTTCTTAGCTTAAATGGTTTTTAATTCTAATAAAGGAACTTTTTATTTGGGAAATCTTTCAGTTTTTTTTTTTTTTTTTTTCCTTTAACAATAATATGTTTTAACGATATATATAATTGGGCTCATCTCTCAGGTTCTAAGTCAAGAGAGAGAGAGAGAGAGATAGAGACGGAGGGAGAGAGAGGAGGATAAACGTTTCGTTCAAGCGGGTAACGTTGTTATCGTTTTTGCTCTTCTCCCTAGTCTCTTTAGGGGAAGAAGGTAAACGTTTCTAGAGTTTTATTCTTGTTCCCAGGCTTTATGCGGTGAGAGATTTTAAACGTAGTTTATTTGATCTAGTGTTTAGTCTCTTTTCCAGCCACTGAATTATTTATCTTTCATTATGTTTTTCTGTTACATTGTAATACTGTTTTCGCAATTACTAACTTTTAATGAAGGATAGAATTGCGTGTTTCAGGTACAAACCACTTAAAGTTTCGAGTTCAGTGAAATAAGTGCAAACAGAAAATCAAAAGTGATAAAGTGATAAGCGCAAAGTGTTACAGTGTTGCGTTCGAGGGTTCGTCTGTTCGTGCCAGTTGTTCGCCTAGTCTGGGACCTCTTACAAGCTCCCAAGCCCAGGGGAGAAGTAACGTCGAAGGACTTATGGGTTCATCAGGCCTTGATCGACGAACAGACGTTTCCCTCCGTGGTTTCGGGTGTAACCAACTCACGTAGCCGACGTGATCACCCCACCCACACAAAGACGAGAGAGCCCATTTATTCCTCGTCTGCGGAAGAGGTTTCTCGCAGAAACCATGGACCAAATTCTTGCAGCTTTTAAGTGCAAGTCGGTCCCTTCCGCGCAAGTCCAACTCCTAGGTGTAGCCATTAGCACTGGGTCAGTTCGGACTTGCTGCAGTACGACAACTGCACACCTCCCAGAGAGGCAAGGTGGTACCGCAACAGCCAGTAACTCCGTCTGTTGCCGCACCAGCTGTTTTAGACCCTCAGTCTCAACGGACAGTAGCTCCGTTTGTTGTTGTCTTTCATAGACCCTAGTGGTCCATGCTGCAGACTACGCAGTCTCAGCTTGCTCCTTCATACAGGAGTATCATGCTGGAAGGTTGACAATGTAGCCTGTTAACCTACAACCCGCCGAGGTTGTGCGCTCAGCAGATACTGCGGCTGCCTGCTCCCACCCTCCACCTGTGAGAGCTCCACCTCCGATGAGCAGTCCACCCTGCCAGACGTATGATGTTGAGGCTCCTCCTGCCTCCATGCGTGAGCTGCCGCATTGGGAGTTGCCAGGTACCAGCGCTATGCAGCAACCTCCACTTTCCTTGAGGCAGGAGCCTCTTGCTATGCGGCAACCTCCTCAACCCTTGAGGCAGGAGCCTCATGCTATGCGGCAACCTCCTCTACCCATGAGGCAGGAGCCTCATGCGTTGCGGCAACCTCCTCCATCCATGAGGCAGGAGCCTCATGCGTTGCGGCAACCTCCTCCATCCATGAGGCAGCAGCCTCATGCTATGCGGCAACCGCCTCAACCCTTGAGGCAGGAGCCTCATGCTATGAGGCATCCTCCTCAACCCATGAGGCAGGAGCCTCATGCTATGAGGAGCCTCATGCTATGCGGCATCCTCCTCAACCCATGAGGCAGGAGCCTCATGCTATGCGGCAACCTCCTCTACCCATGAGGCAGGAGCCTCATGCTAGGCGGCATCCTCCTCAACCCATGAGGCAGGAGCCTCATACTATGCGGCATCCTCCTCAACCCATGAGGCAGGAGCCTCATGCTATGAGGAGCCTCATGCTATGCGGCATCCTCCTCAAACCATGAGGCAGGAGCCTCATGCTATGCGGCAACCTCCTCAACCCATGAGGCAGGAGCCTCATACTATGCGGCATCCTCCTCAACACATGCGGCATGAGCCTCATCCCTTGCAGCATGAGCCTCATCCCATGCAGCATGAGCCTCATACCATGCAGCATGAGCCTCATCCCCTGCAGCATGAGCCTCATCCCATGCAGCATAAGCCGCATGCCATGCAACATGCTCTGCATACCTTACAGCATGCTCTACATACAGCATGCTCTGCATACAGCATGCTCTGCATACCTTACCGCATGCTCCTCAGTCACACATCTTTGGTTGTTGCCAACTCACAAGACTGTCAAGCAGTTTCATAACGTTGCCTTCTGGTCTGCTGCTTTTGCACCAGTGAAACCCTCACTGAGAGAACTTAGCTTTTCTCGGATATGGTTCCTGTAGATGAGAAAGTGCTATTCTCCCTCCTTCTGATATTCCCTTGAGGACTCTGTCATTTGGAGAGGAGCCTTAAGCTGCTTAGCCTCCTATGGACTTTTATTAAGCATAACATGCTTCCAGGGAGGGTAATGGTTCCGCTTCAGTCGCTAACCCCGTCTGTTGCCACACCTGCTCCCATAGACATAGAGCTTTGTTGCAAGACATGCAGTCCAAGCTTAGTCCTTTTTAGAGGATTTTTTTTTTTTTTTTGTTTATGGAGTCAGTGTGTCACTGGGAAGACGTTCAACAACCAGCAGAAGTGACTTGTTGTGACGCAGTGCGGCAACCTCAGCAACCCGATAAGGAGTTGTCTGTACGACCCAGACAGTCTAGACAGTTTCGGGTTGTCGCTGTACTTCCTCGCTTCCCCATGGTTGACAGTTCACAGACTGTGCAGCAGTACCATGATCTTGTGTCCGGCTCCGTCAGACGACTGGGTTTTAAGAGCTCCCACAAGTCGTCGCTGTCTGGAGATTCTCAGATGGACTATGGATCTGACCAAGGAACTGGGCCTCCTGGTCAATTTTGAGGAGTCCCAGCTCGTCCCATCCCAGACCATTGTCTACCTGGGTATGGAGCTTCAGAGTCGAGCTTTTCGGGCTTTTCCGTCGGCCCCAAGGATCTACCAAGCCCTAGAATGCATCCAGAGCATGCTGAGAAGGAACCGATGCTCAGTCAGGTAGTGGATGAGTCTAACAGGGACACTTTCATCGCTGGCCCTGTTCATCGAGTTAGGGAGACTCCACCTCCGCCCCCTTCAGTATCATCTAGCTGCTCACTGGATAAAGGACATGACGCTAGAGACGGTCTCAGTTCCTGTTTCCGAAGAGAGGAGGTCTACTCTCACGTGGTGAAAGAACAGCTTTCTTCTCAAGGAAGTCTACCTTTGGCTGTTCAGAAACCCGACCGCCGTCTCTTCTCGGACGCATCAGACACGGGCTGGGGTGCGACTTTGGACGGACAGGAATGCTCGGGAACATGGAATCAGGAGCAAAGGACACTTCCCATCAATTGCAAGGAGCTGTTGGCAGTTCATCTGGCCTTAATAAACTTCAAGTCCCTCCAGCTTAACAAGGTGGTGGAGGTGGACTCTGACAACACCACAGCCTTGGCTTACATCTCCAAGCAGGGAGGGACTCATTCGTGGAAGTTGTTCTAGATCGCAAGGGACCTCCTCATCTGGTCAAAAGATCGAAAGTTCACGCTGGTAACGAGGTTCATTCAGGGCGATATGAATGTCATGGCAGATCGCCTCAGCCGGAAGGGTCAGGTCATCCCCACAGAGTGGACCCTTCACAAGAATGTTTGCAGCAGACTTTGGGCCCTGTGGGGTCAGCCAACCATAGATCTGTTCGCTACCTCGATAACCTAGAGGCTCCCGTTGTATTGTTCTCCGATTCCAGACCCAGCAGCAGTTCACGTGGATGCTTTTCTGCTGGATTGGTCCCATCTCGACCTGTATGCATTCCCGCCGTTCAAGATTGTCAACAGGGTACTTCAGAAGTTCGCCTCTCGCAAAGGGACACGGCTGACGTTAGTTGGCTCCGCTCTGGCCCGCGAGAGAATGGTTCATAGAGGTACTGCAATGGCTGGTCGACATTCCCAGGACTCTTCCTCTAGGAGTGGACCTTCTACGTCAACCTCACGTAAAGAAGGTACACCCAAACCTCCACGCTCTTCGTCTGACTGCCTTCAGACTTTCGAAAGACTCTCAAGAGCTAGGGGCTTTTCGAAGGAGGCAGCCAGAGCGATTGCCAGAGCAAGGAGGACATCCACTCTCAGAGTCTATCAGTCTAAAGGGGAAGTCTTCCGAAGCTGGTACAAGGCCAATGCAGTTTCCTCAACCAGTACCACTGTAACCCAGATTGCTGACTTCCTGTTACATCTAAGGAACGTAAGATCCCTTTCAGCTCCTACGATCAAGGGTTACAGAAGTATGTTGGCAGCGGTTTTCCGCCACAGAGGCTTGGATCTTTCCACCAACAAAGATCTACAGGACCTCCTTAGGTCTTTTGAGACCTCAAAGGAACGTCGATTGTCCACTCCAGGCTGGAATCTAGACGTGGTCCTAAGGTTCCTTATGTCATCAAGATTTGAACCTCTCCAATCAGCCTCTTTTAAGGACCTCACATTAAAAACTCTTTTCCTCGTGTGCTTGACAACAGCTAAAAGAGTAAGTGAGATCCACGCCTTCAGCAGGAACATAGTTTTCACATCTGAAACGGCTACATGTTCCTTGCAGCTCGATTTTTTGCTAAAACGAGCTTCCTTCACGTCCTTGGCCTAAGTCGTTCGAGATCCCAAGCCTGTCCAACTTGGTGGGGAACGAACTGGAGAGAGTACTTTGCCCAGTTAGAGCTCTTAGGTACTATCTAAAAAGGTCATAACCTTTACGAGGACAATCAGAAGCCTTATGGTGTGCTATCAAGAAGCCTTCTCTTCCAAAGTCTAAGAACTCAGTTTCTTACTAATTCAGGCTTCTGATTAGGGAAGCACATTCTCATCTGAAGGAAGAAGACCTTGCTTTGCTGAAGGTAAGGACACATGAAGTGAGAGCTGTGGCTACTTCAGTGGCCTTCTAACAGAACCGTTCTCTGCAGAGTGTTATGGATGCAACCTATTGGAGAAGCAAGTCAGTGTTCGCATCATTCTATCTCAAAGATGTCCAGTCTCTTTACGAGAACTGCTACACCCTGGGACCATTCGTAGCAACGAATGCAGTAGTAGGCGGGGGCTCAGCCACTACATTCCCATAATCCCATAACCTTTTTAACCTTTCTCTTGAATACTTTTTATGGGTTGTACGGTCGGCTAAGAAGCCTTCCACATCCTTGTTGATTTGGCGGGTGGTCAATTCTTTCTTGAGAAGCGCCGAGGTTAAAGGTTGTGATGAGGTCCTTTAGTATGGGTTGCAGCCCTTTATACTTCAGCACCTAAGAGTCGTTCAGCATCCTAAGAGGACCGCTACGCTCAGTAAGGAAGACGTACTTAATAAAGGCAGAGTAATGGTTCAAGTCGTCTTCCTTACCAGGTACTTATTTATTTTATGTTATTTTTGAATAACTAATAAAATAAAATACGGGATACTTAGCTTCTTTGTTAACATGTATGCTGGTCTCCACCCACCACCCTGGGTGTGAATCAGCTACATGATCATCGGGTAAGATTAATATTGAAAAATGTTATTTTCATTAGTAAAATAAATTTTTGAATATACTTACCCGATGATCATGATTTAATTGACCCACCCTTCCTCCCCATAGAGAACCAGTGGACCGAGGAAAAAATTGAGGTGGTGTTGACAAGAAGTACTGGAGTACCTGACCACAGATGGCGCTGTTGTGTACACCCCCACCTGTATAGCGATCGCTGGCGTATCCCGACCGTAGATTTCTGTCGGGCAACAGAGTTGACAGCTACATGATCATCGGGTAAGTATATTCAAAAATTTATTTTACTAATGAAAATAACATTTTTTCCTTATTGTAATGTCAGATAGCCTTCAAAGTATGTATGACTTTTGAATAAGAAAGTTTGTAAATTGGTAAATAATCATAAGTTGATAGGATTTAATCAGAGGCTACTGGGTTATTGAAAATGTGGTAGTATTGTCATTAACTTAAACTGATTTTGCCAATGTACAAGTAAAATTTAGCTCGGGTACTTTGGCTCAAATAATTAAAGGTTTACAGTGCAGTACATATATTTTGAAACCAATTATTCTTGTGATGATTATATGTATCTCTTCTATCTCAGATACTTAATCCATTTGTAGTTTGATATAAAGTATCTATGTTAAGTCCATTTGTGGTGACCAGGCTGTACCATAACTCTCCTTCTTCCAGTTCATTCTTCACTAGAATTTGCTACACCAGTTTGACCACTAGTGTCTACTTGAATGGTAAGTATACTAATCTTGTTTGTGCTTTTGCTACATCCATTGAGTGATTATCCTAATGTTTGACCTATTATTATGCACAGAGCTTCACATATCCAAATTCTTTCTTCCTCTTTCATTAAACCCAAGGAACCTCATGAAAGGTTTTTCTGTTGAAAAGGTTGACATAAGTGTCACTTCATGTTGTATATATGACTGATCATTTTACCAATTGCTCTTAATTTATTTTATAATCTTAATAATTTTTCTTATTTGTATAGTTTTTTAATGTACTTCTCTGTATGTACTCTTTCCACACTTGAGTTGTTTTCCCTCATATCTTTTGGTCTTATGTACCTCCAAAAATATTTCATTACCGGGAAACCTCCCAGAACAATTATTTATAGTATAGTCTCATTATAAACCCACAAAGTTCTATAAATGCAAAGTTCCCTTTAATTATGTTTCAGTGATCATTCAGACTCTCCTCCTAGGAAGTCATGATCATGGTCACACAGTAATTATATTATCAAACACACTCTACAAATTTTGGACAATGGTCACCAAATATATTCATTAGGTTACACTAACATTGGCAACTTTAGGTGTCACGCCACATTTCTTGAGCTATTCTCACTTTTGTTCATCACAGGTACAGTATATACATACCATACCTCTAGTACTACACTGCATTTATTATTCATAAAAGAAATTTGTTCATTATTATCAATCAATACCCAATATTTTACACCGATGTAGTCAATTCTACCACAGCTGCTATGCATTTAAAACAGACTGCTTTAGGACTGTCCAAACATACTACATACATATTTCCATTCTCTTCCCTTACATGAATATCATGCATTCCTTTCACACCAGATGGTGTACATCCTTGAACCCCATTCATACTCAATTTCTGGATTTACATTACTGGTGGCATTTCCTTTCTCCTTTGCTGTACACCTTTGATATATGTCCTGCAGTATCACTGGGTGAATAATGACAAACTTGGGGATTTATTCATCTTAGAAAAATTACCATACTCCACATTTTCCACACAAAGTAATTATTTGCACTTTTCCCACACATATTTGCTTCATGTCCTCTTCTTCTACATTGTATACTTTTAATTGAATTTGCTATTGAACAGTCTTTCACATTGCGACTACAAAACCAAAATGTGCAATCACTGACCATGTACATTAGTTTTTTTTTTATATATATATATATACTTCTGTTACAACTGAAACATCTGTCATTTCTCCTTTCACTTCTTACTTGTCTTATGTTTGTCTCTCTTCATCCTAACATTCTCAGGACACTATGCTGTTCTCTACCATATCATTTTCTCGATCTTACTCGCCCATAATAATCATTTAAAAACTTGCCATTATATTGAGTGAGTTATTTATCATTGTATCACAGTACAATATATTTTTCAATATTAAACTTAGCCGGTGATCATATAGCTGTCAGCTCTGCTGCCCGACAGAAAAACCTAAGGACAAAATACGCCAGCGATCGCTATACAGGTGGGGGTGTACATCAACTGCGCCATCTGTCGAGCAGGTACTCAAGTACTCCATGTCAACACAGAACCAATTTTCTCTCTGTCGTGCCACTGGCAAGACCTACTAAATACGCTGTTACTAACTGGATTTGTTTTCACAACTATTTGGTGAAGTACACTATTCCAGTTTTGAGCTTTCGCTATGCAGGGGTTTTATCTTCATCTCAAAACTTGAACTCGTTTTGGATAGATTTAATTATGGTGACAAAGAGAGTATGGACTCTCTTTCACTTTTAAATGGCCGACCCTTCCCTTAGACGGAAGTGTGTTTAGGTTTTTAGTAATTTTGCTTAACACGTTTTAGATCTATATATTTTATATCTCTCCGCCTTTATTAGGCCTCTTCGATTAACTTTCCATTTATTATAAACATATAAAAATAAATTTTTATGTTTTGTTTATATGCGACCTTTCCTGATAGTAGGCGGTCCTAACTTGGAACCGAAGTTAATCAACGTTGAGCCCGTTATATCGTATTTAGCCTTTAAAGAATTTAAAACTTTTTAAATTTAATGTTTTATGAAAGAATTTCTTTGATAGTCTTCGTACTGTTTTCAAAGATGAACTAACGTTTAGTTTTTTACTCTACGCAGTTGTTGACGTTCAGGACGTTCAACATGCGCTCTATCGTTACGATAGAGAGAGAGTGTATCACGGTTTCACTTTGCAGTAAGAGTAAATCGATTCTGACGTTTCGTTCATTCTTTCTTAGCTTAAATGGTTTAAATTCTAAATTAAAGGAACTTTTTATTTGGAAAACCTTTCAGTTTTTTCCTTTAGCCAAATAACATGTTTTTTTTTTGACGATATATAATTGGGCTCTTCTCTCAGGTGCGAAATCAAGAGAGAAAGAGAGTGAGAGATAGAGACGGAGGGAGAGAGAGGAGAAAAAAACGTTCCGTTCAAGCGGGTAACGTTGTTCTCGTGTTACTCTACTCCCTAGTCGCTGTACGGGGAAGAAGGTAAAACGTTTCTAGGGTTTTATTCTTGTCCCCAGGCTATGTGCGGTGAGAGATTGTAAACGTAGTTTATTTGAACTAGTGTTTAGTCTCTTTCCCAGCCACTGAATTCTTTATCTTTATATATGTTTTCTGTTTTTTGCTAGTATTAATGAGCTGCATTATACGACTGATTTCGCAATTACTACCTTTTAATGAAGGGTAGAATTGCGTGTTTCAGGTAGAAATCAGTAAAAGTTTCGATTTCAGTGAAATAAGTGCAAAACAGAAAATCGAAGTGATAAAGTGATATGCGCAAAGTGTTACAGTGTTGCGTCCGAGGGTTCGTCTGTTCGTGCCTGTCGTTCACCTAGTCCGGGACCTCTTGCAAGCTCCCAAGCCCAGGGGAGAAGTAATGTCGAACGACTTATGGGTTCGTCAGGCCTTGATCAACGAACAGACGTTTCCCTCCGTGGTTTCGGGCGTATCTACCCAAGATCGCCCCACCCACACAAAGACGAGAGAGCCCATTTACTTCTCGTCTGCGGAAGAGGTTTCTCGTAAGAAAACATGGACCAAGGTCTCGCAGCTTATTAAGTCGGTCCCTTCCGCGCAAGTCCAACGGCCCAGTTGTAGCCACTGGGTCAGTTCGGACTCGCTGCAGTCTTCCGACGACTGCTCACCTCCTAAGAGAGGCAAAGCGGTACCGCAACAGGCAGTAACACCGTCTGTTGCCGCACCTGCTGCTGTAGACCCTAAGTGGTCTTTGCTACAGTCTATGCAGACACAGTTAGCATCTTTTATGCAGGAGTATCGTGCGGAGAAGGTTGACGCTGCACCCGTTAGCCTACAACCAACCACGGTTGTGCGTACAGTAGACGCTGACGCTACCTGCTCCCGCACTCCGGCTGTGAGAGTTCCACCACCCATGCGCAGTGTACCCTGCCAGCCGCACGTTGACGTTCACAGACGCACGGAACCCTCCGTTGACGTTCGCGAGTTACAACAACAACCTAAGTTGTTTTGTTTTGACGCGGTGCGTCAACCTCCGCATTCTAGAGTGGTTTTGACTACTCAGTATAGACAGTCAAAGCAGTCTCGAGTGAACACTGTATGTCCTCACGCACCTGTTGTGGTTGACAGTTCAGTTGTTGACAGTTCACAGACTGTCAAGCAGTTACATGACGTTGCCTCCTGGTCTGCTACTAATGCACCAGTGCTGTATGTCCTCACGCACCTGTTGTGGTTGACAGTTCAGTTGTTGACAGTTCACAGACTGTCAAGCAGTTACATGACGTTGCCTTCTGGTCTGCTACTAATGCACCAGTGAGAGACTCACTGAGATTACCTAGCTTTTATCGGACAAGGTTCCTGTAGATGAGAAAGTGCTGTTCTCCCTCCTACTGATATTCCTTTGAGGACTCTGTCATTTGGAGAGGAGCCTTAAGCTGCTTAGCCTCCTATGGACTTTAATTAAATCATGATGATTTTTTTAAGGATCTTCGTCCGGATCTTGTAACTGCTGCTCCTCGTTCGCCTAAACGTCAGAACTTACACTAGGCCTAGCTACTTCGAAGCCGTTGTTGTTAAGCTAGTGCTCTCTCGCTCTCCTAGAGAGCGTTACGTTGGCTAGGCGACTGTTTTTGCACCAGGAGGAGTTTTAGGGATACAGCCTTTGATTTCCCTTCTTTTAAACTGGCTTATAGAGCGAGAGTCTGATAGGACTCGAGAGAAGTTCTCGGCTTGGGAGTTCATGCCTCTGCCCAGATAGACTTCTCAATTCTGGTAGACTCGCCCTGGCGCCTAGCCAGGAGACGCTCCAAGTTGTTTACAGGTCAACTTCTCACTTTTGTCGAGCCTTTGAAGTTTTGCTGTACTATTATGTCACACATAACAAGGCTTCCAGGGATGGTAAATGGTTCCGCCTCAGTCGCTAACCCCGTCTGTTGCCACACCTGCTCCCGTAGACCCTAAATGGGCTTTGCTGCAAGACATGCAGTCCAAGCTTGTGTCCTTGATAGAGGACTTAAATACGGAGAAGAACCTTCTGGCC
Source organism: Palaemon carinicauda (assembly GCF_036898095.1). Classification (NCBI taxonomy): domain Eukaryota; kingdom Metazoa; phylum Arthropoda; class Malacostraca; order Decapoda; family Palaemonidae; genus Palaemon; species Palaemon carinicauda. Next base: position 86,304,824 of record NC_090745.1, read on the forward strand.
AACAACCTTCCAACCGGTTGGTTGTGCGCCCTGTTGACGCTGAGGTATCCTGCTCGCGTCTGCCAGTTGAGGTGGTTCCTCCACCGATGCGACCCAGTGTGGGTTGCCAGTCGCACGTTGACGTTAAGCGACGCTCGGAGATGGTTGTTGACGTTCAGTGTGTCACTAGGAAGACGTTCAACAACCAGCAGAGGTGACTTGTTGTGACCCAGTGCGTCAACCTCAGCAACCCGGTAGGGTGTTGACTGCACAGCCCAGACAGTCTAGACAGTTTCGGGTTGACGCTGCACTTCCTCGCGCACCCATGGTTGTTGACAGTTCACAGACTGTGCAGCAGTGCCATGATATTGCGTCCGGCTCCGTCATGCATCCTCCAGTGCGACCGGATTCAGCGAGTCAGACGTTGCCCACTCCGTTGCCGTTTCCTCATCAGTTTCGGATGAGGAACCCTCTGATGAGGACGTTGCTGAACAAGACGATCAACCCCCAGCCCTGCTATCCATCCAGAAGATGCTGAAGAAGGAACGCTGCCCAGTCAGGCTGTGGATGAGTCTGGTAGGGACACTGTCATCCGTGGATCAATTTGTGTCACTAGGAAGACTACACCTCCGTCCTCTTCTAGCCTATACCATCTAGCTTTTCACTGGAAAAAGGACAAGACGCTAGAAGCGGTCTCGATCCCGGTTTCCGGAAAGATAAAGTCTGGTCTGACTTGGTGAAAGGACTATATCAACCTTAGAGAGGGTCTTCCCCTGACTGTTCAGACTCCCAACCACGTTCTCTTCTCGGACGCATCGGACGTAGGCTGGGGTGCGACATTAGACGGTAGGGAATGCTCGGGATTATGGAACTCGAGTCAAAGGACAATGCATTTCAACTGCAAGAAGCTACTGGCAGTACGTCTGACCTGGAAAAGCTTCAGGTCTCTCCTTCAAGGCAAAGTGGTGGAGGTGAACTCGGACAACACCACGGCTTTGGCGTACATCTCCAAGCAAGGAGGGACCTACTCTCTGACATGGTACGAGATCGCAAGGGACCTCCTCACCTGGTCAAAAGGTCTAGACATTTCACTAGTAACGAGGTTCATCCAAGGCAACTTGAATGTCATGGCAGATTGTCTCATTCGGAAGGGACAAATAATTCCAACAGAATGGACCCTCCACAAGGATGTATGCAAGAGACTTTGGGCCACCTGGGGCCAGCCAACCATAGATCTCTTCGCAACCTCGATGACCAAGAGGCTCCCAATATTTTGCTCACCAATCCCGGACCCAGCAGCAGTTCATATAGATGCCTTTCTACTAGATTGGTCACATCTAGATCTATATGCATTCCCTCCGTTCAAGATTGTCAACAAGGTACTGCAGAAGTTCGCCTCTCACGAAGGGACAAGGTTGACGCTAGTTGCTTCCCTCTGGCCCGCGAGAGAATGGCTCACCGAGGTACTTCGATGGCTAGTAGACGTTCCCAGAACACTTCCCCTAAGGGTGGACCTTCTACGTCAGCCACGCGTAAAGAAGGTACACCAAGGCCTCCACGCTCTTCGTCTGACTGCCTTCAGACTATCGAAAGACTCTCGAGAGCTAGAGGCTTTTCGAAGGAGGCAACCAGAACGATTGCTAGAGCAAGGAGAACATCCACCCTTAGAGTCTACCAATCGAAGTGGGAAATCTTCCGAAACTGGTGCAAGTCAGTATCCGTATCCTCGACCAGTACCTCTGTAACTCAAATAGCTGACTTTCTCTTATATCTGAGGAAAGAACGATCTCTTTCAGCTCCCACTATCAAGGGTTACAGAAGCATGTTGGCATCAGTCTTCCGTCACAGAGGCTTAGATCTTTCCAACAATAAAGATCTACAGGACCTCCTTAAGTCTTTTGAGACCACGAAGGAGCGTCGTTTGGTTACACCTGGTTGGAATTTAGACGTGGTACTAAGATTCCTTATGTCAGACAGGTTCGAACCGCTACAATCAGCCTCCCTGAAAGATCTCACCTTTAAGACTCTTTTCCTGATATGCTTAGCCACAGCTAAAAGAGTCAGTGAGATTCATGCCTTCAGCAAGAACATCGGGTTCTCATCCGAAACGGCTTCATGTTCTACAACTTGGTTTTCTAGCCAAACACGAGCTGCCTTCTCGGCCTTGACCAATATCGTTCGATATTCCAAACTTTTCGTATGGTTGGAAATGAACTAGAAAGAGTCTTATGTCCTGTAAGAGCTCTTAAGTTCTATTTAAAAACCTTTACGAGGCCCGTCTGAAGCTTTATGGTGTTCAGTTAAGAATCCATCTTTGCCTATGTCAAAGAATGCTTTATCCTATTTTATCAGACTGTTAATACGAGAAGCTCATTCCCATCTGAATGAGGAAGACCAAGCTTTGCTGAAGGTAAGGACACACGAAGTTAGAGCTGTCGCAACTTCCGTGGCCTTTAAACAAAATAGATCTCTGCAAAGTATATTCGACGCAACCTATTGGAAAAGCAAATCAGTGTTCGCGTCTTTTTATCTTAAGAATGTCCAGTCTCTTTACGAGAACTGCTACACTCTGGGACCATTCGTAGCAACGAGTGCAGTAGTGGGTGAGGGCTCAACCACTACAATTCCCTAATTCCATAACCTTTTTTAATCTTTCTCTTGAAATGTTTTATTATTGTTTTTGGGTTGTCCGGAAGGCTAAGAAGCCTTTCGCATCCTACTTGATTTGGCGGGTGGTCAAAGTCATTTCTTGAGAAGCGCCTAGATTAGAGGTTTTGATGAGGTCCTTTAGTATGGGTTGCAACCCTTCATACTTCAGCTCCTAGGAGTCGCTCAGCATCCTATGAGGATCGCGAGGCTCAGTAAGGAAGACGTACTTAAAAAGGCAGAGTAATTGTTCAAGTCGACTTCCTTACCAGGTACTTATTTATTTTATGTTTGTTATTTTGAATAACTGCTAAAATGAAATACAAAATACTTAGCTCATAATAATGTCAACATGTAATGCTGGTCTCTACCCACCCCCCTGGGTGTGAATCAGCTATATGATCACCGGCTAAGTTTAATATTGAAAAATGTTATTTTCATTAGTAAAATAAATTTTTGAATATACTTACCCGGTGATCATATATTAAAGGACCCTCCTTTCCTCCCCAATAGAGACCCAGTGGGCCGAGGAGAAAATTGGTTCTGTGTTGACATGGAGTACTTGAGTACCTGCTCGACAGATGGCGCAGTTGATGTACACCCCCACCTGTATAGCGATCGCTGGCGTATTTTGTCCTTAGGTTTTTCTGTCGGGCAGCAGAGCTGACAGCTATATGATCACCGGGTAAGTATATTCAAAAATTTATTTTACTAATGAAAATAACATATTTTTATTGATTTCGTCAAGTATGGCACTTGCATGAGATAGGCTCATCTATTTAAAATTAAATAATGAAATAGTAGTTATTCCTATGCAGATACAAATTCTGAGTCATATATATGGGGGTACCGGCTAGTCATGTTTTCTACAACCGGCCAATCAAAGAAAAAATGGTTTGATTGCACCATGCTTCGTTTTGGAAGCATTACTGCATTCTAGAGAATTAAGATTATTCAAATAGTTAATTGTGCTTTAATAAAACATTTATGTACTTTTGTTTCAATTTTCAGGTGTATTAATATTAGGTAAAGCAAACAATAAAATAGCCTACTGTAAATTACGTTGTAAACTAGGGCATCCGAAATAAATTGCATTGGAATTGATGTGATCCATTTTGGATATCATAGTGTACACTACCAAATTATTTGTTTGTAAATTAATACAGTACCATAATGTACTGCTGGGTAAAGTATACTGTACAGTACGGTATAACAGTGAATCAATTCGATCTAGAATATACTGTAGAATGGTTTACTTTACAGTGCATACGAAAAGACTTTATCACGATAAAACCAAGGTCTATAGATGTAAAGTCGGCCAGACAGCGGTACGATTTAAGCCACGTCTGCGCATGACGTCACTCCGGCCATAGAGTTAAAGGAACCCTTGCGTATTTACCTTTGTTTGTATACTCTTTACCCTTTTCTTATTTGATATTCTCTCTCTCTCTCTCTCTCTCTCTCTCTCTCTCTCTCTCTCTCTCTCTCTCTCTCTCTCTCTCTCGCTCTCTCTCTCTCTCTCTCTCTCTCTCTCTCTCTCTCTCTCTCTCTCTCTCTCTCTTAGAAATTGGAATTTTTTTTTACCAAATTACTCGTTGCATCATTAGAGAAAACATGAAATAAAATAACTTCATTTCATTTCTTATATAAAGGTATAAATAAGATATAATTTACAATTACATAAATAATTTCTCTATTTACGATGTTTCTACATTACAATTTTCATATATAAAGGAAATATAATTTACAGTTTCATAAGTTGTCAATTTATTAACAATGTTTCCACTACATAATTTTTTAATATGAATGAAATATAATTTGTAGGTTCACAAATAAGTTATGAATTTATTTACAATGTTTCTATTATAAAATTCTCAAATATAGATGAAATATAATTTTCAGGTTCATGAATAAATTAATAATTTACTTACAAAATCTCTTATTTAACAATTTTCATATATTTCCTATTCATACTTCTGCAATCTCTTGACTTTTTTTTTTTACTGAAATCAATTTTTCTGTTTAAATGTCTAATTCTGTAGAATACAGATATTTTTGCAAAGAAATATATAATATCAGCCGGTAAGGTAATTCCAGCAAGTTTCATCTCGTCAGCAAGAGTTCTTATACAATTATTTCCCGCTCTTAATTTTTCACCATGGACAGCTAAAAAGATTTCTCTCATCTTGCTTAATTGGGAAAAGAAAGAATCTGAGGGTACACGTGGACCACCTCTGTTCATTACATCTATCCAACATTTATCATCTGCAACCACACCTGACCTTTGTTTTCCTTATTCAGGATATTTCAATGAAAATTTTTTAACTAAATTACCTCCTATATACCTAAGATTCCTTCTCTGTTACAGAACTCAGTGTACTTGCAGGTATTTCATTCTCTTTCCGTGTTTCAGTTAATTCAAGAATCCCATCACCTTCTGCTATCAATGATTCTTGATTAAATTCAGTATCTCTTAAGATGAGACTGGTAAGACAAATTTCCAAGGCAATTTCTCGTTGTTATCTGATGTTTTCCCCTGTATAGATGAACACTTGGGCACTAATGTATTAGACAGGTAGTCTTTGTCAGGGCTACTACTTTCCATAACAAATATTTTTTCAGTCTGTATTTAAAATTTACTGCGTTAGGATGATCATGTGTGCCACTCATCTGCCTAATACAAGCAATTAAATGCTCCAGACTGTCTTGATTAAGCCTCCTTGTTAGGGTATACAGTGAACCCTCGCTACTTCGCGGTTCGACCATCGCGGATTCACCACTTCGCGGATTTTTTCCATAACCCATATATATACAGTAATATATATATATATATATATATATATATATATATATATATATATATATATATATATATATATATATATATATATATATATGTATGCATGTATTTATGTATATATGTAGGTATGTATATGTGTATACATATAAATATATATATATACACACACACACACACACACACACACATATATATATATATATATATATATATATATATATATATATATATATATATATATATATATATATATATATATATATATATATATATATCTAAAGTAGGAAGATGTGATGTAGTTCTAAGGGAAAAGTATGGGAAATATGTCTGGGTAATAAGCAAAGCTCTACCTCCAGTTTGTTTCTTCATTATGATCAGAGATAAATGTAAACAAAACATTGGTTGCCATTTTTTATCGTGCTTTTTAGCGTGTTTAGGAAATGCATGATATAAAATCACCTTTAATATTTGTGCCTGTTTTAGTTTAGGGTACTGTAGTACATGCATTAAGTGTTCTGTACATTAAAGGGTAGTTTGTTAACAGAACTACATACAAGGGAAGGTTTTAAAAGTCTGAATATACATGTTGAATAAATAGGTAAATATGGTGTCACTACTTCGCGGATTTTCACCTATCGCGGCCGCGACTGGAACCTATCTACCGCGATAAACGAGGGTTCACTGTAATCGACTTCATAAGACGTCTTGAGCATTTCAAACAAGACTAGAAGAGACTAGTAAGATAAAATTATTCCTTTTTGAAATGGATAGATATTTTTTTCCTAGCAATCTATTGATTTTGTTACTGAAAACTTTTATCACTCGCAGTTTTGACATGATGTCAATAATTTTGTTCATAACACTTGTCTGATACTCCAAATTTATACCGAAAGCACATCTAGTAGGTTTGTCGCCTTTCATGGATGAAGTATTCATAATGTCAAACCATTCATCCATTAACAATATGAACTGACCTGTTGCTTCCCTTTCATTAATATTGAAAAGCCCCTTTTTACCTAGAAAACTAAGAGCATTACCACAACTTCTTGACAGCAAGTGTGCAGCATATTTAACCCGCTGCCGTTCTGACCCTTGAACGTTTAAGTGAATCCGACTTATTTTGTAAGCCAATCCATACTCTGTTTTAGATTGCATCACCATTTCTTTTATCGGATGATCGGAAATTATATCCCTGTTTGTAAACGTGAACCCAAAATCTAGATTATTCCTGACTAACTTGAGTAAATGAGGAGCATCTGCAAAAAGGAATATTTGTCTGTTTGCACATGGATCCTGGATAGATGTTTTCGTACATAAAGGGTCGATTCCAAATTTTTTTCCATAACCCAAGATTGCAGGGCCCTAAATCATGCACTATTTCCACCACTGGATAACCTGTGTATTCCACTTCCTTTATGAAATCAATTATTTTTTCCTGCATATTAGATTCGTCGAAATCAAAGTACAGTATATTGGTTGTTTCCATTTACCTATCAACACTAAACATTACCACTTGCGCTCTCATTTGTGGTTTATATGATATGTCAGTGCTCTTGTCATAGCACCATTCACTCACTATACTCATCTCGTCAAATGACAATACAGTTAATCGTTCTCGTTCACTAAAAGTTTCAGAATTTGACTTCATCAAAGCCAACACTGATGATAGGATTCCTGGTTCACCTTTGGCTTGGCCAGGATTCATAATCCTGGGCTTATCGAGACTGACGTCACCAATCGAGACCTTTAAATTATAATCTGGGCACCGGCTGACCTTACATATATAGACCTTGGATAAAACATTGCGTAGCCGCACATCTACGTACGCTCTCTCTCTCTCTCTCTCTCACTCTCTCTCTCTCTCTCTCTCTCTCTCTCTCTCTCTCTCTCTCTCTCTCTCTCTCTCTCTCTCTCTCTCTCTCTCTCTCTCTATATTTTTCCTTTTAATCTTATGACATATGCTATGACATATGCACATCAAACACATTAGCGATTTATTTTTCTTTTATTTTGGTTAATAAATAACAGATCGTAATATATTTTATCATTTTAGTATGATAATTATTTATTTAAGATTAATTTTATGTCAATAAGTACATATTTAAGTTGAAAATCACAACGAACTGTACTGTGTGGTATGTACAAATGCACAATGCTATGTATGCATATCAAATGCATTGGTGATTTATTTTTCTTTCATTTCGGTAAATAAATACACAGATCGTAACATAGTTTTTCCTTTCATTCTAGTGGTTATTTATTTATAAATAATTTTAAATCAATAAGTAGATATTAAAGTTAAAATAAAATAACGAACAGTACTTCCTGGTTTGTACGAAAACACATTGCTACTACACATTTCAAACACATTAGCGATTTATTTTTTCTTTCTTTCATTTCGGTAATTAAATAAAAGATTGTAACATATTTTTCCATTTAATCTAATGGTTATTTATTTGCAATTATTTTTTTTATCAATAAGTACAGACTCAAGTTTAAAAAAATAATGAACGGAACTTTCTGGTATGTAGGGACTCACAATGCTACTTCGCATATCAAACACATTAGCGATTTATTTTTTTTTATTTCGATAAATAAGTACGTATTAGATTGTAAAATATTTTTTTCTATGAATGTCATGCTTATTTCTTTACATTTAATTGTACAGTATATGGTTTTCATAGAATTTGGTTAAAGCTGCTAATATCTCTCTCTCTCTCTCTCTCTCTCTCTCTCTCTCTCTCTCTCTCTCTCTCTCTCTCTCTCTCTCTCTCTTTCTCTCAGCTGTAATAAATAATTTCCTAAGCTTTATAATCAAGCACTGCAGAGCTAAAAACTATAAAATTTTGTGCATCAGCAACATGAAGGAAACTCCGGTTAATGTTATGCAATTCAACTCGCAGTACAAGTAAATGAAATATGAGAGAAGCATTTCAAATAAAACTATTGAAATTAGTATGCTAATTGGAAAATGACGATAAAAGATTTCAATTCATCTCATATTCCTTCCATATGAGAATTATGTAAGGAAACGCGTTCTCTGACTGTTCATTTAATGAAAAGCAAACAAAAACCTAAACCTTTCGTACACATGATATAAGAAACCAAAGAAAAAATAATTGTAACACTGAGTGGATCAAGAAATAATTGTTTCTTTTAGTAAATATGAAATATCCTTCAGTAGCATGCCTTAATAATAAGGGAGTTATTTGATCCAAAAATTGAGGCTGACGACGGACTAAGCAGGGTTGATCAGCTGATTTGAATGTAAACAATGCATAAGATTATAATTGACTGTTTTTAATTATAAATACAATACAAGAATGTGAATATTACATGCATTTTTATTGGATATAGTTAAGTGAAACAGGGAGAACAGTGAGAGAGAAGGATGAAACAATATGACAAAGGGATCCAAAGACTTGAGACAGGGGGAGGCAGTAGCCAAGTTCCTTCTTGCACATCCCCTCCGCCAATTCTACGCTTATACAAATAAATTGGCGAAATCAAGGAATTAGGGAAATGCGAGACGAAGGAATGGGAATTAGTGGAATGAGGGATAAGAAAGTGGTTTAGAATGATTAATAAGATGAAAATGACAGATGAATGATAGAAAATAGAAGATGAATGAAATCGCTAAAAATAGAGAGTCAAAAGAGTTGGAAAGATACGTTGTAGATATGTGTGTGGGAGAGCAATTTAAATGTATTAAAGGGATCTGGGAAGGAATTGGGAAAAGGATTAAGTATATAATAATGATAAGTGACGGACAATAATAATGTGAAATTATACTAATATATATGATAGGTTATATCAGTGAGGTAATTCTGTGAAAGTGAATGGTCATATCAGTGGGATAATATCAAGAAAGTGAATGTAGGTTGACGACGAACTACGCAGGGTTGATCAGCTGAATTGAATGTAAACAATGCATGAGATTATACCGAGACAAATTTCTGAGGCTTTGCTAAGATCTGGGGATCATTGTAAACCTCGAGAAGTCTTCCCTGCTTTCCACCCAGAGACTGGTATACCTAGGAATGATTTTTGACACCAATCTCTACAAAGCCTTCCCATCAGACGACCGATACTTGGCTGAGAAAGGTCGCAAGACCTTTTCTTAGACGAGAAGAACTCCCAGCTCAGAAGTGGCTATGTCTTCTTGGGACACCTATCATCCCTGACCTGCCTAGTTTCCAACGGCCATCTCAGGATTTGATCTCTCCAGTGGTAACTCAAGTCCAATTGGAATCAGGCCTTCAATTCCCTGGACATTTTAATCCCCATGAGACCAGAGGAATGGACGGACCTCGAGTGATGGGTGGCAGACGAGAATCTGTGGAGGGGTGTATATCTTCTCGTACTCCCCCCGAACTTGATGCAGTTTTTCGACGCATCAAAAGAAGGGTGGGGACCCCACGTGCTGCACCACATGACCTCAGTCCTCTGGTTAGAGTCCACCACACGACCTAAGGCCTTTGGTCAGAGTCTAAAAAGTACCTTCACATAAATCTCTTAAAGATGAAGGCCGTCTTTCTGGCACTTCATCAGTTCCTAGCGGGCCACTCATTGCTGGTGATGAGTGACAACACCACAGTAGAGGTACTTTTTCGCAGCCCCTATCCCATTTAGCAGTAGAAATACAGAGATGGGTCGAAGTCCGCTTGGTACCCGCTATCAGCCTGCTTCATTCCAGGCAAGAGTAATGTGTTCGCTAACAATCTGAGCAGAGCATCTCAGATAATGGGTACCCAATGGCCTTTGGATCATCTAGTAGCCAACAAAGTCCTGACTTTGTGGGGTTCTCCAACTATGGATCTGTTTGTAACCGCCCTAAACTTCAGGCTCCTGCTGCTCCCAAGGCTCTCTGACCAGATGCATTCCAACAACAGTGGGACAGCATCGACGTTTATGCCTTTCCCCCATTCTATCTGATGAGAAGGGTACTAAACAAGTCCAGAACATTGGTCAACCTATCAATAAGGTGATTCATTCAGGGTATCTTATCCCGTTCACGCTCTCTCTCCCTCCACTGACTCGAGTGCCGATTCCATCGAACTCCTGTGCGAAGGGATTCGCACGGGAGTTTGCCCTCAGGGCAGAAGTCCAGTCAATGTTGGAGAAGGATGCTCTCCAGGAGGTCCTCGACAGGTCCCCAGGCTTTTAAAGTCGACTCTTTCTTGTGAAAAAGGCATCTGGAGACTGGAGACCAGTCATCGACCTCTCGGCCCTGAACAGGTTTGTGTAACAGACACCTTTCAGGATGGAGATGGCCGACACAGTCAGACAAGCGATAAGACCTCAGGACTTCATGTGCACTCTAGATCTAAAGGACGTATACTTCCAGATCCCAATTCACCCATCTTCCAGGAAGTATCTGAGATTTATGTTCAATCGGAAGCATTACCAGTTCAGGGTACTGTGTTTCGGTCTTTCCACAGCACCCCAGGTATTCATGAGAGTATTCGCCCTAGTATCATCTTGGGCTCACAGAGTCAGCATCCGTCTCCTAAGATACTTGGACAACTGGTTGATTCTGGCAGACTCGGGGGCGGCCCTTCTCCACCACCGAGACGAGCTTTTAAGGTTTTGCCAGGATCTGGGGATCGTGGTAAACCTCAAGAAGTCTCATCTGCTCCCCTCTCAAGAACTGGTATACCTAGGCATGCGATTAGACACTCTAAAGGTACCCTGACACTTGCACGACTTTTTGCCACAAATTTGTCGTGGTAAGTCGTGACATTTTGTGGCACGAGCTGGAAGATCAAAAAAAAAAAAAAAAAAATACCTCAGAATCACGGCTGACCTGTCCACATTGACACGAACTGGCACGACGAGTTCACGCATAGTTTGCGCATAGTTTGTGCACATCCTGCATCGTCCCGACGAGTTCACGAACGGTTCGCGCATAGTTCATGACCCTGTCACGAAATTTTGTCATGACCAAAATTTTGAACATTTCAAAATTATCGTCACGACATGCCACGATGTCACGACGGGGTTACGAATATTTCACGCCAGTTCACGACGAGTGTACGACTCGAGTCGTGACAATGCATGCCACAAATTCGTGCAAGTGTCAGCCTGGCTTAAGGCACAAAGCGTTCCCATCAGACGAAAGGATCCAGAGACTGAGGGAGATAGGTCAGGTCTTCCTCAGTCGGGAAGAGCTCCTGTCTCAGTATTGGCTTCGCCTTCTTGGTCACCTCTCTTCCCTGACCCGACTGGTCCCCAACAGTTGCCTCAGGATGAGATCCCTCCAGTGGCAACTAAAATCCCAGTCTAAGCAACTCTCCGATTCCTGGGATCACCTAGTCCGCATAGGGCTAGAGGAACAGTCGGACCTCAGGTAGGGGCTGGCGGAGCCGAACCTTTGCAAAGGGGTCGATCTTCTCGTCTCTCCCCCGGAATTGATGCTTTTTTCGGATGCATCAAAAGAAGGGTGGAGGGCTCATGTGCTGCACCATTACATCTCCGGCCAATGGTCCGAATCAGAAAGGTACCAGCACATAAATCTCTTAGAAATGAGGGCAGCCTTTCTGGCCCTCAAAAAGTTTCACCAGGTCCTGGCGGGGCACTCCGTGGTGTTGATGAGCGACAACACCACGATAGTAGCTTATCTAAGCAAACAGGGTGGTACCTTTTCGCAGCAGCTGTGCCATCTTGCAGTAGAGATACTCAGATGGGTAGAGGACAACTCGGTGACTTTATCAGCTCGCTTCATTCCGGGCAAGTGGAATGTCCTAGCGGACAAGCTGAGCAGAGCGACTCAGATAGTTGGCACCGAGTGGTCTTTGAATCCTCTGACAGCCAACAAAGTCCTGACTTTGTGGGGTTCCCCGACTGTGGATCTGTTCGCAACGGCCCTGAATTTCAGGCTCCCGTTGTACTGCTCCTCAGTCCCGGATCCGCAAACTCTTTGGCAAGATGCTTTCTAACAACGGTGGATAAACCTGGAAGCTTACACGTTTCCTTCATTCTATCTGATGAGAAAAGTCCTCAACCAGGTACGAGCAAGCAAAAACTTGCAAATGACCCTCATAGCTCCGCTATGGCATCACGCAGAATGGTTCCCAGACCTTCCACATCTCCTCACGGAGATCCCGAGGGAGCTCCCTCCACAGCACGACCTCCTCAAACAATCACATGCCAACATCTTCCACAAAGCCGTAGCTTCGCTTCGACTTCACGCCTGGAGACTATCCAGCACCTCCTCACACAGAGAGGCTTTTTGCAACCTGTTGCGAAAAGAATGGCTGGACACCTCAGGAGATCCACAGAGGCAGTCTACCAGGCGGAGTGGTCAGTTTTCTGTGGTTGGTGTCGTGGAAGGGGTATCTCTCCCCTCGATGCCTCTGTTCCAACTATAGTGGAGTTTCTTGTATACCTTCGGGAAGAAATGCTTCTCTCGGTCTCGGCAGTCAAAGACTACCGCTCGGCCTTGAGTCTCGCCTTTAGACTGAAAGGAGTCATTATTTCCTCCTCGTTATAACTTTCTTTGCTCGTACGTAGTTACAAGCTTACTTGTCCCCAGGCAGAGCTAAGACCTCCCCCTTGGAACGTTCAGGTCCTCAGGTCTCTGAAGGGCTTCCCCTTTGAACCACTACGGCAGGCCTCTGATCGCCACCTCACTTGGAAGACGGTGTTCCTGCTCGCTCTGGCTTCGGCCAAGAGAGTCAGCGAACTTCATGGTCTATCTGCTGATGTCTCTCACTCTAGGATATGGGGGGAAGTGATCCTCAACTACGTCCCTGAGTTTGTAGCTAAGACTCAAAAGCCAGTTGTGCCGGACTCCAGGTTCGCCCCATTTCGGATAGAGAGTCTTCGTTCTGTAACCGAAGATCCGGACCAACTGTTACTATGTCCAGTAAGGAGTCTAAGGTGTTACTTAAAAAGAACAGCAAAAGCTCACCCCCGTGTACAAGCACTTTTTGTCAGCATGGGGAAGGTCAAGAGGAGGGTCACAAGGAATACTATTTCCTCCTGGATAAGGAAAGTAATCGAATACGCTCTCTATCCAGACCCTCTGTCCAATTGACCCAGAGCTCATGACGTCAGAGGCATTGCAACATATCTGGCATTCAAGAAGAATTTTTCTGTGGCACAGGTATTGCAAGCGGGCGTGTGGAAGCGTCAGACTACTTTCACAGCCCACTACCTGAAAGACGTAACCTACTGGAGCATGGAACCCTTTTCCATTGGTCCTGTGGTAGCCGCACAACAAGTGATTTAATACCTCAGGCTCCTTGATGGACAAGTAGCAGAGGGTTGAGGTTACCCCTGGTTAGTCTGGGGTGAATGAATAGAATGTTTGGCTCCCTTTTTCTCTTCTTCTTCTTCTTCTTCTTCTTCTTCTTCTTCTTCTTCTTCTTCTCTCCCCCCCCCACCCCCCGGAAACAGCTCCGCAAGACCGAAGCATAGCTGACCTCACCCCTCAGCAGGTAAGATTCATTTCCCTTGTGCATCCTGAGTATGAATAAATACTTAGTTACGTCACCAATATCTCATGAGGGAGGGTATTGTATATGTCTTAGAACTCATGCTTATCCTCGAGTTCCTATGTAAAGACAAGCCACGAGTCTCTCTCACACAAGGGTAGGGTTCCTACTAATTAGATCAAAGATCAATTAGAGGGAACTCCGGGTCATGACCAAGGCCAGTTGGTAGAACTTCCTCCCTCCTAAGAGTAAGTCACCCTATAAATAGCGAAAGGTTTGTATCTGTGTCGGAACAAATAACAAATTTGGAAATAATTTGTATTTTCCTGACATACAAACCTGGAGCTGTTTATACAAATTGGCCCGCCACCCTGTCCCCCTAGAAGTCCTGCCAGAAAGCAAAAGTGGTTACTCAACCGACAGGTGTGAGTGAGCGGGGTAGCCAATCTACCCCAACCCCCTTCCGCTAACTAGCGGATGGGGTAATTATCCCTCACTAAAATTGACTTGGCTGGTTTTCAGCGTTGCCGTAAGTAATACCCTATAAATAGCCCCAGGTTTGTATGTTAGGAAAAATAAAAATTATTTCCAAATTTGTTATTTTACTGTATTTTGGAAATCATATTTTAGAAAAAGAATAAGTAATTCCAGGGACTTACATGATAATGAAAGTCAAAAAAATATTTTATGTTTGGCAGTGCATTTTTTTTTACTATATATTCTATAATGAGCTTTTATGGATAGGTATTGTAGGAATAATAACAATTCTTTACTGTAAATATTTATATTTCTTTCAGTTCTTCAATAGGAATCAAATAAAGTGTTTTAGCAAAGATGGCAGCAGTTCCTAATGCAGGGGAAACACTTGATTCTGCACTCAAGAATGCCATAATCCCTGATCAAGAGTTTCTGCTACAGGGCTCTGTTCTTGATTCATCTTTAAGCGTTGTGCTTGACAGACTTCGTGGACTGTGTGATAATGCTGATGTGCCTCCAGAAACATTTCGTGATCATGAAGCAGTTTATGTCCTCAAAGATTTCTCTGCTACTCCATCCCCCGGGCCGGCCTCTCAAGGAGTTATGTTAAGGGTTAGACGTGCAACAGATCACCCAGATCTCCCTTTCCAACTGCGCTATGTTGGATACCCAGAACTAGGGAACTACCCAGCAGTTTTACGTAACTGTTTGGATGTCCCAGTATCCAGTAATGTGTGTGAATTTTTGCAAGAACTGGGTGCTAAGCCTGACCACGAATTTATTGCTAAAGGTTACATATTAAAGAAAGGTCGAATAAAAGTGACAGTGTTCAAAATGTTTAAAATTACTGCATCTGGTATGTCAAATATGTCTAAAGATAGTTTAGAGCCACTTTCAATGTCATACATGGTTGAGCTTAGTGTTTTGACCACCAAAACAGATTTGTCTGTGGCTGATGATCTCCGTAATTTGGCAGATCAGCTGAAACCTTTAGTGCAGTTGGAGAGAGTTGATTATCGGCGGTTGTGATTCAACCGTAGTAGGTCACTATAATATTAAGGAAATTTTCAGAATAAAATGTTTATACAGTAACAATAGTGTAGTTTTCTTTGACCAAATTGTTTCATGGTTTTTTATATAATGAACCTTGCATGATAAACAATTGCTATGATTGAAGCAAAGCATTTGTTAGAATTTGTAGATGGGCACAATAGGGAGTATAGAAGTGTGATATCTGGTGTTTCTCATTGTAATGTACTAGCCCCATTACTTTTCATACTCTATGGTATAGAGATGATATATGGTTTGGCCTTGAAAACAAGTTTGTTACATATACAGTACTCTCTTTTCTCCTATTCCATCTCCTTAATGTAGACTATGGGTGCTGAATCCCTTCAAGAGATCTAACTAAAATTAGTGCATGGTGCAAATTTAGGGACTTGAAGTTGAACTCTCAAAGTATGATTGTAAATACAGTAGGTTGAGGACAGTGACATCCAGATATCACCATTGATAATTTTTCTTTAACCTGTTGCAGGTGTTGAGGTGCCGGTGATGAGAGATGAGAATGAGAGAGAGATTACAAGAGAGAAAGTGAGGAGAGCACTAGATGAAACGAGAGTAGGAAAAGCATCTGGTATAGATGGTGTGAGAGCTGAGATGTTGAAAGTAGGGGTGTGAATGGTTGGTGAGATTGTTTAATATGTGTTTTGTGTTGTCAATGGTGCCAGTAGATTGGGTTTGTGCATGTATTGTACCACTATATAAGAGTAAGGGAGACGTGCATGAGTGTTGTAATTCAAGGGGTATTAGTTTTTTTCAATATTAATCTTACCCGTTGATCATGTAGCTGCAGCTCTGCTGCCCGACAGAAAAAACCTACGGGCGGAATACGCCAGCGATCGCTATACAGGTGGGGGTGTACATCAACAGCGCCATCTGTCGAGTAGGTACTCAAGTACTTCTTGTCAACACAGAACCAATTTTCTCTCTGTCGTGCCACCGGCAAGACCTACTTGATACGCTGTTGTTTTCTGGAGTTGATTTTCACGTTATTTGGTGAAGTATTCTCTCTAGTTATTAGCTTTCGCTGTGCAGAAGTTATCCTCAATACTTTCTCACTTTCATTGATTAGATTTTGGATTATTTGTTGACGACTTGGATAGATTTTGGATTTCCCCCCTTTGACTAATTCAAGATGTCTGATCCTACTCAAGTCCCCAAGTACAGGAAGTGTAGCGCTAGGGACTGTTCTAGGCGTCTTCCGAAGGCCTCTATCGATCCGCACACCGTTTGTTCCAATTGTAGGGGTAAAGCCTGTCAATTGGAAGATCGATGTGAGGAATGCGCTGGGCTTTCGGAATTCGATTTTCAAGAATTCCTTAAGTATGCACGTAGGCTAGAGAAGGATAGGATCAGGAGGAGTTCGTCTCACTCTATTGATTTTTCCTCTCCCCATGCCCCACAACCTATTCCTTCCCCTGTAGTGGTTACACCCGACCCTCCTACTAGCTCTCATCAACCTTCGATGGCAGATATGATGCGTGCCATTCAGGCTCTTGGTGAGAGAGTTGAGTCATTAGCGAATGACCGCAATCAACTCATGGCTGACGTCAGGGAGTTGAAAGGTAAAAGTGCAGTGGGAAGTGAAGTGAGTGTCAGTGCAGTGAAAAGTGTCAGTGTTACGCATGAGGGTGCGTCTGTTCGTGCCTGTCGTCCTCCCAGTCCGGGACCTCTTGCAAGCTCCCAAGTCCAGGGGAGAAGCAATGTCGTACGACCAAAGGGTTCGACAGGCCTTGATCAGCGGACAGACGTTCCCTCCGTGGTTGAGGACGTACCTTGCCGAGATCGTCCCACCCACAAACAGACGAGTGAGCCCATTCATTCCTCGTCTGCGGAAGAGGTTTCTCGACAGAAACGCTGGACCAAGGTCTCACGACCTCTCAAGCGCAAGGTCCCTTCCGAGCGAGTCCAACGGCCCAGGTGTAGCCACTGGGTCAGTTCGGACTCGCCGCAGTCCTCCGAAGACTGCACACCTCCCAAGAGAGGTAGAGTGGTTCCGCAGCAGGCAATCACTCCGTCTGTTGCCGCACCAGCCGCTGTAGACCCTAAGTGGTCTTTGCTGCAGTCTATGCAGACTCAGCTAGCTTCCTTCATGCAGGAGTATCGTGCTGAGAAGGTTGACGCTGCACCCGTTAGCCTACAACCTGCCACGGTTGTGCGCCCAGCTGACACTGCGGCTGCCTGCTCCCACACTCCGGCTGTGAGACCTCCACCACCTATGCGCAGTCGACCCTGCCAGACGCATGTTGACGTTAGCCGACGTGCGGCACCCTCCGTTGACGTGCGTGAGCTACCGCATCAGCAGGAAGGTGGAGTCAAGCTGCCGTGTTTTGACGCGGTGCGTCAGTCTCCGCAACCCACGGTGGTCCCCACCACGCACCACCACTCCGCTTTGGTTGTTGCCAGCTCTCAGACTGACCAACAGCGGCATGACGTTGGATCCAGTGCAGCTACGCATGCACCCGTGCTGCCGGATTCAGCCGTTCAGCTTTTATCTCCTCCTTTGCCGCTTCCTCCTCAGCATTCGGATGAAGGAATCTCTGATGACGACGAAGCTGCGCATTTGGACGACCAACACTCCGACATAGATGAACCCAAGACTACGCCTCCCTCCTTAGACTTTAGGAAAGTCCTTGCCCTGTTTAAGGAGTTGTATCCGGACCAGTTTGTGTCTGCAGCTCCACGCTCACCTCCCTCTGAGTTCGCTTTAGGCATGCAGTCAGCAGCTCCTGCCTTTACGAAGCTCGTACTCGCTCGCTCGTCCAAGAGAGCTTTAAGGGTACTGGGAGAGTGGTTGCAGGCCAAGAAGCAACTTGGGAAGACATCCTTCATGTTTCCCCCAGCCAAGCTTGCTTCCAGATCTAGCGTCTGGTATGCCACGGGAGAGGTTCTCGGCTTGGGAGTTCCTGCCTCTGCCCAGGGCGACTTCTCAAGTCTGGTTGACTCTCCCCGCAGACTGGCTATGAGTCGCTCCAAGATTTGCTGGACTTCTTCGGACATGGACCATCTTTTGAAGGGAGTTTTCCGTGCGTTCGAGATCTTTAACTTCCTGGACTGGTGTTTGGGAGCGTTGAGCAGGAAGACCTCCCCTTCAGATAAGGATTCTGCCATGCTCATCATGTCCTGCATGGACAAAGCCATATGGGATGGGTCTGGCGAGCTTGCGGCTTCTTTCGTGTCTGGAGTTCTCAAGAAGCGGGATCACCTTTGCTCCTTCTTGTCGGCGGGAGTCACCCCATGTCAGAAGTCAGAACTGATGTTTGCTCCGCTATCGAAGTGTCTCTTTCCTGAAGAGTTGATCAAGGGGATTGCCGCCTCGTTGATCCAGAAAGACACTCATGACCTGGTGGCGTCATCCGCACATAAAGTCACAGCTTTACCTTCCGTGCCTAGACCTAGGATGGACACACCAGCGTCTAGGTTCATTCCGCCCTTTCGTGGCAGAGCCTCCAGCAGAGGAGGTACTCGTGCCGATAGTCAACGTGGCAACAAGAAGAAGGGTTCCAAGTCCTCAAGAGGCAGAGTCTGACTGCCACCTTCTTCAGACAGCAGTGGGAGCCAGGCTCAAGAACTACTGGCAGGCCTGGGAGAACAGGGGTGCAGACGCACAGTCTGTGAAGTTACTCAGAGAGGGGTACAGGATTCCATTCTTGCGCAAGCCCCCTCTAGCAACAACTCCCATCGACCTCTCTCCCAGGTACAGAGAGGAGGACAAGAGGCTAGTTTTACAGCAAGAGGTGTCTCTCTTGCTACAAAAGGGAGCGGTAGTCATAGTCCGGGACCATCAATCCCCGGGCTTCTACAACCGTCTCTTCTTAGTGGCGAAGAAGACAGGAGGGTGGAGACCGGTGCTAGACGTCAGTGCTCTAAATGTCTTTGTCACCAAGCAGACGTTCACCATGGAGACGACGAAGTCGGTTCTAGCATCGGTCAGGAAGGAAGACTGGATGGTCTCGTTAGACCTAAAAGAAGCGTACTTTCACGTCCCCATCCACCCAGATTCCCAACCTTTTCTAAGGTTCGTTTTTGGGAAGGTGGTATACCAGTTCCAAGCCCTGTGCTTTGGCCTAAGCACGGCACCTCTAGTGTTTACCAAACTGATGAGGAATATTGCCAAATTCCTGCATTTAGCAGACATCAGAGCCTCCCTCTATTTGGACGACTGGCTTTTAAGAGCTGCGTCAAGTCGTCGCTGTCTGGAGAATCTAAAATGGACTCTGGATCTGACCAAGGAATTGGGTCTCCTGGTCAATATGGAAAAGTCCCAACTCGTCCCATCCCAAACTATAGTATATCTAGGTATGGAGATTCAGAGTCAAGCTTTTCGGGCTTTTCCGTCGGCCCCCAGAATCAGTCAAGCCCAAGAATGCATCCAGAGCATGCTGAAGAAGAACCGATGTTCAGTCAGACAGTGGATGAGTCTGATAGGGACGCTTTCATCTCTAGACCAGTTCATCGCGTTAGGGAGACTCCACCTCCGACCCCTTCAGTATCACCTAGCTGCTCACTGGAGAAAGGACATGACGCTAGAAGCGGTCTCAGTTCCTATCTCCGAGAAGATGAAGTCTGCACTGACTTGGTGGAAGAACAACATTCTTCTCAGGGAAGGTCTGCCACTGGCTGTTCAGACCCCCGACCACCTTCTCTTCTCGGACGCATCGGACACAGGCTGGGGTGCGACACTGGACGGTCGGGAATGCTCGGGCACGTGGAATTCGGATCAAAGAGCACTGCACATCAACTGCAAGGAGCTACTGGCAGTTCATCTGGCCTTGAGAAGCTTCAAGTCCCTCCTTCTAGGCAAGGTGGTGGAGGTGAACTCCGACAACACCACAGCCTTGGCGTACATCTCCAAGCAAGGAGGGACTCATTCGATGACGTTGTTCGAGATCGCAAGGGACCTCCTCACCTGGTCAAGAGATCGAAACATATCTCTAGTAACGAGGTTCATTCAAGGCGACATGAATGTCATGGCAGACCGCCTCAGCCGGAAGGGTCAGATCATCCCAACAGAATGGACCCTTCACAAGAATGTTTGCAACAGACTATGGGCCTTGTGGGGTCAGCCCACCATAGATCTGTTCGCTACCTCGATGACCAAGAGGCTCCCAAATTATTGCTCACCGATTCCGGACCCAGCAGCAGTTCACATAGATGCCTTTCTTCTGGATTGGTCCCATCTAGACCTTTATGCGTTCCCCCCGTTCAAGATTGTCAACAAGGTACTGCAGAAGTTCGCCTCTCACGAAGGGACAAGGTTGACGTTGGTTGCTCCCCTCTGGCCCGCGAGAGAATGGTTCACCGAGGTACTGCAATGGCTAGTAGACGTTCCCAGGACTCTTCCTCTAAGAGTGGACCTTCTGCGTCAGCCGCATGTAAAGAAGGTACACCCAAGCCTCCACGCTCTTCGTCTGACTGCCTTCAGACTATCGAAAGACTCTCAAGAGCTAGAGGCTTTTCGAAGGAGGCAGCCAGAGCGATTGCCAGAGCAAGGAGGACATCCACTCTCAAGGTCTACCAGTCAAAATGGGAAGTCTTCCGAAGCTGGTGCAAGGCGAATTCAGTATCCTCAACCAGTACCTCTGTAACTCAGATAGCTGACTTCCTTTTACACCTAAGGAAGGTAAGATCCCTTTCAGCTCCTACGATCAAAGGTTACAGAAGCATGTTGGCAGCAGTCTTCCGCCACAGAGGCTTAGATCTTTCCAACAACAAAGATCTACAGGACCTCCTTAAGTCTTTTGAGACCTCGAAGGAGCGTCGGTTGACCACACCAGGTTGGAACTTAGACGTGGTTTTAAGGTTCCTGATGTCAGCAAGGTTCGAACCGCTTCAATCAGCCTCTTTTAAAGATCTCACTTTGAAGACTCTTTTCCTCGTCTGCTTAGCAACAGCTAAAAGAGTCAGTGAGATACACGCCTTCAGCAGGAACATAGGATTTACATCTGAAACGGCTACATGTTCCTTACAGCTTGGTTTTTTAGCCAAAAACGAACTCCCTTCTCGTCCTTGGCCCAAATCGTTCGAGATTCCAAGTCTGTCCAGTTTGGTTGGAAACGAACAAGAGAGAGTCCTTTGCCCAGTAAGAGCTCTTAAGTACTATTTAAGACGTACGAAGCATTTACGAGGACAATCAGAAGCTTTATGGTGCTCTATTAAGAAACCTTTACCGATGTCGAAGAACGCAGTGTCTTATTACATCAGACTTTTGATTAGAGAAGCTCATTCTCTTCTGAATGAGGAAGACCATGCTTTGCTGAAGGTAAGGACACATGAAGTTAGAGCTGTCGCAACTTCAGTGGCCTTCAAACAAAACAGATCTCTGCAGAGTGTAATGGATGCAACCTATTGGAGAAGCAAGTCAGTGTTCGCATCATTTTACCTTAAAGATGTCCAGTCTCTTTACGAGAACTGCTACACCCTGGGACCATTCGTAGCAGCGAGTGCAGTAGTAGGTGAGGGCTCAACCACTACATTCCCATAATCCCATAACCTTTTTTAATCTTTCTCTTGAAATGTTTTTATTGTTGTTTTTGGGTTGTACGGAAGGCTAAGAAGCCTTTCGCATCCTGGTTGATTTGGCGGGTGGTCAAATTCTTTTCTTGAGAAGCGCCTAGATTAGAGGTTGTGATGAGGTCCTTTAGTATGGGTTGCAGCCCTTCATACTTCAGCACCTAGGAGTCGCTCAGCATCCTAAGAGGATCGCGAGGCTCAGTAAGGAAGACGTACTTAAAAAGGCAGAGTAATTGTTCAAGTCGACTTCCTTACCAGGTACTTATTAATTTTATGTTTGTTATTTTGAATAACTGCTAAAATGAAATACGGAATACTTAGCTTCTAATGTTAACATGTATGCTGGTCTCCACCCACCCCCCTGGGTGTGAATCAGCTACATGATCAACGGGTAAGATTAATATTGAAAAATGTTATTTTCATTAGTAAAATAAATTTTTTAATATACTTACCCGTTGATCATGAATTAAAGGACCCACCCTTCCTCCCCAATAGAGACCCAGTGGACCGAGGAGAAAATTGGTTCTGTGTTGACAAGAAGTACTTGAGTACCTACTCGACAGATGGCGCTGTTGATGTACACCCCCACCTGTATAGCGATCGCTGGCGTATTCCGCCCGTAGGTTTTTTCTGTCGGGCTGCAGAGCTGCAGCTACATGATCAACGGGTAAGTATATTCAAAAATTTATTTTACTAATGAAAATAACATGTTTAGTGTAGTTGGAAAAGTGTATGGTAGACTACTGATTAATAGGATTAAGGATAAAACAGAGCATGCAATCTTAGAAGTACAGGGTGGTTTTAGAAGAGGTATAGGTTGTATGAATCAGATTTTTACAGTTAGACAGGTATGCGAGAAATATTTAGCAAAAGGTAAGGAGGTGTATGTTGCGTTTATGGATCTGGAGAAAGCGTATGATAAGGTTGATAGGGAAGCATTGTGGAATGTGATGAGGTTATACGGAGTTGGTGGAAGGTTTCTACAAAGGTAGTAAATCGTGTGTTAGGATAGGAAATGAAGTGAGCGATTGGTTTCCGGTGAGAGTGGGCTGAGACAGGGATGTGTGATGTCGCCATGGTTGTTTAACTTGTATGTTGATGGAGTGGTGAGAGAGGTGAATGCTCGAGTGTTTGGATGAGGATTGAACTGGTAGACAAAAATGACCAAGAATGGGAGGTAAATCAGTTGTTGTTTGCGGATGATACTGTACTGGTTGCAGACGCGGAAGAGAAGCTTGGTCAATTAGTGACAGAATTTGGAAGGGTGTGTGAGAGAAGGAAGTTGAGAGTTAATGTGGGTAGAGTAAGGTTATGAGATGTACGAGAAGGGAAGGTGGTGCGAGGTTGAATGTCATGTTGATTGAAGAGTTACTTGAGGAGGTGGATCAGTTTAAGTACTTGGGGTCTGTTGTTGCAGCAAATGGTGGAGTGGAAGCAGATGTACGTCAGTGAGTGAATGAAGGATGCAAAGTGTTGGGGCCAGTTAAGGGAATGGTTAAAAATAGAGGGTTAGGCATGAATGTAAAGAGAGTTCTATATGAGAAAGTAATTGTACCAACTGTGATGTATGGATCGGAGTTGTGGGGAATGAAAGTGACGGAGAGACAGAAATTGAATGTGTTTGAGATGAAGTGTCTCAGGAGTATGGCTGGTGTATCTCGAGTAGATAGGGTTAGGAACGAAGTAGTGAGGGTGAGAACGAGTGTAAGAAATGAGTTAGCAGCTAGAGTGGATATGAATGTATTGAGGTGGTTTGGCCATGTTGAGAGAATGGAAAATGGCTGTCTGCTAAAGAAGGTGATGAATGCAAGAGTTGATGGGAGAAGTACAAGAGGAAGGCCAAGGTTTGGGTGGATGGATGGAGTGAAGAAAGCTCTGGGTGATAGGAGGATAGATGTGAGAGAGGCATCAGGCTGGGAGGAACGTAGAGATGAATGGTCCCCTTTTTTTAATTTTTTTTTTATTTGTTTGATGTCGGCTAGCCCCCAAAATTGGGGGAAGTGCCTTGGTATATGTATGTATGTAACTCTATACGACTTATAAAATTTTAGGTGTGATACATTATTGCATATTTACTTTAGAGAAACATTCGGTGTGTATCTTAGATTGCACAAAAAATTGGCTTATTGAGAGTCAAGATTTTTGGTGATCAATCTGATTTAAAGAAGTGCTTTAATTCTTTCAATTTGCCTTGTTTCGAGTACTGTATTATTCTCCTGTCTGCTCTTCAGCTGCTGAATGAAATCTTAACTTGCTGAGCAAGAACTTACAGTCTATTAAATTTATTATTCCTGATCTAGATATTAATCTCTGGCACTACCGTTCAGTTAATTCTTTATTCATGTTGCTAAGATTTTTCACAACTGACCATCCTTTGCATTGAGATAATCCCAGACAATACTATACTATGCATAATGTTAGCTATGTAGTTTTTCTAATACTGAAATCACGTCTTCTCTGTCAAGGACTCGGTACTAAACCATACAGTATTCTATAAGTTTTAATCCAGCTATGACCAAATTGAGGGATGATCTACCTAATCAGACAGCTGAATCCATTGCACTTGAGAAGTCCAAACTTGCAGCGAATGTTTTTATGGTGATCAGTCTAACATAAGTCTCTTTCTAGTTTATATGTGAAAGATCTATTGATCTATTTTGATGTATTGTTCTTGAAATATTTTATATTGTTCATTATTTTTCTTGTACTTTATTTCTTTATTTCCTTTCTTCAATGGCCTATTTTCCCAATGGGAGCCCTTGGGTTTATAGCATCCTGCTTTTCCAACTAACTAGTAATAATAACTTAATCAAATAAGAGCTAGAGTTCGAATTACTGGAGAAAATCTTCATAAGTGTGGTCTCATCCCCTCTGCTGAGTGCCCATGTGGACATAAGATCTAGACAATGGACCACATAATTAGTGTGTGTGAACAGGGACCAATCTGTACAGATGTCAACCTCTATGAATGTAATGAGGCCATTATGCAGTGGATAAAGTTGGAGCAATAAGAAATGATGATGGATGTAAGAGTGACTCTGAGGAAAGGGTGTTTTGTATCTCCATAAGTGTTCATTATCTAAAGTTGTATAAAGGATAAACAAGATTATAAAATTGAATGTCTAGTCTTTGTTTGCCAAGACAGTTGTTGGTATTCATAGTGCTATAAAGGAAGTTCCATGAGGTGTGTTGTGGAAAGAGTTAAGCTTGATTGACAAACCAAGCGACCTTTAACAGAACTAGATCTAGTTATTCGGACTTCTGATTCTCCTTGGTAAGCAAACCAATTTTCATGACACACACACACACACACACACATATATATATATATATATATATATATATATATATATATATATATATATATATATATATATATATATATACTGTATATATATAAATATTTATATATATATACATATATATATATATATATATATATATATATATATATATATATATATATATATATATATATATATATATATATATATATATATATATATATATTCATTAATGGCGATAGCCTTAGTGGCATCAATGTGTTTCCTGCAGGAATCTTCATATTTCCTCAGCTTCTTTAAGCTTTCGGGAGTAAGCTTTTGGTTTAATGAGCGATGTTTATTCCTTTTCTTCATACTTTATTCATTACAGCACTGTTTCGATAAAACTTTGTCTTTATCAAGTGATTGCTGGTTTACATAAGTTTACAATTCCTTTTGAACAGCTTCTACAAATATTACCATCAATAGAATACAATGAAATTTCCCAAAATCATAGTTGACTATGGCCCAGGGTACTGCTATGGTACAGTGAAAACCCACAAGACGGCAAACCCCCTGAAGCCTATCATCTCCAAGATTAATTCAACTACCACCAAATAAGCAAAAATTTTAATAATATCCTCATCCCCTATATACCTGGCACCTACTCATTAAAATCAGCAGTGGAGTTCATTGATCTACAGTATTACAAGAAACAGGACCTGAAGAAGACATTGCCTCTCTCAATGTGGAAAGCCTCTTCACAAATGTCCCTGTCCCGGGAACTGTAAACATAATACAGTACTAGACAGAGTGTAGAGATCCAACATGGAACCACTACCCATATCTGAGTATGGTATAAGAGAGATGTTGAAGTTCAGCACCATGGAAGCTCTGTCCCTCTCTCACCATGGACAGTTATTTCGACAAATATATGGTGTAGCCATGGGATCTCTCTTGGAACTCCATTTGCCAACGTATATGGTAACCATTGAAGAAAAGACCTTCATAGAACACAAGAGGCCAAAAATCTATGTACGTTATACCGATGACATATTCATCATCATCTCCTCCTACGTCTATTGACGTAAAGGGCCTTGGTTAGATTTCGTTAGTCTCTATTTTGAGCTTTTAATTCAATACTTCTCCATTCATCATCTACTTCATGCTTCTTAGTCCTCAACCATGTTTGGTGAACTAATCTCTGTTGGGTAGTGCAAAGAGCATGCCCAAACCATTTCCATCTACCCCTCATCATAATCTCAACCACATATGGCACTCGAATAATCTCTTATAGTTTCATTTCTAATCCTGTCCTGTCATTTAACAAATATCCTTCTGAGGGCTTTTTTTCTCAAATCTACTAAATCTAATGGAGATTGTTTCATTGTCATACCATGATTCATGTCCATAGAGTAACACCGATCTCACTAAACTAATATATAGTCTGATTTTTATATGTAATTTCAGGCGATTTGATTTCCAAATTTTACTTAACCTAGCTATTGTCTGATATGCTTTTTTCAATCTTTCACTAAACAATGATACTTCATCTTCCATTGCATACTCCATTCTAATCATCTCTGTCTTTGTTCTATTTATCTTCAGCCCAACCTCGTGTGATATTTCATGCATTCTGGTAAGCAAGCATTGCAAATCCTGTGGTGTTCTGCTAACAAGGACAGTATCATCAATATACTCTAGGTCTGCTAAATTCCGATCACCAATCTAGTCCAATCCTTCTCCACCATCTCTGACTGTTCTACACATTACAAAATCTAGGAGGAGGGTAAACAACATAAGTGACAACACATTCCCTTGGCGTACTTCGCTGTTCACTGGAAATTCATTTGATAAGACTCCATTAACATTAACTTTTCACTTGCTATGCTCATGAAAAGACTTAATCAAATGTACATATTTAAGAGGAATGCCATAATAACGCAGGACTATTCACAAAATTGGCCGGTGCACACTATCAAAGGCTTTTTCATAGTCCACAAATGCCACCAAAAGGGGGTTAATATATTCTATGCATTGCTGTACATCTCAAAATGAAAATTTGGTCATTGCAACTTCTATCTTTTCTAAATACTGCTTGTTCATCTCTCAGCTCTTCGTCTTTTTTACTCCAGTCTCTTTAGAATAAGTATACTATATATTTTCATAACAACTGACCTAAGTGTTATGCCTCTATAATCAGTCAGGTCTCCTCTTTTTGCTATTTTCACCAACACTCCTAACTTCCATTCATCAGGTTTTGCCTCTTCATGCCACATTCTACAAAATTTTGTAAGTAGTCTGGGAGTCGCTTCATCTTCGGCCAGTATCATCTCAGCAGTTATTCCATGGTAACCATGGGCTTTCCATATCTTTAGTCTTTTTAGGATAGTTTCGACCTCAAACACACTGAATTCATTCATTGGCATAGCAAGGTCTTCATCAGCTTCAGGTATATCAATAAAATTATTCCCTTTATATTTCCTATCCATAACCTCACTAATATGTTCCATGCAATGTCGTCTTTCTTGATCTTCTGTTACTAAAACAGAGCCATCTATGATCTCTCTTTTGATGGGTATATGTTTCATCTTCTTTGCCCAAGTCGAGATTTCATTAATTGCAACAAAAAAGAAAGAAGAGACAGAAGAGTTAGCTGACAAACTTATGAGAAATTCTGTACTCATTTTCACAACCGAATTGTCAATAAAAAACACTGCCTTTCCTCGATATCCTAGTCAACTAGATGATCAATTCAAGACAGCGGTATACACTAAATCAACCAACGAAGCATGATGCTTAAATGCCAGAGGTAAGTGCCCAGAAACATACAAAAAGTCAGTAATAAGTGCTTACGTAAAAGGGGCAAAACTGGGAAAGACGTGGATGCCGAACTAAACAGAATTTGACAACTACTAACAAATAATGGATATCCTGACAGCATGATAGAAGAAACCATAAGGAAGAAATTGAATGAAGTTCAACAACCCACGAAGGCAAAAACTAACACAGAAGTCAAAAAAAAACCTTATCATATACCACTACCTTTGCTTTAGTTCGGCCTACAAAGATGAAACACGGACATTGCGAGGAATCTTCAATCAAGGTGTGCCCCAAAAGCCCCTTACCAGAAAGTGAAACTTGTAATATATAGCAAGCCCAACCTGACTGCAAGTCTTATGATGAAAACAATACCTCCCAAAAAGGACCAAAGGAAACGTGCACAAACGTAGTCTTACAAATTTTCATGCCCTGAAATGTGTAAATCACACAAAAAAGACTATATTGGACACACTACCACATCGTTCCAAAGACGGATGTTGTCGCAAAGAAATCAGGGCCCATAAACCCGTTACCCAATAAACTAACACTATTGATGTCCACGACCGGAAACTCTCCTTGAAGGAATGAATTGATGGAACCCACATTGTTCACAAGGAGAACTACTACGGAAGACTTATAATTGCTGAAGTTGTAGGCATCGACCTCCAGGCACCAACTTTGAACATACTGTACAGAAAATTTTTAACTGTACACTCCCCTCAAGAAGAAAGCGACATGGATAAATTATATAGTGGTGCAAGTCCGCGCATGCATCTAGTATGTGCGCACATATCTATGATTACTACTATCTATCTATTTATCTATCTATCTATATATATACATATATATATATATATATATATATATATATATATATATATATATATATATACAAATACATATATGTATATATATATATATATATATATATATATATATATATATATATATATATATATATATATATATATATATAATATATATATATATATATATATATATATATATATATATATATATATATATATATATATATATATATATATATATATATATATATATATATGTGTGTGTGTGTGTGTGTGTGTGTGTGTGTGTGTGTGTGTGTGTGTGTGAGTGTGTGTGTGTGTGTTTAAGTATATAATTAACCAGTATCCTCTTCATAATCTAAGGATTTCTGAATGTTTAAAATTTTCACCCTTTAATTCTTTATTTCTTTAATATGTGATCTCAACATAATTAATTGTAATATTTGTAGGAGGTGGTGTAAAAAAGGAATCGTAAACTTATGTAAACCAACAATCACTTGATAAAGACAGTGTTTTGTCAAAACAGTGCTGCAGTGAATAAAGTATGAAGAAAAGGAATAATCATCGCTCATTAAACAAAAGGCTTACTCCTGAAAACTTAAAGAAGCTGAGGAAATATGAAGATTCCTACAGGAAATACATTGACGCCACTAAGGCCATCGCCTTAAATGAAAATTCTATTAGAAAGAAGGCGATGACCTTAGTGGCCTCAATGTTTTTCCTGCAGGAATCTTATTTCCTCAGGTAATTTAAGTTTTCAGGCGTAAGCCTTTGGTTTAATGAGCGATAATATATATATATATATATATATATATATATATATATATATATATATATATATATATATATATATATATATATATATATATATATATATAAATATATATATATATATATATATATATATATATATATATATATATATATATATATGTATATGTATATATATATATATATATATATATATATATATATATATATATATATATATATATATATATATATATATATATATATATATATATTTATATAAAGTGAAAAACATAGAACAAGAATTTTAATGGGTTTTAAAGAAAACAAAGGGAAAATTCATAATCATTGCAAAAAAATAGAAAATAATCATTTATAGAATTAATTATCAATAAAGAAAATACAGAAACTAAACTTCCTTTTCAGTTGTAGCAAATGTGATGATTGATATGAACATAAATGAAAATAAGAAATTTTCATGAACGAAAATTGAGTAAAGAATCTTTATTTTTTTATTGCATTTCTCTGATAATTTTTTTTATATGCTCTTGTTTTCTAGCACCTGTTTATAAATTTCTTTATACTGAAAATTAAGCCCAGGTACATTGTAAGATAGCTTCTACAGAAGCCACATCCAACCTGTTCCTCTCATTAAGCCACTGTATATTAGTGAGTGAGAATACACGTTCAACATTAGCATTATGAACTACAGTAGAATGCTATATAGTACTGGCACAAAATTAACATCTCTGACTGATGGTGTTGACATTTCATCATATAAAGTTTAAACTAAGAACCGTTTGAGGTAGTGAAAATGTGGTTATTGTGGTGAGGTAAAATCTGGACTATAAGGGTGCCCCAGATGGTCGATGCTGGACAGGGGAGAAAATGATCAAATTATTACATCTGGGACATGTCCCTAAAAATCCTACAGACAATTCTACAATGGATCATTTTCTCTAGTTATGGCTCATTTTTTCTTTGCCTACACATACACCCACTACTCTGGCATATTCTTTTCATATCCTCCCCTGTCCTCATACATCTGGCAACACTGAGATTATCAAAGAATTCTTCTCTCAAGGGGTTAACTACTGCACTGTAATTGGCTAAAACCCGAGCTCTATAAGGCACTAGGAAAAGGCAAAATATGTCTTGAAACCTTACATAAATGTTATCAAAATGAGTTGGACGAAAAAGAAAAACCAATTATGTGGAAGAAGTCAAGAACAGAGATGGATGAAAAGAAAAGAAGGCCAATGGCAAAAGACCCAAGACCCATAGCTCTATTGAATATTTCTTGTAAAATATTTATGATGATGGTGAAAGAGGAAATAGAAAATCACATAAGAATGAACGAAGAAGACAATGAATGTCAAGAAGGATTTACAGGTGGAGGCAGGATAGAGGACAATATCTTTATATTACAGAATTGTGTGGAAGAGAGCTATAGTAACAAGAAACCCCTAATAGTAACCGCGATAGACTTTAGTAAAGCATTTGACTGTAAAAGGGGAGGTACTAATAGAAGTTTTAAAAGAATATAGAATTAACACCAAAATCATAAGTGCAATTGCAAATATTTATCAAGGAGATACTACGGGCATTGACTTAGGAGAAGGTATAGAACAAGAAATGGAGGTTACGCGTGGAATTAAACAGGGTTGCACAGGATCAACTTCACTTTTTAAACTAATTAAATATATAGTCATGAAGATAATGGAAGAGGAAGGAAACGGTTTCAGAAATCAATTAATAAAGGTAGAATCATTATTTTTTTTTCAGATGATGCCTTAATAATTGCACAGGATATACATAATGTAAAGCGTAACATCCAGATATTAGTAGAAACTGGTAAAAAATGTGTGTTAGAAATTAATAAAGAAAAGAGTAATATTATGATTTACAATATGAAAGAAAAACCAGATAACGTAGAGGGAATCAAAGTAGTAGAAAGTTTAACATGCTTAGGAATAAAGCTAGGTAATAATAGGAATATATTTAAAACTCAGAAAAGGGCAATGATAGAAAATGCACAAAAATTAGCTAATCTAACATATTCAGTTATAGAGAAAAGTTGCAATAAAGTAATGATAGGAAAAACGTTCTGGAAAAGTATTGCTTTACCATCTATTTTGTATGGAACAAGTATTAAAAATCTAACAGAAACTGAAATAGAGAAACTATAAAGAATAGAGAATGGGGTATACAGGAAGATTTTAGGTGCCACTAAAAACAAAGCTAATACTACTCTAAGAGGGGAGATAGGTGCATCTTCTATGAAAATAAGGGTGATGGATGGGAAGCTGCAGTACTTAAATCGTACCCTGAATGGAAAGAAGGAAATACTGGAAATAATTATCCAGGATATCCAAGAAAAAGAAGGAAGATGGTGGAAACAACCTGCAAAGTATTTGGAAGAATTAAGTTTAGGCATAAGACAGATAATAAGAATGAACAAGGCAGAACTAAAATCGGAAACCAGAAAGTGGGATACTGAAAAGTGGAAAGAAATAGAAAGTAAAGTGAGCTTAGAAATATATAGAACGTGGAAGAAAGAAATTAAAGAAGAGTTACTTTATGACAATACATTTGCTCCAGTGATATTTTTTTAGAGCAAGAACTAATACGTTAAAACTAAATATTGTAAATAGGCACAATGAGGGGAATGTAAACTGTAATTTTTGTGAAAATGAAGAGGAAGATTTGATACATTTTTTGTTGTTTTGCCAGGAATATAGAAAAGAAAGGAATGAAGTAATTGAGTTACAACAACCATACGACGAAGACTTAAAGAAGATAGTAGGGTTATTTTTATTTAGAGAAACAAATATAGAAAAGAAAAAAGACGTATTAAACCTGATGTGGAAGAAAAGACAAAACAGTACAAAAAGATAAACTTTGGAGGCGCCGTTGTAAATGCTATGCCTTACCCGGAACCTGAACCTGAGGATAGAAGACGAAGTAACTCTTTGGCTATGGGAAGCAGTTCTTCTAGGAGAAGGACACTTAAAAACCAAACCAATGTTCTCTAGTCTTAGGCAGTGCCATAGCGTCTGTACCATGGTCTTCCACTGTCTTGGGATAGAGTTCTTTTGCAGAGGGTACACTCGGGCAGTAGCACACTATTCTATTTCATTTCTCTTCCTCTTGTTTTAAGTTTTTATTGTTTGTGTATGAAAGATCTATTTAATGTGGTTTCTGTTCCTAAAATATTTTATTCTATTTTTTTTATTACTTCTCTTGTAGTTTATTTCCTCTTCTTACCGGGCTATTTTTCCCCGTTGGGGTCCTTATTAGCATCCTACTTTTGCAACAAGGGTTGTAGCTTAGATAATAATGATGATGATAATAATAATAATAATAATAATAATAATAATAATAATAATAACAATAATAGAAATAATTATAGTAATGTGTAGGCTACGCATGTGTCTTTTTCGTATTTTTCTTCACATTAGATAACGTGAGAGGTAAAGTTTAAAAAAAGTGACGTATTAACAAGTACGGTGATGAAAATAAAAGAAGATTACAATTTGATATATTTAGTCTCTTGTTATTGTTACTATCGTGATACTTTCCATTTCAAAATTTTATATAGTAGAGAGATGGAAGAGGTTAAGTGGTACTATAATATTATCGTTAACATTGATATGCCAAGGTCGCGTTCGTGAGATTGGTTTAGAAGGATTAGAAGTTTACCGGGAACATCACATGTTTAAAAATAGACCTATTCAGAATCATCTTGAGAATCTTTATATGTGAATATTAAGGAAATCTTATGGTTAAGCCAAGGCCATGTTTCACCTTTTCAAGTTTTTGTTCTGGTTGAATTGATTTTCATATTAGAATTTTCATTACTTTTTGTTCGCCACACTAAAATATCACTCAATCTATTTGTAAAGTTTAAAAATCAGATTAAGAATATACAAGGAAGATAAGCATGCCGATAGATTTAGGAAACATCTTTTTGTTTATGTGAACACTTTGCTTAGCATAACCTTAACGAAGAAACTTGGAAAGTGACAATTTTTCCTTTGTTTCAGGTAATTTAATAATTGCAATAACCATACTATAATAAACAAACCGATGAATCAAGTGAAGCCAAATAGTAGTCACCACAATTAAAGATAAATCATTATATTTATTTTAGATTTAAATTGCAACGAACGCCCAAATACGAGCTAATGAACGCAGCATGTCAACATTGTAGATACAGTAACTTGTAAGACTTTCATCAGCTGGTTGCAGTCGACGCTTCTACTAGATAATCTTCCTGAAAAAAAAAGAATTTACATGAGTTCTTTAAAACAACTTTATAATGTATAAGCTATCGAAAGGAAGGTTTGGGTAAGTAGGATTATTGTAATTCTCAACCAAACATTTGACATAGGGCGTATTGGAATGTTAACTTATACCTTTTATATTGATTCGAGACCGGTGTTCTTGCTAGTCTATTTTAACTGGGATGTCTTTGCTAGATGTATTTTAATGGTGTAAACGAACATAATTTAATTTCCGAGAAACACCAACACTGTAAGATTGTTAACCGATTATTATAGGCAGTAGTTATGATAATTCAATTTCACTCCAAATACATGAACAGGGTAAATTTTTATTTTACAACGGTACCTTCTAATGGCTTTACAATAAAAAAAAAAAAGGTAAAGTTTTGGATTCAACCAAATTGGGAAATGTATTACATTAATATATTTTCCTAGTAAAGCACGTGATAACAAAACACTTCTTCTCAATACATTATTGACGCTAATGCATACTTACAGAGAAAAAAAATATTTCAGGAATTGAAGGTCTTGACTTTTTCTAAGTTTAGTGTATATCTTTCCATGGGCACGCAAGGTAGCTCTTGTTCGTTTGTATGTCTGTTTTCGTCTTACTACTGGGTTCTTTTCAAGGGTTATTATTGGACGATTCATTGGTCTCTCAGTCTTGTTTCAAGGATCTGTTTTTCGTGCAATATAACATTGTAAACGATACTATTTTGTTTTTTTCCCTATTTCATTATGGGAGAAACCCGTGATTGTCGTTTGTTTTCGGTTTTCAAAAGTTCCGGTTTCTATATTTTCTTCACACGTCACTTTACTGTCATGGATCCTCCGGTACGGTTGTGTGATATATGTCGTTATTCCTATTTTGATGTGATCGGCCGATTTCATGGGAATTATAATGGAACTCCTGAAGTAGTGAATCGTTTTCTAAGGGAGCATTCCGTATTACCTTTAAGTGTCCAGTGTGGTAAATGTGATTCGCCTTTACATTTTCGTGAGGATAGACATGTGTGGTATTGTACCAAATCTGAACGTATTCCAGTACTTGATGATTCAGAAGAGGGTCAACCACAACCTTCCACATCTTCATCGTCACCTTCCGTTTAAGGTAAGAAGTGATTTAACAAAATATATATATTCAAATTTACCCCTGGTTAAAGGGGGGGTCGCAGCTTCCCCTCGGTAGGGGTACAGGGCCCCTAGGTTAGGTTAGGTGGGTTTGTTAGGTTCTGTGGTGCCCTGAAAATTACTGTGGCCTTAAGGGGGGGTCGCAGGGGGGGCGAAGCCCCCCCCCTGTAGGGGTACAGGGCCCCTAGGTTAGGTTAGGTGGGTTTGTTAGGTTCTGTGGTGCCTTGAAAATTACTGTGGCCATAAGGGGGGGGTCGCAGGGGGGGCAAAGCCCCCCCCCCCCCCCGGTAGGGGTACAGGGCCCCTAGGTTAGGTTAGGTGGGTTTGTTAGGTTCTGTGGTGCCCTGAAAATTACTGTGGCCTTAAGGGGGGGTCGCAGGGGGGGCGAAGCCCCCCCCCGGTAGGGGTACAGGACCCCTAGGTTAGGTTAGGTGGGTTTGTTAGGTTCTGTGGTGCCTTGAAAATTACTTTGGCCATAAGGGGGGGTCGCAGGGGGGGCGAAGCCCCCCCCCCCCGGTAGGGGTACAGGGCCCCTAGGTTAGGTTAGGTGGGTTTGTTAGGTTCTGTGGTGCCCTGAAAATTACTGTGGCTTTAAGGGGGGGTCGCTGGGGGGCCCTACCCCCCTCCCCCCGGTAGGCCTAGTTAGGGGTATGGGGGAGGGGTGCTGGAACATTAATTATTCATTTATTGCAAATATCATTCAATGCCCCAACACCCTTCCCCCCCTTCCCCCACCCAAAACCCCGGTTCCCAAAGGGTGTCCCCCATAATTGGTGGGATGAACTAGGGTATACATAGTAAATCTCTAAATCGGTTGGTTTGCAGTCAAAATAAACGTTAAATTCATTGAAACCACACTATTTCTGATGCAACAAATATATTTTTATTGCATTTTTCCAAATTTGGCTGAAACTAAAAATTTACCAAAAAAAAAAAGGTATATGATGTAATTACAGGTGTTTTGAACGTTTTTGCTGATTTTCGGCGGAAAGCCATTATTAACATTATCTCATTGCTCCTATGTTCTGGCAAGCGGAATATGTTTCACTACCTGCATTAACCCCATGGGCTTGTATTTTGGGTATTATTGTATTGTATTACAGGGTAATGTAACCTAGGAAAAAAACTACTTTTTCTTATAGAAATAATTACGCTCTTCGAAAATGACATTCGTTCCCGTCGCAAATGAATAGTTTCAGAAATATATATATCTATCCTACAATAATGGGGGACCCTTTGTGGGAATTCTGGGTTTTGGGTGGGTAAAACATACCGGGGAAACGATATATAAACGTAAAACAAGCCTTTTCTTCTCTATTCATTACCCTCTTGGATGTATAATAAACGGAGGAAAATACAAAACAGTATAGCTGGATAAACTTTGGAGGTGCCGTTGCAAAGGCTATGTCTCATGAAAAAATACAGTAACCAGTACTGCCAACATGTGATGTAGATCAAATGTTAGTGTATCATGCTAACATTAGCAGTGATTTTCATGTAATTTTCTCATTTTACTTGCCCGTTGTAGTCGCTCTTGTTCGTGCGTTTGTACATAGCAGGTTTTGACCTTCTGCGCAAAAATCCCGCCTCCCTGCGCAGAGACTTTTCCTCCACCAATAGGATTTCTTCTTCTCTAATCGTGAAATGTAAGTATTAGTCTCTCTACCAGCTCTGTTCAAGTCTATCACTTGATTAGTTATGTAAAACCCTCGTATACATATTACGTTTGACCCCAGCATTACTCGTTTTATTATCCGATACCTTATAAAATCACCTCATTT
This sequence comes from Palaemon carinicauda, assembly GCF_036898095.1. NCBI lineage: Eukaryota > Metazoa > Arthropoda > Malacostraca > Decapoda > Palaemonidae > Palaemon > Palaemon carinicauda. The sequence goes on from NC_090745.1 coordinate 86,341,582, forward strand.
TATATACCCATCAAATATTATTTATCATACATTCCATTTTATCTTCATATATTGCTTTTATACATTTTGTTATGATCTTGTCACTCCCAGATTTCACATAAATAATTGCTTTTGACAAGTTTCCCATTCTGTTCATTAATGTTTACTCTCTAGACTCCGTTGCTTTTCCGTTAACCAATCACGAATCCATACGTATGTAAAGTTTGCACACGGTTAATATTTCCCTACCCCCACCTTCCAACAAGCCCTTTTCCGTGGAAACCTTTGCCCAAGTCAGGTCTTTTTTAGTTCAAGTGACGTCTTTTGCGTATTTTACGATCTAAGTATTAGAAAATTGTAACGACTTCAGTAACCCATACTTGAAAGTATTTTGGTGTATTCCAATGTTGATAATTTTCTTAAATCACGTAATGTAATATACCAACTTTTACTGTGTTCCAAGTGCAGTACTAATCTAAGGCAAAACAGTTAAGACGCCACAGACTCGGTCACAACACCCCCGTGACCCTTAAGTTATGTCGTCACGGTCATAAAAGTAAGTCATTAATTTCTTTAACTTTAATGTGTTAGTTTTATTATATTTTGTTAGAGTGCGAAGCTCAGCATTACCGATTGCCTATGCATACGAGGGTGATGTTTTATTTTCCTGTGATCGTAAGTGAGGAACAAGAACCATTATATTTAACGTTGGTAATGTTAGCGTAACGTTACTAATGTTAGCGTGCGCAGCTCAACATTACCGCTTGCCAGTACATACGAGCTTGATGTATTATTTTCATGCGAGCGAAGCGAGCTATTGGTGAAACAAGAACCATTATATATAATGTTATCGTAACAGTACTAACGTTACCGTAACGTGAGGGAAGTGATATAACAAAGGGAATTATATTGGGTTTGTAACCTGGGAATTTCTAGGTTAGGTTAGGTGGGTTTGTTAGGTTCTGTACCCTTTTTGTACTTTTTTATATATTAATTCTTTAAAATACACTCGATAATAATACCGTATCATTGCTAATGTTAGTAATTCCACCGTAACGTTAGTAACGCTGTGTATCACCGTAACGTTGGTAACGCTGTGTATTACCGTAACGTTGGTAACGCTGTGTACTGTTGGTAACGTTGCTAATGTTACCGTTCTTAGTACATACGTGAGTGAAATGACACTGAATTTGAACAAGTCATTATATTTAGGTATTTTAACAAAATATATATATAATAAAAAGACATTATATTTAATCATTTTAACAGAAAATATATGTTTTCCTGTAGGAAATAACTGGATTTAACCGGTTTCACCTTCATTTCATCCGTAATAATAGCAACCAATCCGGATACTTAAAGTTAGTCGGATTGGTTGTTCTGTTGGTTTGCTGTTGAAATGAAGGTCAAATTCAGTCAAATCAAGTTATTTACTACAGGAAAACATATATTTTCTGTTCGAAATCAGAACCTGTAATACAGTAAAACTTTACCCTATTTGGATGTCTATTATCAATTGTCGTATGCAAACTTAGATTTGATTACCTCGGTTATTATTACCTGGCAATTCATGGTTATGGGTTGAAACAAATTTACTAGTAATTTGTTGAAATATGCTAATTAAGTGAATTATGTGAAAATTGTGTTAATGTGAAATAAAACCAAATGGTTTAATCACGTTATCTACAACAGGAAAACATATTTTCAGATCGAAATATTTCCCCGTCCGTAAATATAATTTTACTGCCAAACCCCTGGTTGTTCCCACTGTGTAGCCCCATACAGTAGGATAGCCTATATTTTTATATATCATGGAATATTTATATGACAGAAATATAGGTCTTTTTTCGAAGAAATTGCGAGATTTTTTTTTTTTGTACATAAAAGCCCATTTATTTATTGGTAAAGCTTTTCCCGTGATAAACTACTGCATAACCGAGGAACATCTCATTTCTTTTATTTGGGCTATGAAATTAATGTAAAAATTTAACCAGAAATGCTTGAAACAAAAGATAACCAATTTAAAATACACAGTACCCCGAATTTGACCTTCATTTCAACCGCAATCAAACAGAACAACCAGTTTGACTACTTTGTTCCCCACTACACACTCGGTGAAACTGGTAATTGAAATAAAGTAAAATTCTGGGAAATTACATTATTTTCTACAGGAAAAAATTTTCTGCTCGTAAAGATTTACCCCCAATTTAATAGTTCTTGCTTTGCTGTATAAGCTCTGTATGTAGTGGCAAGCTTACAGCAATGTTTTACCCTAAATCTAATGGTTTTTATTCCGCCGTGGGCTCGCTTTGTTCTCCGAAAAATAAAAACATCAAGCTCTGCATGTTCTGGCAATTGGTAATGATGAGCTGCGATATAACTTTAATGATGAACTGTATTCACCCTCCTATTAAACATAAAGTAAAAATAATGACTTACTTTATGATCGGGACGTCAAAGGCTAGGAATCATTGTGGTCATTTCCTTGCGGCTTCTAGGTACGGATAACTACAACCATTACTGTACATATTTTTATAGGAAGTTCCATAATAGTACACGTAAAAAGTAGAACACAGACAAGGGTTTAACATGGAAAAAGGCTTGGGAAGGGACTGATGCAAATACTTGAAGCGATAAGAAAAGGGAGTGGGGAAATATTACCCCCCCCTTATGGAAACTTAACATACGTATGGGTATATGATTGGTTAACGGAAACAGCACACATTCTATAAAGTAAACTTGAATGAACTTGCTGGGGAAACTTGTTCAGAGCAAGTATTTATGTGAAAACTGGGTGTGATAAGGTAATAACAACAGGTATGATAAAAAAATAGTAAGATAAAATGAAGAGAATAATAGATATTGTTTTACGGTAACAAATTGAAATGTTGTAATAAGGGAGAAAATGTTTGAAAGGGGTATGGAAACAAAGAGAAATATACAGGTGGGTATTGCATCAACAAATACATAATGATATTAGGGGGGTCAAGTCTCATATTATACTTTAATAACTAGGATAAAAATCAATATGTCCACGTGGGTATTGCATAAACATACGGTACTGTATTAGAAGAATGGCTTGGGTAAAACGTAATACTGTATTTCCATGTGAGTATTGCGTAAAAGAATACCTGTACGTACATACGGTATTAGAAGGGTCAGATCAAGTAGAATACTTGAATGAAGAGGGTTAAAATGAGGAGAGTTTATAAGAAAATGAGTAATTCATGGCTAAAACGTAATACTGTATGTCCATGTGGGTACCACATAAAGAATGGGTACATATGGTATAAGAAGGGTCAGATCAAGTAGAATACTTGAATGTCACTGGTAAAAATACTTGAATGTCATGGATAAAAATGAGGGTTTATAAGAAAACGAGTGATCGTATTGGTCAAAATAAAGGGAGGCAGGGTTTATGCGTAGTATAAGATACTGTATAGGTAATTTGTGCAGTTTTCCACGGAATTATCATCTTTGGATACACTCACAAGCAGTAGGTCTCCTAGCGAGTCCAGTTTAATTAACATTAACAGATTGCTTTGGATTGCTGTCAACGTGCGAGCCCCAACCCTGATTGCTACCCCCTTTTTTTTTTATTCCTGAATATGCTTCAAATGGATAGTAAAGATATAAGCAAACATACCAATCATACACTCCTCCAGCACAGTCCAAGTACTGTTGCGGACCAACTGTGCTGACCCCGGCTAAAGGATGGTGGACTAACAACCGCCAGTGCAGAGCAGACACGGTCAAAGGGCACAACCGACACGGTCCAGGAAGAGTAGTCAGGTACATGATTTGATAGTAAATATAAGAAAATTGTAACAACACATACAAGCTTAACATTGCCCCTGAATAAGGATGGCATGCAAAATACCCAAGCATTCCACAATTTTCTTCTCTTCCACTATGGGAGTCAGTCTTCCAACGAGGTTACCCGTGGAAGAATGCCTGTAACATTGATAGAGGAAGGGATGCCGTGAAATGCCTAAACTTTTAACTGTAGATATGCTCCAGTCCAGGTTCCACCTTCCGTTCACCAACTCTCCTCCTTTAATTTAGCACCATCGATCTCATCAACCTACTGCCAGGGATTGGCAAAGGACTTAGCCTATAAGCAGAAATTCAGATCACGTGGCAGAGAGGCGCTCATCGTAGCGTATGCGTGTACCTCAGCATGTGCACAAACATGCTCGCGCGGTTTTTCCTTTGTCAACTTTTTTCTTGGAAGGTGTTTAGGGACGGGATACCAGTCGTGGACCTTCCAAATATGAGTGAGTTTGACAAGCATCTTTCGAGGTGGAGACTTCAGAAAGTCAGGAGACGATAAGGCCGCTTGGACCTCATGATGTCGATTAATCTGAAGGATCCCAATCCATCTCTGCTTCAGGGCAGGGACACACGCTAATGACATTTGTCCCATGGAATAACTGAATTACCTCCACCAGGACAAACTCCTCTCATGCAATCATGATCTGGGGAATTGAGAAAGTCGGCCTATTACCCAGCAAAGACTGATTTTTTTTGGGAAAGACATAGACACCTTCGGGTGAATGGTGTTCCTACCACGGGGTGAAACGGCATCTTCGAGAGTTAGTTTTTACTCCCTCAACAGTCACATCTACCAACACAGCTTTAGCAGAAGTAGCTGGAAGACAAGGAGGCTCCTTGATACGTCTCGATCTGAATGATCGTCTCTATCTTCAGTCCCTTCAGTGGTGTCTGAATAGACACTGTTCACCAGACACTCGATCTACCAAAACAGCTTTAGTAGAAGGGGCTGGAAGACTTGCCTCCCGTAAAAGTCTCGTTCCAAATGGTCGTCACTATCCTTAATCCCTTCCTTAGTATCTGAAGTGACACCGGTCACAAGACAGCAGGCCTCCTGTGGCAGTTCTGTAGTCTGATAAGGGAGAGTCCCAGTCTCAATTGGCAATGATGCTATTCAGGATGAACTCATTGAAAAGCTATTCTTCCTGCTGACACGGGCACTGGATCGTTGTTAGTTTAGGGGATACGTCAAAAGAGATGGGGAGCTTTCCTCCTACAACGCTTAGAATCTGTACAACGATCGACCTAGTGCACAAATCCTTTATGAATGTTTTGAGGCGTTAAGTGGCTCCAAAATACTTTTGCTCTCTATTGAGCGGTCACTTCATGGTGTAAATAAGTAACGGCACCACTGTAAAGACCAAGGTAACAATGGAGACGGCATTGTATTCTCTATAGTCTACAAACTGATGGCGGAAATCCACGAGTGGGCAGTGCTCGACTCGGTTACTAAAACAGGTACTGTAATCCAGGTAAAAGTACATTTAGGAAGGATAAACTGAGCAGAATGATGCAGATCGTAGGTCTAGATTGGTCGTTGCATTCACAGATAGTGAACATTTGAGGGGGATTACTCATCCTAGTTCACAACCTCTCTAATTGGAAATTGTTCCGAAACTGACATACAAACCACGAGAGGTTTTCTCAGCGACGTAAGAAGAAGTCCAGGCGGGATATTTCTCCTTCGAAGGTTTCTTCTTACTCTTACCCACATTAACTCTCAACTTGCTTTTCTCACACACCTTTCCAGATTCTGTCGCTAATCGACCAAGCTTCTCTTCCGCGTCTGCAACCAGTACAGTATCATCCGCAAAGAACAACTGATTTACCTCCCATTCATGATCATTCTCGTCTACCAGTTTCAATCCTCGTCCAAACACTCGAGCATTCACCTCTCTCACCACTCCATCAACATACAAGTTAAACAACCATGGCGACATCACACATCCCTGTCTCAGCCCCACTCTCACCGGAAACCAATCGCTCACTTCATTTCCTATCCTAACACACGATTTACTACCCTAACACACGATTTACTACCTTTGTAGAAACTTTTCACTGCTTGCAACAACCTTCCACCAACTCCGTATAACCTCATCACATTCCACATTGCTTCCCTATCAACTCTATCATACGCTTTCTCCAGATCCATAAACGCAACATACACCACCTTACCTTTTGCTAAATATTTCTCGCATATCTGCCTAACTGTAAAAATCTGATTCATACAACCCCTACCTCTTCTAAAACCACCCTGTACTTCTAAGATTGCATTCTCTGTTTTATCCTTAATCCTATTACAGTAATCAGTACTCTACCATACACTTTTCCAACTACACTAAACCAACTAATACCCCTTGAATTACAACACTCATGCACATCTCCCTTACCCTTATATAGTGGTACAATACATGCACAAACCCAATGAAATGACGAGCCATTAGAATTTTAACGAGGGTTTACTACCCCACCGCTAGTTAGTGGGGGTAGGGGAGAGTAGCTTGCTAAAACCCCCCCCCCCCCCCTCACACACACCTGTGCTTGAGCTCACTTTGCTCTCGGCTCGGGTGGTAGTCGGACGTGTCCGCTCTCACCCTCGACTCTTTCTGACAGCCATTAATGTCTTTTTGCTTTTTCTCCTATAGGTTTAAATGTGAAGTTGGCCTCTGCAAATATGCGCACCTGTCCTGGTTTACCCGACCGCCCCTGTGGAACTTTCATGTCGGCGGTCGAGACGGACCCTCATACCCTTTGCCCTTACTGTAGAGGTCAACATTGTGATAGTGGTAATAAGTGTGGTGAGTGTAGGGAGTGGTCTACCTCCCAGTGGGAGAGGTTTTCTCAGCGACGTAAGAAGTCGTCCAGGTGGGATATTTCTCCTTCAAAGTTTTCTTCAAAAGGAGAAAATCCCAAGGACTCTTCTTCCGTTGCCCAAACCTCCTCCGAAGCTCCCGCTCGATCGGTCTCTCGAGAGAGACCGGCGAGTGGTAGCGTAGACCGTGGTTCTGTTTCCCAAACTCGGGGTTTGAGAGATGGCGTTGCCTCCCCTAGCGAGGCAGCTCCACCTCCCCCCCGGGGGAGGATATATCACTAACTAATTTGTTTCAGCTTTGGTCTTCCTTGGGGCTCGAGGGTTCGCCCTCCAGGGTAGCTCTACTTGACATCATCCGATTGGGTGCCGCTGTCAAGCAATCGCCGACTTTGGCAGAGGTTGATCCTCTGTCAATTGTCGACGTTGTGGTGTCAGAGGTATCCAATGCGGTATCTCCTAATACCTCTGCCTCTTCTCATCCCACAGTAGCTGAAGGCTTAGTTTCTCCCGTTCCTGCACAACCTTCGAGGTAGAAACTAAGTCCAACAGTCTCTCCTGCTGGTGATTCCCCCGACAGAGACTCCTCTTCGGAGGACTGCAGAAGGTCAGCTTTCTGATCCAACGGCCCCCAGAGGCCGCATCCGTCGCAAGGCTCGCCTTCCTCTTTGCCGGAGAGGCCTTCCTTCACCTTATAAATCGGTGAGGAGGCGCCTCTTCGGTTCATCATTGTCGTTGTAGTCCGCCGCAGAGGAGTCTCGTCAGCGTTCACCGACTGTTCCTGCTATGGTTCTGGACCTCTCAGCAGATCGTTTGCGATGCCCTTCGGTGGAAGGTCGTCCTTTCGAAGGGCACGCCGACCTTCCACCCAACAGACCTGCTGACCTGCCATTGCCGTTCCTGGCAGCTGATGCGCTTTACGCGCCAATGAATCCTGATTATCATGCTAGTCAGGCACCAATCCCTATTACGGGGCAACAAGGGCGTACGCGCCATCGCACGCGTACGTCCCTTACGGGCCATGATGATCATGGGCGCCAACGTTCTCCTGTGCACAAGGCTTTGGCTGAGGTAGAGCGCCAGCGCTCAACTGCGCGCCATCAACCTCCTGCGCGCCATCAACCTCCTGCGCGCCAGCAACCCCCTGCGCGCCAGCAACCCCCTGCGCGCCAGCGCTCTCCTATGTGTCGGTGCTCGCCAACGCGCTAGCGCTCTCCTGTGCGCCAGCGCTCTCCTGCGTGCCAGCGTTGACGTGCATCCATCTCTCATGCGCGCCCACAATCTTTGGATCTGGGAGCTGTAGGGAAGTCAAGGACTTTGCCTATACACCAGCGCTCGCCAACGCACCGCCTGCTGTCTCCAGCGCGCCATCCCTCGCCATCGCACAATCGCATGGGTTCACCTGCTCGGGCCCACAAGGATACGCGTGCGTCCGCGCCCATCCTCTTCAGCAGTTATGCACCGTCATCCTGACCCGCGCCCGCAAGATGCACGCCCACGCACACAGGTTCCGACTGCGCGCCTGCACGCAATGGATGTCTCTCCTTCGCGCGCGCCCTACGACTTCTTCTGGGGCGTGCGAACTCTTGCCCGCACGCCCACGGGCCCAACATTTTGATCCTGCGCGTGAGCGCACAATCAGCCTCCCGCGTACTCTCCTGTAATCCCACAGTCTCCCGCGCACGCTCCTACGCACCATCACTCGCCCGTGCGCTCTCGCAATCGCCCGCGCGCTCTCGCAATCGCCCGGGCGCGCTCGCAATCGCCCGCGCGCTCTCGCAATCGCCCGCGCGCTCTCGCAATCGCCCCCGCGCGCTCGCAATCGCCCCCGCGCGCCCGCAATCGCCCCCGCGCGCCCGCAATCGCCCCCGCGCGCCCGCAATCGCCCCCGCGCGCCCGCAATCGCCCCCCCGGGCCCGCAATCGCCCCCCCGGGCCCGCAATCGCCCCCCCGGGCCCGCAATCGCCCCCCCGGGCCCGCAATCGCCCCCCGCGCCCGCAATCGCCCCCCCGCGCCCGCAATCGCCCCCCCGCGCCCGCAATCGCCCCCCCCGCGCCCGCAATCGCCCCCGCGCGCCCGCAATCGCCCCCCCGCGCCCGCAATCGCCCCCCCGCGCCCGCAATCGCCCCCCCGCGCCCGCAATCGCCCCCCCGCGCCCGCAATCGCCCCCCCGCGCCCGCAATCGCCCCCCCGCGCCCGCAATCGCCCCCCCGCGCCCGCAATCGCCCCCCCGCGCCCGCAATCGCCCCCCCGCGCCCGCAATCGCCCCCCCGCGCCCGCAATCGCCCCCCCGCGCCCGCAATCGCCCCCCCGCGCCCGCAATCGCCCCCCCGCGCCCGCAATCGCCCCCGCGCGCCCGCAATCGCCCCCCCGCGCCCGCAATCGCCCCCCCGCGCCCGCAATCGCCCCCCGCGCGCCCGCAATCGCCCCCGCGCGCCCGCAATCGCCCCCCGCGCGCCCGCAATCGCCCCCCCGCGCCCGCAATCGCCCCCCCGCGCCCGCAATCGCCCCCGCGCGCCCGCAATCGCCCCCGCGCGCCCGCAATCGCCCCCGCGCGCCCGCAATCGCCCCCGCGCGCCCGCAATCGCCCCCGCGCGCCCGCAATCGCCCCCGCGCGCCCGCAATCGCCCCCGCGCGCCCGCAATCGCCCCCGCGCGCCCGCAATCGCCCCCGCGCGCCCGCAATCGCCCCCGCGCGCCCGCAATCGCCCCCGCGCGCCCGCAATCGCCCCCGCGCGCCCGCAATCGCCCCCGCGCGCCCGCAATCGCCCCCGCGCGCCCGCAATCGCCCCCGCGCGCCCGCAATCGCCCCCGCGCGCCCGCAATCGCCCCCGCGCGCCCGCAATCGCCCCCGCGCGCCCGCAATCGCCCCCGCGCGCCCGCAATCGCCCCCGCGCGCCCGCAATCGCCCCCGCGCGCCCGCAATCGCCCCCGCGCGCCCGCAATCGCCCCCGCGCGCCCGCAATCGCCCCCGCGCGCCCGCAATCGCCCCCGCGCGCCCGCAATCGCCCCCGCGCGCCCGCAATCGCCCCCGCGCGCCCGCAATCGCCCCCGCGCGCCCGCAATCGCCCCCGCGCGCCCGCAATCGCCCCCGCGCGCCCGCAATCGCCCCCGCGCGCCCGCAATCGCCCCCGCGCGCCCGCAATCGCCCCCGCGCGCCCGCAATCGCCCCCGCGCGCGAGGCTGCAGGACAACGCACGGCAAGGTCGCCATCGCCACATTCCCCTCCCCGCAAGCGCAGAACAGCGTGCACGGCGGTGGAAGGGAAGCATCCAGAAAGGTCCAGGAACACTTTTTCTTCTTTTCAGGCGAACCCCCCTATGGAAACTCCTCCCAGGGATCTGTCGATTCCTGTCCCTCCAGAGGGAGTGTCTGACAGTGCAGCTGTCAGTCAACAGCCATGGTTTGGGGCACTAATCAGAGTGGTTACACAGGTTTTCAAGCCTGTGCTCGCTGAGTTAGGCCGCAGATCCTTGGCTGCGTCTACCCCTGTGAAGAGAAAAAGAGGAGTTTCAGACGTGGTGACTTCTCTAAGAGCTAAGCTGTCTCCTCGTAAGCCCTCGAAGCAGGTTCCTCCCCCCCCCCAGACTTTTTCTCCCTCCCTGTCGGACGAGGATTTCCCGTCCTGAGGGGAGTCACGTGAGGCGAGACATTCCCCCATCACACCAATGAGGGAAACCCCACCTCACGTTGAAAAGTCTTCCAGAGTAGGGGTGGAGAAGAACTTGCCTCCGTCTTTGTTAGAGTCCTGCATCCTTCCCAGGAAGGAGTCGAAGGACTCGAAGACAGTGCCAAAATCCTCGACGAGACTTAGGACGGAGCCAGCTAATCATTCGGAGAATGTCCGCGATTCTCCCCAAGAAGAGCCTTTGGGGACAGGAGACTTCGCTGCAAGTCCGACATCCGGAGGAGAACTACAAGAGTCAGAACATGCATTTTGGCAGTTTCTGACTCTTATGAAGACTCTCAATGGGTTTGCTGACCCAGAGATCCCCCCTCGAGAGGGCAAAGACACGGTCTTGGACCGAGTATTTGGAACTCAAAAACCTTCTAAGGCCAGTGCGGCTCTGCCCTGGTCTCAAGAGGGTTAAGAGTACCAGGGACAAGATCGCGGTCCAGCTCTCAGAGTTAGCCTCCTCCAACCGCTCCAGTGCTGGCAACAAGCTTCTCCCACCTCCTCGCGTACAGCAGAGGAGGTACTTCGAGATCTTGGAGGAGCCTTGTTTAGCTCTTCCTCTTCACCATTCCTTGGAAGAGCTTACCAGGGGAGTCCCTCTTGAGAGACTCTCCAACCGGCAGGTCTCATTCCTGGCAACTGAGATCCTTAATCAGGAGAAGGATGCGAAGTGTGCTATGCAAGCCACTTCGTGGCTGGATATCTGGTTAGGGACCTTAGGTATCCTGATACGCTCTGAGGATTTCTCCAAAGAACGTACCAGGAAAGCTATGGAGACGTTCTTCCTCTCAGGCACTCGTACGATCGAGTTTCTGGCCCACCAAGTCTCGAACTTGTGAGCAAACACCATCCTGAAACGTCGGGATGCGGTGGCTGAGAGGTTCCATTAGAAGGTCCCTAACACCGAGATAAATAGGCTTAGGCATTCTTCCTTGGAAGGAACGAATATGTTTGAGCCTAAAGACTTGGAACATGCTGCTGAGAGGTGGAGGAAGTTCCACCAAGACTCCCTCCTGCATAGGGCTTTGACATCCAAGCCCTATAAGCCTCCAGCACCCCAACAGTCCCATCCTACCAAGACCACGAAACCGACAACGGCAGCGAAGACAGTTGTGTCTAAGCCCTTTCCTGTCAAGGACAGGAAAGGCAAAAAGTCCTCCAGGGGAGGTAAATATCCTAGAGGGAGCAGCCGAGGCCGCAAACGCTAGGATTGGCAGTCCCCCTGCATGTCCACCAGTAGAGGGATACCTACAAAGTTGTGCAGACAGGTGGCAGCAACTCGGGGCCGATTCCTGGACGATTTCCGTAATCAGTCAGGGATATCGCGTCCCGTTCACAACATCTCTACCTCCCCTGACGACGAATCCAGTGTCATTGAGCTCCCTTGCCATGGGATCATCAAGGGGACAAGCCCTTCAGGCAGAAGTCCAGACCCTGTTGAAGAAGGGCGCTCTTCAAGAGGTCCTCGATGGGTCCCCAGGCTTCTTCAGTTGACTCTTTCTTGTAAAGAAGGCGTCTGGAGGCTGGAGACCGGTCATCAACCTCTCGACTCTGAACAAGTTTGTCAAACAAACTCTGTTCAGCATGGAGACCGCAGACACGGTCAGACTAGCAGTGAGACCGCTGGACTTCATGTGTACACTGGATCTGAAGGACGCGTACTTCCAGATCCCAGTCCATCCGTCTTCAAGGAAGTACTTAAGATTCAGCCTATACAACAAGGTGTACCAGTTCTAGGTGCTGTGTTTTGGTCTCTCCACAGCACCACAGGTTTTCACCAGAGTGTTCACCCTAATATCTTCGTGGGTACACAGGATCGGCATCCGTCTCCTCCGTTATCTGGACGACTGGCTGATCCTAGCAGACTCGGAGTCATCCCTTCTTCAACACCGAGACAAACTTCTGGGACTTTGCCAGGATTTGGGGATCATGGTAAATCTCGAGAAGTCCTCTCTGCTTCCCACTCAAAGACTGGTATACCTAGGCATGATTATAGGCACTAATCTCCACAAAGCCTTCCCATCGGACGACAGGATAGCAAGGCTGAGGAAGGTCGCAAGCCCCTTTCTCAGACGAGAAGAACTTCCAGCCCAATCGTGGTTACGTCTCCTCGGTCACCTCTCATCTTTGGCTCGTCTAGTTCCCAACGGTTGCCTCAGGATGATATCCCTCCAGTGGCGACTCAAGTCCCGGTGGAATCAAGGCTACGATTCCCCGGACGTCATGATCCCTATGGGACCTGCGGAACGAACGGACCTCCAGTGGTGGGTGACAGATGAGAACCTACGAAGAGGAGTGGATCTTCTCGTCCTCCCCCGGATTTGATGCTGTTTTCGGACGCCTCAAAGAAAGGGTGGGGGCCCCACGTACTGCACCACACGACCTTAGGCCTGTGGTCAGAATCAGAAAAGTGCCTCCATATAAACCTTCTAGAGATGAAGGCCGTCTTTTTGGCCCTTCAACGGTTCCAACAATACCTGGCGGGTCACTCTGTGGTGGTGATGAGCAACAACACCACAGTAGTGGCTGACATCAACAAACAAGGAGGTACCTTTTCGAAGCAGCTATCCCATCTTGCAGTAGAGATGCTGAGATGGACCGAAGTCCACTCGATTCCACTTTTGGCTCGCTTCATTCCAGGCAAGAGGAATGTGCTCGCTGACAATCTGAGCAGAGCGTCTCAGGTAGTGAGTACCGAGTGATCTTTGGATCATCTAGTAGCCAACAAAGTCCTGACTTTGTGGGGTTCCCCGACTGTGGATCTGTTCTCAATAGCTCTGAACTTCAAGCTTCCGCTGTATTGCTCCCCAGTCCCGGATCCCAAGGTGCTCTGACAAGATGCCTTCCAACAACGGTGGGACAACATCAAGGTTTACGCCTTTCCCCTGTTCTGTCTGATGAGGAGGGTGCTCAACAAGACCAGAATATCTGTCAATCTTTCAATGACCCTCATAGCTCTGCTATGGCATCACGCGGAGTGGTTTCCGGACCTTCTGCAACTCCTAACGGAACTACCGAGAGAACTCCCTCCATGACACAATCTACTCAGACAACCACATGCCAACATCTTCCACAAAGCCGTAGCTTCGCTACGACTTCACGCCTGGATCCAGCATCTCCTCGCTGAGAGAGGATTTTCGCAACAAGTTGCGATCAGGATGTCTGGACATCTGCGAAAGTCCTCCGCAGCTGTCTACCAGGCAAAGTGGAAAGTCTTCTGTGGTTGGTGTTGTGGAAGGGGCATCTCTCCACTCGATGCTACTATTCCAACAATAGTGGAGTTCTTCGTGTATTTGCGGGAAGAAATGCGCCTTTCAGTCTCGGCGGTGAAAGGCTATCGCTCAGCCTTAAGTCTAGCCTTCAGGCTCAAAGGAATGGACATTTCTTCTTCGCAAGAACTTTCCCTACTCATACGAAGTTATGAACTTACCTGCCCTCAGTCGGAAGTGAGACCTCCTCCATGGAACGTGGTTCGAGTTCTCAGGTGTCTTAAGAGACCTCCCTATGAACCATTACGCCAGGCTTCAGACCGCCACCTAACTTGGAAAACGGTGTTCCTACTAGCTTTGGCTTCGGCCAAGCGTGTTAGTGAACCTCATGGTCTCTCGTATGACATCGCCCATTCAAGGGGATGGGGGAGGCAACGTTCAGATTCATCCCCGAGTTTATTGCTAAGACTCGGAATCCGGGAGTAGCAGGCCCTCGGTTCGACTCCTTCCAGATTTCGAGTCTCTGTTCTGTAACAGATGACCCAGACCATCTCCTACTATGCCCAGTAAGGAGTTTGAGGCTATATCTCAAAAGAACGGCTGCAGTCCGTCCTCAGGTGCCAGCGTTATTTGTTTGCACAGGGAGGACTAAGAGGAGGGTCACCAAGAACACCATCTCGGCATGGATTCGTAGGGTGATTCATCTGTCCCTGAATCCAGACCCTCCTCCGTCACGTTGCCCTAGAGCATATGATATCAGGGGCTTAGCTACATCCCTGGCCTTCAAAAAGAATTTCTCAGTGACGCAGGTTCTTCAAGCAGGGGTGTGGAAGCATCAGACGACCTTCACAGCCCACTACCTGCAAGACGTGATCCACAGGAGGCTTGATACGTGCCTCTGGTGGCTGCACAACAGCTGGTTTAAACCTCGAGCTCCTTATTGGACAAGTAGCAGAAGGTTGAGGGCATTGTTACCCGGTTTTAGTCTGCATGAATGAAATGGTTTGTCTGGCCCTTATTCTTTTCTTCATCTTCCCCTCCCTTGGGGAAAGCAGCATCCTTGGTTCTCTGCATAGCTGACCTCAAACCACTGCAGGTAAACCATGTTTCCTTGTGTTCCTAGTATTAAGCTAATACTGTCACGTCCCCATACCCTGACGAGGTGGTATTGGGAGAGTCCTAGCCTAAAGTTTCTATCTAAAGAACTTCAAGTCAGCTTCCTAGGACGAGTCACACTTCATTATACCTTCACATCCAGCTTGCGTAGGCCACAGTCCTTGCGTAGCAAGGTGCGAGCGAGGTGCAGGGACTCTTTATTGTTGAGTGCTGACACACTCAGATAACGAGCCCCCGGGCAAAGCCAAAAAAGCCAGTACTGGCTGGGACGTCCACCCTTCCTAATGAGTGAGTCACCCCTATTAAATAGCGTGGTTTGTATGTCAGTTACGGAACAAATGACAAATTCGTAGATAATTTGTATTTTTCCTAACTATACAAACCTTAGCTATTTAATCAAACTTGCCCGCCAGCCCTATCCCCCTTGAAGTCCTACCTCCAAGCAAAGTGAGCTCAAGCACAGGTGTGTGTGAGGGGTTGGGGGGGGGGGGTGGGGGTAGCAAGCTACCCTCCCCTACCCCCGCTAACTAGCGATGGGGTAGTAAACCCGTGTAAAAATTCTAATGGCTCATCATTTCAGCTACGCCGAAAGTAATACCCCTATTAAATAGCGAAGGTTTGTATAGTTAGGAAAAATACAAATTATCTACAAATTTGTCATGTTCTGAAGCAGCATTTTAGAAGGCCTTCCAGTATCCGTGCCATGACATTGATGTCTGAGCTTTCCCCCTCTCTGCCAGATAAGGTTCTAAATCGAGTCGGAGTCACTTCCAACTCGGTTTAACTCTTAGTAGTGTGGAGAGATCCCCAAGTAGAATGGTATCCATACCTTCTACCCCCTCTGGATGGAGGCTATGAGAGTATTACCTCCTCAGCCTGACATGTTCCATCAACCACATGTCTGGAGATCCCACAACTTTGTGGAATCATTTTGGAGTTACGAGTGAAAGTGATTTACTGTAGCATCTTTCAAAGGACAGACTTTCACATGAAGTTACTAGACAGATATCAGAATTCTCAGAGCCTCTATACCAGAGTTATCCGAATGTTTACTTTACTTCTGAAAAGAAAGGTCACATCTCGGGATTGGCAATTAGAGCTCGTTACTCAGCCTTAAAGTCACAGCTTTAGACTGAAAGAAGTTGATTTTGCTTCTTTGGCTGAACTCGCTATTCTCGCATAGTGTTGAACAGATATACTGTATCCTGTGAGAGAGGTGAAGTGCCATTCTTCGACATTAATAGTCTGGTGGTCTCGGGAGTGTACACCTTTGTACGCTTGGGGCGTGCCTCACACAGAAGCCTTCCCTCAAATGAGTTCTTTCTTGCTTGATGTAGCCTCTAGCAAATAAGGTGGTGAGCTTCATGGGCTCTGCTTTAGCGTTACTCATACCGAACGCTTGGGTCAGGTCTCGTACACCTCACTCATTCCTGAGCTTCTTTCTATAAACTCAGAATCCATCTGTTCTCGATGCCAGGATTCTTTGTATTAGTTTGTGAGCCAAAAAGTTGTAACCTACGATGAGTAGCTACTTTTGTATTTTTTTCAGGCCAATTGCCCGCTACCTTAAACGAACACAAACAACTTGACCTCGTTAACAGCTCCTCTCCCTCAACACGAGGAGAGTGAAAAAGAGGGTGACTAAATATGAACTTCTCATGGCTGAGGGATGTCATTGACTGTACCCTCTTCTGGGAGACACCATCTGAAACGCTTGTCAGTTTGAATAGATTCATTTGGAGACAAGCCTTATCTTACTAGTAGCTTTTCTATTACATGGTATAGATGTGTCTTTCCACACACTTCTTATGAGGTGGAATAGTAACCAAGCAAACACATTACTGTACTTTACATGTGCCACATGGTGTGAACCAGGCAAACCCATTGGATATTTATGCTACTTGCTTGGAACCAGGCAAACCCATTGGATATTTATGCTACTTGCTTGGAACCAGGCAAACCCATTTGTATACATGTGCCTCAGCATTACAACACTGAGATTTTCTGCTCTGATTTTTATTTGTACTGGCACAAATGACAGATTTTGAGATACAGTATGTAATTTGTATTTTTCCTAACTATACCAACAGGAGTCCTTTACTCACACTTTCCCGTCATCACCAAAGTGACTACTCAGTGAGTAAGCAGGGGAAGTAGAGTTTCCCTGCTCCCAGCCTGTAACCACCGGGCAGCTACCTGAACCTTGTTATAAAATCTTTAACTGCTGTATTTCAGCTTCGCTGTTATCATTCTTTTATGTAAAGGACTTTGATTTGTATTGTTAAAAGGAATTCAGTGTTATTGTCATTAAAAATACTGTCATTATTTTGGTACTGTCAGTGAACTAAGCAAATGTTCAGTATTTATTACTGGGTGAAGTGTCATTACATCAAGAGGTTGCTATTATATTTTAGTAAAATTGGTAATAAAGCGAGAGCCTGTATTGTTATTATTTTGGTGACTGCAAAAAGTAGAGACTGGAGACAAAGACTGGCTTGTAAAACACAAAAATTACACTCTTAAAACTGTTAAAAAACTACGTATATGGAAGACTCGGTACATTATTTTTGGATGATCGAAGCAAGTAACAACAAACTTTTAAATCATGAGACTATATATAACCAAGAAGAATACAGTTATGAGGGAAAGCCTATCTGCCAATGACAGACTGCAAGAGTTGCTTTTCAACGTATGCATTTTCTTTACATCTTTGACGCTTGCATCTGTTTTGATTTTCTCTTACTTTCAATAATTTCCTATATGCTGCTTGTTTCGTGTCTCATTTCATATAATTTTCAATTCGAAAATGCATCTTTAACTGCCACTGTAACTACCACAGCAGCTTGGATACTACCGGTGGGAATGACTAATGTAAGGTCTGCCCAAATACTCTAGAAGTTTTATTCCAGCTGTTACCAAGTTGTGGAATGATCTTCCTAATCGGGTAGTTGAATCAGTAGAACTTCAAAAGTTCAAAGTTGGAGCAAATGCTTTTTAGTTGACCAGGCGGACACGAGTCTTTTTATAGTTTATATATGACATATTTGTTTTTGACGTTGTTAATAGTTTATATATGACATATCTGTTTTGACGTTGTTGCCTTTTTTAGAATGATTTATTGTTAATTTGTTCTCTTCATTTATTTATTTCCTTATTTCCTTTCCTCACTGGGCTATTTTTCCCTATTGGAGCCCCTGGGCTTATAGCATCTTGCTTTTCCAACTAGGGTTGTAGCTTGGATAGTAATAATAATAATAATAATACTGATGGTTTAGTTACCACTATTTTGTGGTATTAATGGTAATTCAGTATGATGTACACACAGTCAATATTAATGTCAGTACACAAAATGATGGTAATACTGATTGTGTGTATGGCCTTTTAGGAAAAATACAAATTATCTCCAAATTTGTCAAGCAAGATATTGCCAATTTCTCAGGATTGGAAAGCTAAACTACATACTATAGTTAGTTTAGCTTCAGGAATACAAGAATGAAGAATTTTGGGTTTCTCATAGGTATTCTAAATGTCTGACAGGTGAATCAAAATGGGTGGCCATTGGGAATATTGAGTGGCAGCTTTCATGTTTCATCAAGGAGTAACTGTTAATTCTTTACCAAAAACTTCAGTTTTCAATATTAAACTTACCCGATAATCATGTAGCTGTCAACTCTGTTGCCCGACAGAATTCTATGGAGGGATACGCCAGCTATCACAATACTAGAAGGGGGTGTTCTTACCAGCGCCACCTGTGGCCAGGTACTCAAGTACTTCTTGTTGACACCTCCTCAATTATTCCTCTGTCGTGCTTCTGACAAGACGTTCTGGGATACGCTTATGTTCTTGGAGTATTTTCACGACTTTGGTGAAGTATTTCTCTTTGATTTCGGCTGTCGCTTTACTGGAAACTTCTATTTTAGCTTAGTTAGCTTTTGGAATTAATTTGATTATTTTTGGTGACGAAGAGAGTATGAACTCTCGTTCACCTTTCAATGGCCGACCCTTCCCTTAGACGGAAGTGTTGGTGTCTAAGAGAGTATAGACTCTCTTTCTTAATTTTGCTTAACAAAAGTTATAGATTTATTTTTATATCTCTCCGCCTCTTATAGGCCTCTTCGATTAACTTCCTTTTATTATAAACTTATTAAAATTAATTTTTATATTTGTTTATATTCGACCTTCCTAATAGTAGGCGGTCTTTTCTTGGTACCGAAGTTAATTATCGTGAGCCCGTCATTTCGGTTTTACCTGTTAACATATTATGCTATTTTAAGGTCTTTGAAAGAATTTCTTTGATAGTCTCGTACTTTTTCAAAGTGAACTAACGTTTTGTTTGTCTCGGCAGTTGTTGACGTTCAGAACGTTTCAACTTGCACTCTATCGTTACGATAGAGAAAGAATGTTCACGGTTTCACATTGCAGTAAGAGTAACCGTGTCTAGCGTTTTGTTCATTCTTTCTTAACTTAATGGTTTTGATCCTAATAAAGGAACTTTTCTTTTTGGGAAATATTTCAGTTTTTTCCTTTAACAATAATATGTTTTAACGATATATATGATTGGGCTCTTCTCTCAGGTTCTAAGTCAAGAGAGAGAGAGAGAGAGAGATAGAGACGGAGGGAGAAAGAGGATAAACGTTTCCCTCAAGCCTGCCAGGCGTACGAGTAACGTCGTTATCGTTTTGCTCTTATCCCTAGTCTCTTTAGGGGAAGAAACTAAACGTTTCTAGAGTGATCTAGTGTTTAGTCTCTTTCCAGCCACTGAATTTTCTTTCATTAGATTTTTCTGTTACATTGTAATTCTGTTTTCGCAATTACTAACTTTTGAGAAGGATAGAATTGCGTGTTTCAGGTACAAACCACTTAAAGTTTCGAGTTCAGTGAAATAAGTGCAAACAGAAATCAAAGTGATAAGTGATTAGCAAAGTATGTCAGTGTTATGCGTGAGGGTACTTTTGTGCGCGCCAGTCGTCCTCCCAGTCCGGGACCTCTTGCAAGCTCCCAAGCCCAGGGGAGAAGCAATGTCGAAGGGCATAAGGGTTCGGCAGGCCTTGATCGGCGCACAGAAGTATCCTCGGTGGTTGTGGGCGTGTCTTACCGAGACCGTCACTCCCACCCGCAGACGATTGAGCCCTTATTTTGCTCGTCTGCAGAAGAGATTTAGAGGAGAAAATAAAGGCAGAGTTACGCTGGTCTCAGGTCTCAAGACCTCTTAAACGTAAAGTCCAGACCTATGCCAGACGTACGAAGTAAAGTTCAACAACCCGGATGCAGTCATTGGGTTAGCTCTGTCTCTCCTCAGTCATCAGTTTGTCGGGCTGAGAGTGCGCCTACACTCCCCCCCTCCCCTATGCTCGCTCCGCCTGATCGCAGTACCACCTGCCAGGCGTACGATGTTGTGGATTCTACTACAGTCCATGCAAGCACAGCTTTCGGACCTGATGCGTGAGTGTCGTGCTGAGAGTGTTGCACCTCCTCCTCCTCCTGCACCGGTGGTGCACCAACCGCCTGCACCCGTTCAGCCTGTGCTGCACCCGCCTGCACCGGTGGTGCACCAACCGGCTGCACCCGTTCAGCCTGTGCTGCACCCGCCTGCACTCGCTGCACCCAGTCGCAGCACCATCTGCCAGGCGTACGATGTTGTAGACTCTACTACAGTCCATGCAAGCACAGCTTTCGGACCTGTTGTGTGAGTGTCGGGCTGAGAGTGTTGCACCTCCCCTGCACCCGTTCAGCCTGTGCTCAACCCGCCTGCACTCGCTGCACCCAGTCGCAGCACCATCTGCCAGGCGTACGATGTTGTAGACTCTACTACAGTCCATGCAAGCACAGCTTTCGGACCTGTTGTGTGAGTGTCGGGCTGAGAGTGTTGCACCTCCCCTGCACCCTTTCAGCCTGTGCTCAACCCGCCTGCACTCGCTGCACCCAGTCGCAGCACCATCTGCCAGGCGTACGATGTTGAACCTCTTTCTGTGTTCGCTGTTCCCAGTGTTGTTCAGCCTCAGCCTTCTTTAAGGCAACCTTCGGTTTGGGATCAGGAGGATTACCCCACTCTTCCTCCTCCTCCCCTGGCTGCTCCACCGGTGGTGCAACTCTCGGTGGAGGTACAACCTCTTCCACCTGTGAGTCAGTCTCCTCAGCTGCTGCACCGAGCTCAACCCGTGCACCCTGATAATGCACCTTCCACTGTTGTTGTTCCAGCTCGTTCTGACTCTGCTGTTCAGCATACCTTACCTCCTTTTTCTAACCATGGCAAAAATATGAATCATGAGTTATGAATGTAAGGTAAACATTATGTTGATTTTTAAACCCCATGCAAGCATGCATAAAGCACTCTAGCACTGGTCATGGAATTTCTGAGAAATGTTAAACGCCATGCACACGCTCTGCTTTCCTTACAGCAGGCTCTGCTTACAGCAGGCTCTGCTTACTACATGCTCAGCATTCAGCATGCTCTGCATTCAGCATGCTCTGCATACAACATGCTCTGCATACAGCATGCTCTGCTTTCAGCATGCTATGCATACAACATGCTCTACATACAGCATGCTCTGCATACAACATGCTCTACATACAGCATGCTCTGCATACAGCATACTCTGCATTCATCATGCTCTGCATACCTTACCGCATGCTTCTCAACATATCTTGGGTTGTTGCCAACTCACTAGACTGTCAAGCAGTTTCATAACGTTGCCTTCTAGTCTGCTGCTTTTGCACCAGTGAACCCTCACTCAGAGAACTTAGCTTTTCTAGGATAAGGTCCCTGTAGATGAGAAAGTTCTTTTCTCCCTCCTTCTGATATTCCCTGAGGACTCTGTCATTTGGAGGGAGCCTTTTGCTGCATAACCTCTTATGGACTTTTATTTAAGCATAACATGCTTACAGGGAAGGTAATGGTTCCACTTCAGCCGCTAATCCCGTCTGTTACCACACCTGCTCCCATAGACCTTGAGCTGTGTTGCATGACATGCAGTCCAAGCTTAGTCCTTGTTAGAGGATTTTTGTTTACGGAGTCAATGTGTCACGGGGAAGACGTTCAACAACCAACAGAAGGGACTTGTTGTGACGCAGTGCGGCAACCTCAGCAACCCGTTAAGGAGTTGTCTGTACGACCCAGATAGTCTAGACAGATTCGGGTTGTCACTGTACTTCCTCGCTTGCCCATGATTGTCAGTTTACAGACTGTGCAGCAGTATCATGATCTTGTGTCCGGCTCCGTCAGACGACTGGCTTTTAAGAGCTCCCACAAGTCGTCGCTGTCTGGAGATTTTCAAATGGACTATGGATCTGACCAAGGAACTGGGCCTCCTGGTCAATTTTGAGGAGTCTCAGCTCGTTCCATCCCAGACCATTGTTTCCTTGGGTATGGATCTTCAGAGTCGAGCTTTTTGGACTTGTCCGTCGGCCCCAAGGATCTTCCAAGCCCTAGAATGCATCCAGAGCATGCTGAGAAGGAACCGATGCTTAGTCAGGCAGGGGATGAGTCTAACAGGGACACTTTCATCGCTGGCCCTGTTCATCGAGTTAGGGAGACTCCACCTCCGCCCCCTTCAGTATCATCTAGCTGCTCACTGGATAAAGGACATGACGCTAGAGACGGGCTCAGTTCCTGTTTCCGAAGAGATGAGGTCTAC
Organism: Palaemon carinicauda; assembly: GCF_036898095.1. NCBI lineage: Eukaryota > Metazoa > Arthropoda > Malacostraca > Decapoda > Palaemonidae > Palaemon > Palaemon carinicauda. The sequence continues at coordinate 86,363,838 of NC_090745.1, forward strand.
TCTAACGTGGTGGAAGAACAGCATTCTTCTCAAGGAAGGTCTACCTTTGGTTGTTCAGACCCCCGACCACAGTCTCTTCTCGGACGCATCAGACACGGGCTGGGGTGCGACACTGGACGGACAGGAATGCTCGGGAACATGGAATCAGGAGCAAAGGACACTTCACATCTATTGCAAGGAGTTGTTGGCAGTTCATCTGGCCTTGATAAACTTCAAGTCCCTCCAGCTTACAAGGTGGTGGAGGTGAACTCCGACTACACCACAGCCTTGGCTTACATCTCCAAGCAGAGAGGGACTCATTCGAGGAAGTTGTTCAAGATCGCAAGGGACCTCCTCATTTGGTCAAAGATCGAAAGCTCACGCTGGTAACGAGGCTCATTCAGGGCGATATGAATGTCATGGCAGATCGCCTCAGCCGTAAGGGTCAGGTCTTCCCCACAGAGTGGACCCTTCACAAGAATGTTTGCAGCAGACTTTGGGCCCTGTGGGGTCTGCCAACCATAGTTCTATTCGCTCCTCGATGACCAAGAAGCTCCTCTTGTATTGTTCTCCGATTCCAGACCCAACAGCAGTTCGCGTGGATGCCTTTCTGCTGGATTGGTCCCATCTCAACCTGTATGCATTCCCGCCGTTCAAGATTGTCAACAGGGTACTTCAGAAGTTCGCCTCTCACAAAGGGACACGGTTGACGTTGGTTGCTCCCCTCTGACCCGCGAGAGAAGGGTTCACCGAGGTACTGCAATGGCTGGTCGACGTTTCCCAGGACTCTTCCTCCTAGAGTGGACCTTCTGCGTCAACCTCACGTTAAGAAGGTACACCCAAACCTCCACGCTCTTCGTCTGACTGCCTTCAGACTATCGAAAGTCTCTCAAGAACTAGAGGCTTTTCGAAGGAGGCAGCCAGAACGATTGCCAGAGCAAGGACGACATCCACTCTCAGAGTCTATCAGTCTTAATGGGAAGTCTTCCGAAGCTGGTGCAAGGCCAATGCAGTTTTCCTCAACCAGTACCACTGTAACCCAGATTGCTGACTTCCTGTTACATCTAAGGAACGTAAAATCCCTATCAGCTCCTACGATCAAGGGTTACAGAAGTATGTTGGCAGCGGTTTTCCGCCACAGAGGCTTGGATCTTTCCTCCAACAAAGATCTACAGGACCTCCTTAGGTCTTTTGAGACCTCAAAGGAACGTCAGTTGTCCACTCCAGGCTGGAATCTAGACGTGGTCCTAAGGTTCCTAATGTCATCAGGATTTGAACCGTTCCAATCAGCCTCTTTTAAGGACCTCACATTAGAAACTCTTTTCCTCGTGTGCTTAGCAACAGGTAAAAGAGTAAGTGAGATCCACGCCTTCAGCAGGAACATAGGTTTCACATCTGAAACGGCTACATGTTCCTTGCGGCTCGGTTTTTTTTTGGCTAAAACGAGCTTCCTTCCCGTCCTTGCCCTAAGTCGTTCGAGATCCCAAGCCTGTCCAACATGGTGGGGAACGAACTAGAGAGAGTACTTTGCCCTGTTAGAGCTCTTAAGTACTATTTAAGAAGGTCAAAACCATTACGAGGACAATCAGAAGCCTTATGGTGTGCTATCAAGAAGCCTTCTCTACCAATGTCTAAGAACTCAGTTTCTTACTACATCAGGCTTCTGATTAGAGAAGCAAATTCTCATCTGAAGGAAGAAGACCTTGCTTTGCTGAAGGTAAGGACACATGAAGTGAGAGCTGTGGCTACTTCAGTGGCCTTCAAACAGAACCGTTCTCTGCAGAGTGTTATGGATGCAACCTATTGGAGAAGCAAGTCAGTGTTCGCATCATTCTATCTCAAAGATGTCCAGTCTCTTTACGAGTACTGCTACACCCTGGGTCCATTCGTAGCAACGAATGCAGTAGTAGGCGAGGGCTCAGCCACTACATTCCCATAATTCCATAACTTTTTAACCTTTCTCTTGAATACTTTTTATGGGTTGTTCGGTCGGCTAAGAAGCCTTCCACATCCTTGTTGATTTGGCGGGTGGTCAATTCTTTCTTGAGAAGCGCCGAGGTTAAAGGTTGTGATGAGGTCCTTTAGTATGGGTTGCAGCCCTGTATACTTTAGCACCTTTGGGTTGATTCAGCCTCCAAGAGGAACGCTGCGCTCAGTAAGGAAGACGAACTTAAAAAAGAGACAGAGTAACGGTTCAATTCGACTTCCTTACCAGGTACTTATTATTTCATTGTTATTTGAGATAACTGTTATATGAAATATGGGATACTTAGCTATCCTTTAATCTTGTACACTGGTTTTCACCCACCCCCCTGGGTGTGAATCAGCTACATGATTATCGGGTAAGTTTAATATTGAAAAATGTTATTTTCATTAGTAAAATAAATTTTTGAATATACTTACCCGATAATCATGATTTAATTGACCCTCCCTTCCTCCCCATAGAGAACCAGTGGGACCGAGGAATAATTGAGGAGGTGTCAACAAGAAGTACTTGAGTACCTGGCCACAGGTGGCGCTGGTAAGAACACCCCCTTCTAGTATTGTGATAGCTGGCGTATCCCTCCATAGAATTCTGTCGGGCAACAGAGTTGACAGCTACATGATTATCGGGTAAGTATATTCAAAAATTTATTTTACTAATGAAAATAACATATTTGAGGGAAGCTCGGTACTGTTTTGATATTCGTAAGGTTTACAGTACTTGAAAGCATTTTATTATTATTATTATTACTTGCTAAGCTACAACCCTAGTTGGAAAAGCAGTATGCTATAAGCCCGGGGCTCCAACAGGGAAAATAGCCCAGTGAGGAAAGGAAATAAGGAAAAATTAAATTTTTAAGAAGAGTAACAACATTCAAATAAATACCTCCTGTATAAACTATAAAAACGTGAACAAAACAAGAGGAAGAGAAACAAGACAGAACAGCGTGCCCGAGTGTACCCTCAAGCAAGAGAACTGTAACCCAAGGAAGTGGAAGACCATGGTACAGAGGCTATGGCTCTACTCAAGAATAGAGTACAATGGTTTGATTTTGGAGTACTGTATCCTTCTCCTAGAAGAGCTGCTTACCATAGCTAAAGAGTCTCTTCTACCCTTAAGAAGAGGAAAGTAGCCACTGAACAATTACAGTGCAGTAACCCCTTGGATGAAGAAGAATTGTTTGGTAATTTCAGTGTTGTCAGGTGTATGAGGACAGAGCAGAATCTGTAAAGAATAGGCCACACTATTCGATGTATGTGTAGGCAAAGGGAAAGTGAACTGTAACCAGAGAGAAGGATCCAATGTAGTACTGTCTAGCCAGTCAAGGACCCCATCCCATACCTCTAGCGGTAGTATCTCGACGGGTGGCTGGTGCCCTTTATGATCAAATTTTACTAATTTTCACCCAAATCATAACTTGTGTTCCAGTGTAATGATTTCAAATCAAATGTGTTTATTAACCTCCTGACAAGTCATTCAAATCCTTAAACTAGACTGGCTGTACAGCACTTATAGCAGAAAAGTTATGAAGACATGGTTTTTATTTTCATGAAATTTAGATAACTTCTATTCCATCTTTTGCCAGTGGATAAGGTAAAGAACTTCATCCTTTGTCAGTGAGATTTTGCTAATAAAGCTACTGTATATGCACATCTTCATGAATTTTCAACTGTTACAGTACTAAATACCATGTACAATATTGGTCTTGATATATTACAGCTTTATTAATTCTCTTTATCATACAATACGTTGTGTGCTTTCTTTGAAGTTTATATTCCCCTTAGACTATTTTGTTTATTTTTCAGGTATGTTGTTAGAATCATAGGAGTAAGCCAGTCACGATGGGTTAAGCAGAAGTTATCCAGTAATCATGGAAACCCCCAGGTTCGTGTGAAATATCCATGTCATGGCTGTTGAAGTATGAACCCTTTGATGTTTTTGGAAGGTTTTCAAATTTGTGGTATATTTAGCACTAGCCTTTTATGGATGTAGCAACGTTTCTCTTATTGTAGGCTATGAATTTACACGAAGCTAAAAAGCTGTCACTGGAGTCATTTTAAGATTTAATACCTGTATTTTGTTGTAACATATTCAAAAGAGGAAATTGATAAGAATTCAAAAGTCGAGAAAACATGATAAGTCAACCTAAGGTTATTTTTTATATTTAGTTTCATTTGATGTCATTGAAGTCTCAAGTGGAAACATACATATCTTATTTTTTATATTTTATGGTTTTATCCATATTTTTTTTAACTATTCTTGCCTTAGTGACTAAATCTTGAAAATACATGATTATAGTAGCTACCATGTTCATTTTAGAAATTATTTGTATAATAGTGTAAAAAAATCTGCAGTTTATCAGTTTCTTATAAGATGCCCAAGAATTAATAGAATTTTATTCTACAAGCTTCAATACAGAAATTCCAAAACTAATTGAAAAACTATACCACTTATATAGTTAACCTTTCAGAACAGCAGTTTATTTAAGAAAAAAATTAAAAGAAGACTATTGTGTGTATTTTACTCTCTCTCTCTCTCTCTCTCTCTCTCTCTCTCTCTCTCTCTCTCTCTCTCTCTCTCTCTCTCTCTCTCTCTCTCTCTCTCTCTCTCTCTCTCTCTCTCTCTCTCACACCAAAATTAAGAAAGATTTATCTTCTGTGCTTCATCACATCCAAGACATAATATTGAAAGATATACTCAAATATTTCTCATATTTATCAGCTATTACCTTAGATCTTTTATTATTTCAAGGATTCGCACCTATTTGTAGTTTGGGTCAAGCATTTTCCAATTTTTGGGTTATGTTGGCTGTTTTTGGTGCAGGATACAAGGTTATGTCTCCTTACTCATAGTGCATTGTTAAGAAACTTAAAGAAGATTATTTTATTTACCCACAAGGTGCACCATCTGCCATAAAATTGTGTTCCATGGCAGACCTTCATGAGGAGTGCACTTCCTCGCAGCAAGAAATACTAGTAAATTTGAATTATATAGAGTCTAGTAACAAAGCTAGGTATACTAAGATAACAAGAGATTACATAGTGCATCATCTAATTCAGAGCAATCTCTTGTCCTTGGGAGCAACTGGTCCCATATTGGAAAAGGTGGGGGGAAATTCTAAGGTAGACATGTATAATTTAGATTCAGTTGATAATTTCAAGGAGGAGGTGAAAAGCAAGATGAGAAAAAAGATGACCTTATTGCTGTAAGATGCTCTAGGGAGTTTAACGAGAAATTTAAGAAAACTTAATGTATTGGATATCATATGAATTATGATGCTACTAGTTCAAACCCATCTGGCCAGCCGTGTTAGGCATCCTGACTCAGTGTTTACTTTAACTACCAAATAATAATGATGATAACTTTAATGGAAGCATTTGATAAGTTATAGCAGTAGATAATTGTTCCCATACTAAGAAACCTTATGTTATTTATTTGGGTTATCTTTCAGCGAAGCTGGAAGGTAGCCATTAGACTAAAAGTGTGAGGTGGCAACCCTGCTTAATCACTTGAGTGGGTAGGATGGGGTTGGCTGCGGGTTACCCAGCCACCTCTATATATAATGTACTCTCACGGCCGTGAGCTGCGTCACTTTTCTTTTGGCTTGTAGAGAGCGGACGTCCCCCATCTCTCTCCTCCAAAAGCTGCCATTGACTTTGTAATTTTGCTTTATCTTTTCAGGTGTGCTTGTGCTGCTTCTGATTGCCCTCATGCAGATATGTCCTGGGCGCGAGGGTGCTGCGTGCGATATACAGTATTCATGTCATTGGTGGATACCAATCCGCACTCTCTCTCTGTTTTGTGTAGAGGTCATTGCTGTGAGCAGGGTTGGCCCTGTGAAGAGTGTAGGGAGTAGCCTGCCCCCTAATGGGAGTGGTTTGGACGGCGCAGAAAAAGAAGGCTAAGCACGATCTTTCTCCCTTAGGGGCGTGGAAAGTGCGTTCTTCTCACACCCCCAAACTTCTTTCTAAATTTCCTTCTTGTTCGCACTTCTGAGGGGCGATCAAGCAGGAGTGCAGACGCATAACTCCTTGTTAACCCCGGGGTACTGGGGGTTAGTTGCTTCCCCTAGAGGAGCAACTTCACCTCCAGCCACTGGGAAGCCATTTTCCCTTGCAGATGTGTTACAGCCGTTGCCATCCCTATGGGTTTCTGCACTCCCTACGAAGGAAGAGCTTCTTAGACTCTTTCAGCGTGGTGCCAGGAAGGATCCTACTCCAGAGCTTCTTAGACTCTTTCAGCGTGGTGCCAGGAAGGATCCTACTCCAGAGCTTCTTAGACTCTTTCAGCGTGGTGCCAGGAAGGATCCTACTCCAGAGCCTTCAATATCGTATGCTTTGGAGGTTTACGAGGTACATCTGTTGCCCTCTCCTGGACCTTCCACGTGTGGACAAGGCGATCGCTTGCATTTAGCCCTCCAACGGCCTCCTGCTGACGACGGTCCTGGGATATCGTCGTCTGTTAACCCTCAGCTCTCTGTTTCTCCCCACAGGAATAAGTCGACTGCAGGAGATGATCTTCAAGAGACCAGCGCTTCTTTCACTAGCTGCGTGCGAGGATGAGATTCTCCATCTTCTCATCCTTCAGGACACTCAATTTAAAGATCGTACGGATTGTAGGTTATTATGATCTCAACGCTCTTCGTCTAGAAGGCGTTCTTGCACTAGAGCTTCACGGTCACAAGATCAACAGTCTCAATGCTCTCCTGAGAGGCATTCCTCTTCACGGGGTAAAGTCTCGTGATCGTGTTCTTCACGATCACGAGCAACCAAGTCTAGACCTAGGTCTGGATGCTCACGGTTTAGATTGCGTCGATCTAGATCACGAGGACGGTGCTCATGTTCACAAGGATGAAGTTCCCGTTCACAAGGGTAACGTTCACGCTCACGAGGGCGCCGTTCTCTAGGACGACGTTTGCGATAACGACGGTGCCGTTCGCGAGGACGATGTTCGCGATCACCAGGGCAACACTTATGTTTGCGAACTAAGTACTCAGGACGTTCATGCCGTTCACGATCAAGAGCTGGACGCTCACGATTGCGAACAGTACATTCACGATCGCTAACCTTGCGTTCATGATTAAGTAAGGTGTAGACATTCCTCCTCTAGAGGAAGAGGTTTCTGTACATGCAGTCCATCAACACGTCGCTCCTCAACCTGTCCTTCTCCTAAATGACCCTGGACCGAATCTGATCCTTAGACAGAACATTCTGCAGACAGGCATCCAGCTAAGCTACCTCCAGTGCCCTTTGCTGCCTGAGGTGCTTTAGTGCAGCGTTCGCTTATGTGAGGCTCTCCAACTCGTTCCTCCGTGACTCACTCGCCAACGCTTAGAGTTACCCCTACTCAGAGGTCCTCATTGCCGACTACGTCTGGTGTAGGCGGTCTTCTGAAGCAACAGGAAGGTTCAAAGCTTCCACTGTTCAGTATGGCTCATAGTGCTCGTGTGATGAGCACTTCTACTCGTGAATCGCACCCACTGTTGCTGAAATTTGCGATTTTGTGCGTGAATCTAGTGATTTTGCATGCAAATCTGTGATTTCCACGAGTGATTCACGAGTAGTGGTTTTGGAACCACGAGCAAGTGTGGTACCAATGCCTCCTTCTACTGGCAGGCCTGTACCCTTCCCAGGAGGGTTTAAGTAGCCTTCTTATAGGTATGCCAACGCACCTATTAGCCCGAAGCATCCTCTTCGCTTGACAAAGAGCACCTCCTGTTGTCACTGAGACACTCTTACGTCTACGCAGGCTCCCTCTAGGGTTCCTTCTAGAAGATGTTCTCTTCCCCCTGGATTCTCTAGCAAAACCCAGGACTTATCAAAGGGTGCTGAGCTCTCTGCCTGTGTTAGTACTTTCCTAACTGCCCTGCAAAAGCCCTTGGGTGTGGCTCCTCCACCGTCACAACCCCCGACTGTTCCAGTCATTGCTACTCCTCGGATTCACTTGGAGTCTGACTTGAGTTTGTCTCATAAGAGTTCTGACCCTAGCAGACATTTGTTGGACATGGCACGGCGATCTTCCCCATCTCGATCTAGTGCTGAGGTGCCTCTACATTCTGATCCTTATCTGAATAACCTTCTCATTACTCTTGTAAAAGTGTAGGAAACCATGGCTAAGAGACAAAAGATGAGGATGAGAGGCATAACTCCACCGCATGCAGATCTCGTCCATCCTAGGACGATTAGGGACATTGGCTCTCCCAGGGAGATCTCTGTCCACCCCTTCAACCCTCAAGAAATTGAGGTGGTACCTTCGAACCAGCGTTCGATTTCCTTACCTCCACCAGAGGAAGAGCCTACGGCTCCTGCAGCTAAGACTTTGGTTACTGGTGTCCCTAAACTCTCGCAAGTGCTTCCCTCCAACATCTCTGCGTGAAGGGAATCCAAGAACACCAAAACCAAACCCAAGAATGTCAAGGCAAGGGAAGCCCATTTGGCAAAGGCAAACAGGAGGTCCCCCGGAACAGGTCCCTCGAATGATCAAGTCAACGACCCTGACCTACCCCAAACTCTGGATGTGAGCCTGGAGGTAGATGAGCCATTGGACACGGATGACAAAAATCTTCTGAGGGCAGCTAGTCTGAACTTTCACTCGGAACAAGAGAGACGAGTGTTGGAACATACCTTTTGGAAGGTCTTCTCTTGCATGAGGACCATCAATAGGCTGTCAACTCCTGGTATACCACCCAGGAAGGGAAGGATATGGTTCTCGATGAGATCTTTGAGACCCAAAAGCCTCTTAAGACCATTGCAGCCTTGCCCTGGTCTAAAGGCCTGACAGCCGCCAAAAGGAAGGCTATTGTCCAGATAGCCGGAACTTCCAGTTCCTTGAGGGCAGGTTCCTCCTCACGATCTTTACCACTTCCTTTCGTTTTACAAAGGAAGTATTGTATGATCGAGGGGGACCCGCATTCCGCCATGTCCCTCGACCCTTTCGGTGGAATCTCTGACGAAGGGTCTGCCAACTCAAACCCTCTCCGCTTTGAGAGCCTCCCTCTTGGCAGTCGAGCTCCTCAACATAGAGAGAGTCCGGGAAGTACGCTATGCAGGCTGCTTCGTGGCTCGACCTATGGTTGGGGTCCTTGGGCTTCATGGTGCGCTCCCACCATCTATCGAAGGAGTCCTCAAGGAAGTCTTTGGAGTCTTTCCTTTTGTTGGGTACCCGAACTCTGAGTTTTGTCTCAATACGTTGTCAACTTGTGGGCGAATGCTATACTCAAGAGAAGGAATACCGTCATTGGGAAATTCCACAATTAAGTGCCAAAGGTGGAAGTCTCATGTCTGAGTAATTCTACCCCTGAGGGTTCATCTCTCCTTGTTCCTGATGAGATCGAGAGGGCTCCTGAGCAAAGGAGGAAATCGACGAACGATTCTCTACTCCATAGGGCCATGACTTCAAGGCCCTATGGAAGACCATCCCAGTCTTCACGTGGTCAGCAGGCTACCTTTAATTCCTTAACTTATAGGTCCTCAGGACCTACTAAGGTGTCCAAACATCCTTTTCAGTCCAAAGGCCAGAAAGGGAACAAGTCCTTGAGAGGAAAGAAGGGAGCAAAAAGGAATGGCTGAGGTGGTCACTCACACTAAAAATGGCAATATTCACCACCTACCACCTGTAGGAGGATGCCTGCAGCTCCTCTGGCAGAGGTGGCAGCATCACTGGGCAGATCCCTGGACAATTGAAGTGGTCGCCTTACGGTATTGCATCCCATTCATTCAATCTCTCCCTCCTCTGACTTGAGATCCAATATACCTAAGCTTCTTTGCGAAGGAATCCGCAAAGGAGCTGGCTCTCCTGGCTGAAGTCCGGACCATGCTGCAGAAGGGCGCTCTCCTAGAGGTTGTGGATGGGTCTCCAGGCTTTTACAGTCTAATTTTTCTAGTGAAAAAGGCATCTGGAGGCTGGAGACCAGTCATCTCTCTCTCTCTCTCCCCTGAACAAGTTTGTTTAACACTCAGTTCAGGATGGAGATGGCAGACACGGTCATCCAGGCAGTTTGACCAAGGGACTTCATGTGCACACTGGATCTGAAGTACGCATACTTCCAGATCCAAATCCATCCATCTTCAAGGAAGTATCTTGGATTCATACACGAGGACAGAATATACCAGTTCAAGGTTTTCTGCTTTGGCCTTGCGACAGCACATCAGGTCTTTACCAGTGTGTTTGCCCTATTGTCATCTTGGACTCACAGGAACGGCATTCGTTCCCTCAGATATCTAGACGATTGGCTAGTTCTGGCAGACTCGGAGACGACCCTTCTTCGTCACTGAGACGTACTTCTCGAATTGTGTCAGGATCTGGCGGTCTTGATAAATCTCGGAAAGTCGTCTCTGCTTCTTTCGCAGAGACTGGTATACCTCGGTATAATAGACACCGTCCAACAGAAAGTCTTCCCATCAGACGAAAGAGTACACAGGCTGAGAGAAGTGGCATCAGCTGTCATTAGACGGGGAGATCTACCAGCCCATTTTTAGTCGAGTCTGGTAGGTCACTTAACCTCTCTTCTCTGTCTAGTTCTAAACGGCTGCCTCAGGATAAGATCCCTGCAGTGGCAGCTAAATTTTGTGTGGAACCAACACTCAAATCCGCCAGAGATTCGAGTTCCAATTACTCAGGAACAAGAGACGGACCTACTTTGGTGGGTGGCAGACAAAAACTTTTGCAGAGGTCAAGATCTTGCTCTTTACAGATGCATCAAAAGAAGGATGGGGGGCCCACTTGCTGCATCACACAATCTCCTGTCTTTGGTCAGAATCAGAAAGGTACCAGCACATAATTCTCCTAGAGATGAGAGCAGCATACCTTGCTCCTCATTATTTCCAACAGTGGCTGGTAGGCCACTCTGTGGTGTTGATGAGCGACAACACCACAGTGGTGGCGTAAATAAACAAACAAGGCTGTACCTTTTCGAAGCCTCCAAGGAGGGTGACTTGGATAGTAGGCTCCGAATGGTCTTTGAATCCTCTGATAGCCAACAAAGACCTGTTCACAACATCACTGAACAACAAGCGTCCGCTGTACTGTTCTCCAGTCATGGACCCTCAGGCTCCATGGCAAGATGCATTTCAATAACGATGGGTCAACATCGACGTGTACGCCTTTCCCCCATTCTGTCTGATGAGAAGATTGCTCAACAAGACCAGAGCATCCAAAGATCTAATGATGATCCTTGTATCTCTGCTATGGCACCATGTGGGGTGGTTCTCAGACCTCCTGCAACTACTAGTAGATCTACTGAGAGAACTCTCTTCACTACCAGATCTACTAAAACGACCACATGCAAACATCTTCCACAGAACCGTGCAGTTGCTTCAACTTCATGCCTGGAAACTATCCAGCGTCTCCTTTCTCAGAGAGGCTTTTCACAAGAAGTTGCTGAGATAATATCTAGATACTTGCGAAAGTCCTCAGCCTCTGTGTACCAGGCAAAATGGACAATCTTCTGTGGTTGGTTTCATGGAAGGAATATCTCTCCTTTCGATGCCTCTATTCCTTCAATAGCGGAGATCCTTGTACAGTATACCTTCGTGAGCAAAAGCTCCTTTCAGTCTCGGCGGTGAAAGGCTATTGCTCAGCCTTGAGCCTGGCCTTTAAGATGAAAGGAGTGGATATTTCCTCTTCGTTGGAGCTTTCTTTACTCATACGGAGTTATGAGATCACTTGCCCTCAGTCAGAAATCAGGCCTCCTCCCTGGAACGGGATTCACGTTTTGAGGTCCTTAAAAAGACCTCCCTTGGAACCATTATGCCATGCAACTGACCGAAACCTCTCTTTGAAGACAGCACTCCTGCTCACTATAGCTTTGGCGAAGAGAATCGGGGAACTACATGGCCTCTCATATGACGTCGCCCATTTAAGGGGATGGGGGAAATGACACTCGGCTTTATCCCTGAGTGCATTGCCAAGATTCAAAATCTAGGGGTACTGGACCCTAGATTCAGGCCCTTTCAGATTATGAGTTTATGTTCTGTAACCAATGATCCAGATCAATTGTTACTGTGCCCAGTGAGGAGGTTGAGATATAATCTTAAACGCACAGCAGCAACACGGCCCTGACTAACAAAACTTTTTGTTATCTCCGGAAGGGTTAAGAGGAGGATCACTAAGAACAGAAATTCATCCTGGATACGCCAAGTGATTGGAAGAGCTCTAGTCCCTGATTCTCCTCATGCTTGACGACCTAGTGCCCATAATGTCAGGAGCATCAGTATGTCCCTGGCATTCAAACGCAACTTTTCCATGTTGCAGGTATTACAGGCGGGCGTGTGGAAACGTCTGAATATGTTTACAGCCCACTATTTAAAAGATGTGACCCACAGGAGACTCAATACATTTACTATTGATCCTGTGGTGGCTGCTCAACAAGGGGTTTAAAAAATCCTTGGGCTCCCTTTGGACAAGTAGCAGATGGATGAGGGCATTGATTACCAGGGTTAAGACTGGGATGAGTGAGAGTATGTCAGGCATTTCCCTTTCTTCATCTTCCATTCCCTTAGGGTACAGAGCCCTGGGTCGCTCTGCAAGCTGCTCTCAACCTCTACAGGTAATTATCACTCCCCTTGTTTAGCCTAGTATACAGTAGTCATAAATTAATATAGTCAACGTCCCCGTTGCCTCCCGCGAGGTAAGCAATGAGAAGCGTCTTTCTGTATTTCCTACATGTAAACTCTGAATGTGTTCACACAAGACGTGCATACATCGCATGACAAATGAATTGCTCAGGCTGCTATCATATTCACTTAGTATGTTTAGCGAGGCGTCAAGATTTCCCCTAGGCCACAGTCATACAGTCTACTAGGTAAACCTGGGTCAATGTCCATGCCAGAATTAGGACTTCCACCCTCCTAAGACTGAGTCATCCACATAAATAACGTAAGGTTTGTTGGAATTGGAACAAATGACATTCGGAAATATTTTGTATTTTTCCATAACATACAAACCTGTAGTTATTTTTGTAAGTTGGCCCGCCATCACCTGTTCCCCAGAAGTCGTGCCTGCAATCAAAAAGTGACTCGGCTCATGGCAGTGAGAGTGTATATAGAGGCGGCTGGGTATCCCCCAGCCACTCCTTGCCTACCCACTCAAGTGGTTAGGCAGGGTTGCTACCTCACACTTTTAGTCTAATGGCTACCTTCCAGCTTCACTGAAAGATAATGTACAGGAAAAACACTGAAATTGCTGTAAGTTTAAAGTATTGGCTGCAGATCTTGTGTAACAGCATTCCATTGTAGTAGTATCATGAGTTCTCAGATGTGTTCTACTTCTTCTGGTTTGTGTGCATTGATATGGCTCGTCAGGCTAATCCTGGACTTATATACTGTACCTTGCTATATAGGCCTATATGATGAAGGTTAGGATCCAATCAGATATTTAAGGAATTTGCTACTACTAAGACCCTGTTGTGTAGTTGTGCTCATGGTGTTCATATAATTCGTTGTCTTATTAGTCCTTTCCTTGCATTATTATTATTGTTATTATTATTATTATTTTTGTTATTATTTATTATTATTATTATTATTATTATTATAGTAGTAGTATTTGATAAGATAATTGAGAGATAAGGCCATCTGTGACACTGATTACGCACACAATACTGTAGATATCTTTTAGAAATATATAAGTAATACTGTTAAGCTTACTGAATTGATATTTAAGCTGTACAATATTTAGTTATTTACTTATGCAAATAGACAGTCATAACAACTAGTCTGAGATTTAAATTTTTTGTATTGATGTGACACACCCTTCCATTTTAAAAGTATAATGTATTTTCTTTGTTAATTATTTCAGACATCAAGAATTATAAGGCATTATATGACCTTTCCTCCAAATAAAAATGGATTACTGAAGCTTGCAGGTCCTAATTATGGAATTCCATCCAGAGGAATTGGCATGATTATAGCTAGAGTTCTCAGAGGAGCCCTTAAAATCCGTTACATCATTCTGGGAGGAAGTATTGCTGGTGGTAGTGCACTAGCCAAAGTAAGTGTAATAAGATATGTTGAAAAATAAAGAACTTCTTGAGATTTTATATTTAGCTGCATTATTTGCTTGTTTATAAGGTTAGATTTTTAGTATAAAGGTATAAAAAATGGGGATAAGTTATCATCATCACCTCCTGCTACTCCTATTGGCGAAAAGGTCCTTGGTTAGATTTCGTTAGTAGTCTCTATCTTGAGCTTTTAAATCAATACTTCTCCATTCATCATCTACTTCACGCTTCATAGTCCTCAGCCATGTAGACCTGGGTCATCCAACTCTTCTAGTGCCTTGTGGACCCCATTTGAAAGTTTGGGGAACCAATTTTTCTTGGGGAGTGCAGAGAGCATGCCCAAACCATCGCCATCTACCCCTCACCATGGTCTCATCCACATATGGTATTTGAGTAATCTCTTATAGTTTCATTTCTAATCCTTTCCAGCCATTTAACTCCCTATATTCTTCCAAGTGCTTTGTTCTCAAATCAACAAAATCTGTCGGGTAAGATTAATTGACGCATGTCCTTACAGTAACACCGATCTCCCTAAACTGAGATATAGTCTGATTTTATATGTAATTTCAGGCAATTTGACTTTCAAATTTTACTTAACCTAGCTATTGTCTGATTTGCTATTTTCAATCTTTCATTAAACTCTAATTCTAAAGACCCTGTATTAGAGATCATTGTTTCTAAATATTTAAATGATTCCACCTCATTAATCCTTTCTCCTTCCATTGATATTTCATCTTCCATTGCTTATTCTCTTGTTGTCATCTCTGTCTTTCTTCTATTTATCTTGAGCCCAACCTCATCTGATATTTCATGCATTCTGGTAAGCAAGCTTTGCAAATCCTGTTACATTTTGCTAATAAGGACAGTATCATCAGCATAATCTAGATCCGCTAATTTGCTGTTAAATCCAGTCCACGCCTTCTCCGCCATCCCCAACTGTTCTATGCCTTACAAAATCCATGAAGAGGATAAAGAACAGAGGTGACAACACAGTCCCTCGGAGTACTCCACTGGGTAGCAAAAGTTTCTTGGTACAAGTTAGAGGGTAAATTAATGTTACTGTTGAACAGTAGCATCAGAATTCTATAATTCTGTTTTAGCACTACAATATATAAGTGAATTCCAATATTTGTTGACACAATATTACTATTTTTAAAATTTGGACTCCTGCACTGGTTGATTTGGTACCAATTTGGATACAATTTGTACTTACTATTGATTTAATCAAGAATTTTAACTTTAATGATAATTGTAAGTTTTATTATTTTTGTTTAACTATTTTTTTGAGGCAAATCGAAAAGAAAAAGAAATGGGGATCATTATTTGAAACAGCATTTTCACTTGTCATGTGTGTCTTGTTTTATCATCACATTACAGCTGTCCCTTTTCATTTGTGGAACCAAAGGGGGACAGAGATATGAATGTGCTAATTCCTGGAAATGCTTTATTCTATTTGATGGTAGAAATCTTTTGACCTCCAAAAGCTCAAATATACCTAAGCCTATTTGTCAACCTACTTGTTATTCATTAAACTAAAAATATTTAGATAGGTAAACATCTAATTTTTTGTAAAATGATATTACTTCCATATAAGTTTATTACTTGTTTGTTCCGACAAAAATACAAACCTTCGCTATTTATAGGGTATTACTTTCGGCAACGCTGAAAACCAGCCAAGACAATTTTAGTGAGGAATAATTACCCCATCCGCTAGTTACCGGGAGGGGGTTGAGGTAGACTAGCTACCCCGCTCACTCACACCTATCGGTTGAGTAACCACTTTAAAACAAACTGACTTGATTTTATTACTTTTTCTTTTGTGTGTATCGGTGTGTGTTTGGTTATTGTCCCGCTATGCGGACATGTCCAGGGATTGAAGGCCGCCGCTGCGGCACCTTCATATCGTTCGTGGAGACGGACCCACACCCTTTATGCCCGGAGAGCAGAGAGAAGGCGGTCATCTCCTTCCTCTGCGGAGGTCGATCCTCCTCTTCTGGGCGCAGGCACTGTTGCCCGTCGGTCAGGCCGAGAGTCTGGTTCCGATGCCGAGGAGCTAGCTAACCCACCTGGGGCAGTGGCAGGGCTCTCTCCAAGGCAAGCTTCCCATTCGGGGGAACATATTTCTCGTTCGCGAGAGAAGATTGCCTCTATATATCGGCAATCTCCTTACGCTTTAGGTTCTCCTCCAGGGGCGGAAAGAGAACCTTGTTATAAGCGTAGTTCTCCTTCGGGTGAACTCTCCTCCCCTGCGGAGGAATTATCTGTAGACCTTAATCAGTCTACCCCTCGGGCGAAGTCTATTGAACGTTCCTCTCCGGAGGTTCGTTGAGTGGAGGGGTGGGTAACCCCTCTCCACCCCGGACGTTCTCCTCTTCGGGCTCTGAGAAGATGTCTTTTTGAACCTGCTGGTTCTCCTCACGTTGACCCTTCAGGGTCTCGTGACGATTACCCTTTGGGCTAGCGTGATCGTGACCCTTCGGGCTCTCGTCATGTTGATCCTGCGGGTTCTCATGACAGCAGGAGTCCTTCGGGTCTCCGTCGCGCTGAACCTTCGGGCTCTCGCGACTTTAAACTTTTGGGTTTCTGTTACGCTGAACCCTCGGGGTCTCGTAACGACGGTAACGTTGAACCTCTGTGTTCTCGTATCGTCAGTCACGTTGATCCTTCGGGATCTCGTGACAGAAACCTTGGTTCCTCGTTACGTTGACCCTTCGGGGTCTCGTAACCTGAGTTAAGCTGAACCCTTGGGCTCTCTTAACTTTAGTCGTTCTAACACTTCGGTGTATCGTGACAGAGAAACTTCAGGTTTTCGTTGCGTTGATCCTTTGGGTTCGCGCAACACAGTTCACGCTGAACTTTCGGGTTCTCGTGACCATGGTCATTCTTGTTATGACAGAGAGTTTTCGAACTCTCGTTGTGTTGATCGTTTGCGCTCACATGACACAAGCTATCGTGAACCTACAGGTGAGCGTAGCAGTGAGTTCTCTCACCAACCTGAGAGCTCTCGCGCGCACAACCAAGTTGGCGCGCACGGCCAAATTGGCGCGCCCGACTTGGCGCGCACTACCGTCTTGGCGCGCGCAAACAAAATGGCGAACATGGCGCGCGGGTTCATCCTATGGCGCGCCATATGCGCGAACATCCTGTTGCTCTCCATGCGCTCGAATAACCGGTTGCACGCGAATAACCTACTGCGCACCATGCATGCGAACAACGTACTGCGCGCCAGGTGCGCAAACAACCTCATGCGCCTTACGAGCGCAAAAAAGGTGTGCGCAATCGTGAAGGGCGCGTGCACGAGCACCTCTTCTCTCCGCTCCAACTCGTCCTCCAAGCTCCTACCTCCTCTGTATGTGTTTCAGAGGAGGTACTACGAGATCCTCGGGGAATCTCTTCCAACGCTGCCTCTCGACCACTCTATAGAGGTACTCTCGAAGGCCACCCCCTTCGAGAAACTTACGGGACTTCCAGTCTCATTTTCAGCCTCTGAAATCCTAAACCAGGAGAAGTGGCGAAGTACGCCATGCAGGCTACTTCGTGGCTGGATTTCTGGAGTCCTTCAGGAAGTCTTTGGAGACTTTCCTATTGTCTGGCACTCGGGCCATCGAGTTCCTCTCCCATCAGGTAGTGAACCTTTGGGCCAACACTATCCTGAAGAGGAGAGATGCCGTCATAGGCAAGTTCCATAGACATCTCCCTCAGGCTGAAGTAGCGAGACTTGAGAAATGCTCCTTTTGAGAGCAATTCTTTGTTCCATCCCGAGGATGTCGAGCGGGTGGCAGAGAAGTGGAGGAAGTCCAGTCAGGACTCCCTCATCCAAAAGGTCTTAACAGCAGGACCTTACCCCTCTCAGCCACAGCGGAAAGCACAGCAAAACCCGCAGCCGAAAAGGGCAAGAGACCCAAAACAGCAGGATAAAAAGGGTGCAAAGCAGGCCTTTAACAGCAAAAAGTCCTTTCGTGGAGGAAAGGGTAAGAAGGGATCTGGCCTAGGGCGGTCCCAATAAGACAGGCAATCCTCCCATTTGCCCACCTGTGGGGGGGATGCCTGCTAAGCTGCTGGCAGAGGTGGCTTCACCACGAAGCAGAACCCTGGACGGTCGAGGTGATTCGTTCAGTTTATCGTATCCCGTTCACGCTCTCTCTCCCTCCACTGACCCGAGTGCCGATTCCATCGAATTCCTGTGCGAAGGGATCCGCACAGGAGTTTGCCTTCAGGGCAGAAGTCCAGTCCATGTTGGAGAAGGACGCTCTCCAGGAGGTCCTCGACGGGTCCCCAGGCTTCTACAGTCGACTCTTTCTTGTGAAAAAGGCATCTGGAGGCTGGAGACGAGTAATCGACCTCTCGGCCCTGAACAGGTTTGTCGAACAAACACTTTTCAGGATGGAGACGGCCGACATAGTCAGACAAGCGATAAGACCTCAGGACTTTATGTGCACTCTAGATCTGAAGGACGCATATTTCCAGATCCCAATTCACCTGTCTTCCAGGAAGTATGTGAGATTCATGTTCAATCTGAAGTATTACCAGTTCAGGATACTGTGTTTCGGTCTTTCCACAGCACCTCAGGTATTCATGAGAGTATTCGCCCTAGTATCATCTTGGGTTCACAGAGTCGGCATCCGTTTCTTAAGATACTTGGACGACTGGTTGATTCTGGCAGACTCGGGGGCAGCCCTTCTCCGCCACTGAGACGAGCTTCTAAGGTTTTGCCAGGATCTGGGGATCGTGGTAAACCTCGAGAAGTCTTATCTGCTCCCCTCTCAAGAACTGGTATAGCTAGGCATGAGATTAGACACCCTAAGGCACAAAGCGTTCCCATTAGACAAAAGGATCCAGAGACTGAGGACGACAGGACAGGTCTTTCTCAATCGGGAAGAGCTACCGGCGCAGTATTGGCTTCGCCTTTTCGGTCACCTCTCTTCCCTGACCTGACTGGTCCCCAACAGTCGCCCCAGGATGAGATCCCTCCAGTGGTGAATAAAATCCCAGTGGAACCAACTCTCCGATTCCTGGGATCACCTAGTCCGCATAGGGCTAGAGGAACAGTTGGACCTGAGGTGGTGGCTGGTGGAGCTGAATCTCTGCTCGTCTCTCCCCCGGAATTGATGCTTTTTTCGGATGTATCAAAAGAAGGGTGGGGGCCTCATGTGCTGCACCATTACATTTCCGGCTAATGGTCCGAATCAGAAAGGTACCAGCATATAAATCTCTTAGAAATGTGGGCAGCCTTTCTGGCCCTCAAAAAGTTCCACCAGGTCCTGGCGGGGCAGTCCGTGGTGTTGGTGAGCGACAACACCACAATAGTAGCTTATCTAAGTAAACAGGGTGGTACCTTTTCACAGGAGCTGTGCCATCTTGCAGTAGAGATACTCTGATGGGCAGAGGACAAATCGGTGACTCTATCAGCTCGCTTCATTCCGGGCAAGCGGAATGTGCTAGCAGACAAGCTGAGCAGAGCGACTCAGATAGTTGGCACCGAGTGGTCTTTGAATCCTCTGATAGCCAGCA
Organism: Palaemon carinicauda; assembly: GCF_036898095.1. NCBI lineage: Eukaryota > Metazoa > Arthropoda > Malacostraca > Decapoda > Palaemonidae > Palaemon > Palaemon carinicauda. Next base: position 86,383,307 of record NC_090745.1, read on the forward strand.
AAGTTCTGACTTTGTGCGGTTCCCCGACTGTGGATCTGTTCGTAACGGCCCTGAATTTCAGGCTACCGTTGTATTGCTCCCCAGTCCCGGATCCCCAAGCTCTTTGGCAAGATGCTTTCCAACAATGGTGGATAAACCTGGACGCTTACGCGTTTCCCTCATTCTGTCTGATGAGGAAAGTCCTTAACCAGGTACGAGCAAGCAACAACTTGCAAATGACCCTCATAGCTCCGCTATGGCATCACGCAGAATGGTTCCCGGACCTTCTGCATCTCCTCACGAAGATCCCGAGGGAGCTCCCTCCACAGCACGACCTCATCAAACAACCACATGCCAACATCTTCCACAAAGCCGTAGCTTCGCTTCGACTTCACGCCTGGAGACTATCCAGCACCTCCTCACACAGAGAGGCTTTTCACAACCGGTTGCGAAAAGAATGGCTGGACACCTCAGGAGATCCACAGAGGCAGCCTACCAGGCGAAGTGGTCAGTTTTCTGTGGTTGGTGTCATTGAAGGTGTATCTCTCCCCTCGATGCCTCTGTTCCAACTATAGCGGAGTTTCTTGTATACCTTCGGGAAGAAATGCTTCTCTCGGTCTCGACAGTCAAAGGCTACCGCTCAACCTTGAGTCTCGCCTTTAGACTGAAATGAGTCAATATTTCCTCCTCGGAACTTTCTTTGCTCATACGTAGTTACGAGCTTACTTGTCCCCAGGCAGAGCTAAAACCTCCCCCTTGGAACGTGGTTCGGGTCCTCAGGTCTCTGAAGGGCTTCCTCTATGGACCACTACGCCAGGCCTCCGATCACTACCTCACTTGGAAGACAGTGTTCCTGCTTGCTCTGGCTTCGGCTAAGGGAGTCAGCGAACTTCATCCTCTATCTGCTGATGTCTCCCACTCTAGGAGATGGGGGGAAGTAATCCTCAACTACGTCCCTGAGTTAGTAGCTAAGACTCAAAATCCGGGTGTGCCAGACTCCAGGTTCGGCCCATTTCGGATAGAGAGTCTTCGTTCTGTAACCGAAGATCCAGACCAACTGTTACTATGTCCAGTAAGGAGTCTGAGGTGTTACTTAAGAAGAACGGCAAAAGCTTGCCCCAGTGTACGAGCACTTTTTGTCAGCACGGGGAAGGTCAAGAGGAGGGTCACAAGGAATACTATTTCCTCCTGAATAAGGAAAGTAATCGAATACGCTCTATATCCAGATCCCCCTCTGTCCAACTGACCCAAAGCTCATGACGTCAGAGGCATTGCAACATCTCTGGCGTTCAAGAAGAATTTTTGTGTGGCACAGGTATTGCAAACAGGCTTGTGGAAGTGTCAGAAGACTTTCACAGCCCACTACCTGAAAGACGTAACCCACAGGAGCATGGAAAACTACTCCATTGGTCATGTGGTGGCCACACAAGTGATCTAATGGCTCAGGCTCCTTGATGGACAAGTAGCAGAGGGTTGAGGGCTGAGGTTACCCGGGTTAGTCTGGGGTGAATGAAAAGAATGTCTGGCTCCCTTCTTTCTTTCTCCTTCTCCCCCCCTGGGGAAACAGCTCTGCAAGACCGAAGCATAGCTGACCTCACTCCTCAGCAGGTAAGATTCATTTCCCTTGTGCATCCTGAGTATGAATAAATACTTTGTTACATCACCAATACCTCGTGATGGAGGGTATTGGATATGTCTTAGAACTCATGCTTATCCTCGAGTTCCTATGTAAAGACAAGCCACGAGTCTCTCTCACACAAGCTTCTGCAGGCTGCTATCATTGAGTTACCTTGTAACTACTTTGATTTTAGCGAGGGAAGGGTTCCTACTAATTAGATCAAAGATCAATTAGAGGAAACCCCGGGTCATGACCAAGGCCAGTTGGTAGAACTTCCTCCCTCCTATGAGTAAGTCACCCTATAAATAGCGAAGGTTTGTATCTGTGTAGGAACAAATAACAAATTTGGAAATAATTTGTATTTTTCTAACATACAAATCTGGAGTTATTTATACAAATTGGCCCGCCACCCTGTCCCCCTAGAAGTCCTGCCAGAAAGCAAAAGTGGTTACTCAACCGGCAGGTGTGAGTGAGCGGGGTAGCTAGTCTACCCCAACCCCCTCCCGCTAACTAGCGGATGGGGTAATTATCCCTCACAAAAATTGTCTTGGCTGGTTTTCAGCGTTGCCAAAAGTAATACCCTATAAATAGCTCCAGGTTTGATTGTTAGGAGAAATACAAATTATTTCCAAATTTTTTATATTTAGCCCATTTGTTCCCATAATAACAAACCTTCTGTTATTTATGTGGATTATCTTTCAGCCCAGCTGGAAGGTAGCCATTAGACTTTAATTACGAGTTGGTAGCCCTGCCTAATCGCTTGAGCGGATAGGCTGAGGATACCCATCCGTCTCTATACCCTCATAGCAGTGAGAGACATCACTTTTTTCTTTTAGCTTGGTTGAGATCGGACGTGTCCGCTCTCTCCCTGACTGTCATTGGACTTTGAGTTTTGCTTTCTCTTTTTTAAGTTTGTGTGTCTTTATCTGCGATCGCCTTCACCATGCGAACCTGTCGAGGGCGTGAGGGTGCCGCGTGCGGGACCTTCATGTCGTCGTTGGAGACAGACCCGTGTCCTTGTATCCTACGGGCCAAGGCCATCGATGCGAGCAGGGCTCGCCCTGTGCAGAGTGTAGGGAGTGGTCTGTCTCCCAATGGGAGAAGTTTGGGCAGCGTGGAAAGAAGATGATGAAGCGCGACCGTTCTCCCTCAGGGACGAGCAAGGCCCGTTCTTCTTCTCGCACCCTCAAATCTCTTTCCAAAGCTCCTTCTCGCCCAAGCTCTTCAGACGTGCGATCGAGTATGAGCGCAGATCATTTAACTGCTTGGCAACCCCCAGGTATTGAGGGAGATGTTGCTTCCCCTAGAGGAGCATCTACTTCTCCACCCTCTGGGGAGCCATTCTCCCTTTCAGATTTGTTGCAGGTGTGGTCGTCTTTAGGGATTTTGGGACCCCCTTCGAGGGAGCTGCTGCTGCGCCTTCTTCAGTGTGGAGCTAGAAAGGACCCTTCTCCGGAGCCATCGACATCTCCCGCTCTGGAACTGTGCGAGGTCCATCTTTAGCCCTTCCACTCACAGACTAGGTGATCGCTTGCGTTCGCCACTCCAACGGCCTCCTGCTGACGATGAACCTTCTCTCCATCTTGGGACCTCGTTGTCCCCTAACCTTCATCCCTTTGTTTCTTCCCACAGGAACCCGCAGGTTTCAGGTGTAGATCTTCCGGGGACCAGCACTCCTACCACCAGCAGCGCTAAAGGACGAGCATCGCCATCACCTCGCCCTTCTGAACTCTCTTCCTCTAATCGACGATTGAAGATTTGTTGGATCGTAGGTCATCACAATCCGAGCGCTCTTCATCCAGAAGGGGCTCACGCTCTAGAGCTTTACACTCACAAGACTGCAGGTCTCAACACTCTCCTCGGAGATGTGTTGGAACAGCAAGCAAGTGCGGTATCAACACATTTGCCTTGAACCTTTGCTTCTTTCAACTCCAGCGGAAGAAAGACACCCTTCCCAGAGGGCGTCATCATGCCGCTAATAGGTTCACGAACGTTCCCAATATTCCGGACCTTCCTTCGCGTCCGAAGGAACGTTTTCCTCTGCCTCAGAGATTATCACCTCCATCGACTGGAGCTTCTTCTAGAGTTCCCCTACAGGACACACTCCTCTTAGACCTCCTAAGGAAGTCCAGGATTTACTTAGGGGATCAGAACTTCCTCCATGGGTAGGATGTTCCTAACCACCCTTCTGAAGTCTCTGAATGTGGCTCCTCCACCGTTACATTCTCCGACTGCCCAAATCAAGGCAACCCCTAGGATTCCCTTGGAAGCGTCCTTGAGTTGTCTGGTGGGAGTTAGACCCTAGAAGGAAGTCAACGGTAGACAAGGTACGCAGATCACCTCCACCCCAATCGTGTGCTGAAGGTCCTCAAGCCTCTCATAAGGCTAACTGTCCCTTTACTCCAGTAAAAGCAAAGGAGGTCATTATGAAGAAATAGAGAAGAAGGATGAGAAGTATAACACCACCTCACACCAACATCATCCACCCTAGGATGAGTAGAGACTTGGGCTCGCCCAGGAAGATTGCAATCCATCCCTTCGACCCTCAAGGAATTGAGGTAGTGCCTCCAGATCAATGTCCGTTTTCCTTACCTCCTCCAGAGGAGGAGCCTTCAGCTCCCACTTCCAAAGCTTCGTCGAGTGCCTTGAAAACCACGCAGGTTCCCCCTCCTAAGACCTCGAAGGAACATCCTGTCTGTAGGGAGTCGAAGGACACTAAGACGAAACCCAAGAACGCTGTGGTAAGGGAAGCTCGAATGGCTGAGGTACAGGGACGATCTCCTGTGGTGGGTCCATCTAGTGATACTGTTGACGACCCTAACCTACCCCAGACTCTGGATGCGAGTCTGAAGGTGGACAACCACTTAGATTCTAATGACGAGAATTTTCCAAAGGCAGCCAGTCCGAACTTCATTGAGAACAAGAGACGTGTGTCGGAGCATACCATTTGACAGGTCCTTGGTTGCGTGAGGGCCATCAATAGGCTGTATACTCCTGGTTCCACCATCCAGGAAGGGAAGGATATGGTCTTGGATGAGATATTTTAAACTCAAAAGTCTTCCATGTTCAGTGCAGCTTTGCCCTGGTCTAAGGGTCTGACAGATGTCAAAAGGAAAAAAATATCGCCCTGATAGCTGGAACTTCTAGTTCCCTGAGGGCAGGTTCCTCCTCTCAGTCCCTTCTACTTCCTTTTGTTACAAAGGAAGTATTACAAGATCGAAAAGGAACTTCATTCCACCATGTCCCTCGACCCTACGGTAGTCTCTCTAATGAAGGGCATTCCGACTCAAAGCCTCTCCTCTCTGAGGGCCTCCCTCTTGACAGTTAAGCTTCTGAACATAGAGAGGTGCGAAGTACGCCATGCAGACTACTTCATGGCTTGATCTGTGGCGAGGATCCTTGGGCTTCATGGTCCGCTTCCATGATCTTTCTAAAGAGTCTGCCAGGAAGACTTGAGTCTTTATGTCATGTACCTGAACTCTTGAGTTGCTATAGCACCACGTTGTCAAATTGTGGGCGAATGCCATTCTCAATAGAAGGGATACCATCATCCGGAAATTCCATAAGCAGGTGCCGAAGGTGGAAGTCTCCCGGTTGGGGAACTCCACTCCTGATGGTTCTTCTCTCTTTGTTCCAGAAGAGATTGAGAGGGCTGCTGAGAAATGGAGGAAATCGTTGAACGATTCTCTCCTTCATAGGGCCATGACATCGAGGTCCTATGGTAGACCTTCCCAGTCTTCCCGGTCTCAGCACATACCCTTCTCTTCTCACCCGTCTTCTTGTAGGTCCTCTGGACTTTCAAAGGTGTCTAGGCAGCCCTTTCCATCCAAAGGCCAGAAAGGGTCAAAGTCCTTCAGTGGAAAAAAGGGAGGAAAGGGAGGTGGCCAAGGTGGTCACTCCCAGTAGGAATGGCATTCCTCATCACCTACCACCTGGAGGAGGATGCTTACAGTGGAGCTGGCAGAAGTAGCAGCTTCACGGGGCAGAACCCTGGACAGTCTAAGTGATCGCCCTAGGGTATCGCGTCCTGTTCATTCAATCTCTCCCTCCTCTGACTCGGGATCCAATGCGTCTAAGCTTCTATGCGAAGGCATCTGCAAAGGAGCTGGCCCTCCTGGCCGAAGTCCAGACCATGCTGCAGAATAGTGCTCTCCAAGAGGTTGCGGACGGGTCTCCAGGCTTCTACAGTCTAATTTTTCTGGTGAAAAAGGCGACTGGAGGCTGGAGACCAGTCATCGATTTCTCCCCTCTGAACAAGTTGGTGCAACAGACTCGGTTCAGAATGGAGACGGTAGACACGTTCATCCAAGCGGTTTATCCAAGGGACTTCATGTGCACACTGGATCTGAAGGACGCATACTTCCAGATCCCAATCCATCCATTTTCAAGGAAGTATCTAAGATTTATACATGAGGAAAAGACATACCAGTTCAAGGTTCTATGCTTCGGTCTCGCAACAGCTCTTCGGGTATTCACCAGTGTTTGCTCTGGTGTCATCCTGGGCTTATAGGAATGGTATCCGTCTTCTCGGATATCTGGACGACTGGCTGATCCTAGCAAATTCGGAGACGATCCTTCTTCGTCACCGAGACATGCTTCTTGAGTTTTGTCAGGACCTGGGAGTACTGATAAATCATGAGAAGTCATCACTGCAACCTTCACAAAGACTGGTATACCTCGGTGTGATCATAGACACCGTCCAGGAGAAAGTCTTCTCATCAGACGAAAGAGTACACAGACTGAAGGAAGTGGCTGCACCCTTCCTCAGAAGAGAAGTTCTTTCAGCCTCTCCTTGGTCGAGTCTATAAAGCCATCTGAACTCTCTCATTCTGTTCCAAACGGCTGCCTCAGGATAAGATCCCTGCAGTGGCAGCTGAAGTTCATGTGGAAGCAACACTCCAATCCACCGCACACCCGAGTTCCCATTACTCAGGATCAGGTGATGGCTTTGAGTTGGTAGATGGCAGACGAAAACCTTCGATGGGGTCAGAATCTTCTCATTCCCCCTCAGGAGTTGATGCTCTTCATAGATACATCAAAGAGGAGGGTGGGGGCTCACCTGCTGCACCATACCAGCTCTGGCCTTTGGTCAGAGTCTGAAAGGTACCAGCACATAAATCATTTAGAGATGATAGCAGCCTACCTAGCTCTTCATCAGTTCCAATAGTTGCTGTCAGGTCATTCTGTGGTGTTGATGAGTGACAGCACCACAGTAGTGGCATACATAAACAAACATGATGGTCCCTTTTCACAGCCTCTATCCCATCTTGCAATAAAGATCCTCAGATGGTCGGAAGAACATTCAGTGTCTATCAGCTCAAATTCATTCCAGGCAAGAGGAATGTGCTCGCGGACAATATGAGCAGTGACTCAGATAGTAGACACTGAATGGTCTTTGAATCGTCAGTAGCCAACAAAGCCCCGACTTTGTTGGGTTCGCAACAGCTCCGAACAGCAAGCTTCCACTGTACTGTTCTCCAGTCCCGGACCTTCAGGCTCTATGGCAAGATGCATTCCAACAACGGTGGGACAACATCGACGTGTACGCTTTTCCCCCATTTTGTCTGATGAGAAGACTGCTCAACAAGACCTGAGTCAAAAGATCTAATGATGACCCTTGTAGCTCCGCTATGGCATCATGCTGAGTGGTTTCCAGACCTCCTGCATCTTCTATTAGATTTACTGAGAGAACTCCCTCCACGACCAGATCTACTCAAACAACCACACGCGAGCATCTTCCACAAGACCGTGCAGTCGCTTCGACTTCACGCGTAGAGAGACTCCAGCGTCTCCACTCACAGAAGAGCTTTTCATGACAAGTTGTGGAATGAATGTCTGGATACTTGCATAAGTCCTCAGCCTCAATCTACCAGGCAAAATGGAGAGTATTCTGTGGTTGGTGTGGTGGAAGGAATATCTCTCCACTCGATGCCAATATTCTAGTAATAGCGGAGTTCCTTGTATACCTTCGGGAGGAAAAGCTCCTTTCAGTCTCGACGGTTAAGGGTTATCGCTCAGCCTTAAACCTTCCCTTTAAACTGTAGGGAGTGGATATTTCCTCTTTGTTAGAGCTTTCTTTACTCATACGGAGTTATGAGATTATTTGCCCCCAGTCAGATTAGGCCTCCTCTTTGGAACGTGGTTCGTGTCTTGAGATCCTTAAAAGGACCTCCCTACAAACCGTTACACCATGCAACTGACCAAAACCTCGCTTTGAAGATGGAGTTCCAGCTCGCTTTAGCCTCGCCAAATAAAGTCGGTGAACTACATAGCCTCTCGTATGACATCGCCCATTGAAAGGGAGGGGGGGGGGGGAGTGACACTCGGCTTCGTCCATGAGTTTATTGCCAAGACTCAAAATCCGCGGATACTAGACCATAGATTCGGGCCTTTTCAGATTGTGAGTCTTCGTTCTGTAACCAGTGACCCAGGTCAGTTGTTACTATGCCCAGTGAGGAATTGAAGATACTATCTTGAACCCACTGCAGCAACACGGCCCCGACTAACACCTCTATTTGTTAGCTCAAGGAGAGTAAAGAGGAGGATCACAAACACGGTTTTCTCCTGGATTTGCCAAGTAATCGAAGGAGCCTTGGCTCCCAGTTCTCCTCAGGCTCGTCGACAAAGAGCCCATAATGTCAGGGGAGTCGATACTTCCCTGGCATTCAAACGCAACTTCTCCGTGTTGCAAGTACTACAAGCGGGCTTGTGGAGGACAGAACACCTTCACAGCCCATTATTTAAAAGATGTGATCCACAGGAGACTTGATACGTTCACTATCGGTCCTGTTGTGGCTACTCAACAAGTGGTTTAAGAATACCTCAGGCTCCTTGATGAACAAGTAGCAGTTGGTTAAGGGTCATTGGTTACCCAGGTTAAGACTGGGATGAATGAGAGAATGTCTGGCTTTCCTTTCTTCATCTTCCCCTCACTTGCAGTACAGCACCATGGGTCCCTCTGCAAGCTGGCTTCAACCTTGGCAGGTAATTATCACTTCCCTTGTGTAGCCTCGTATAAGTTATAAATTGATATACTGTCCACGTCCTCTTGGGATACGACTTGTTTGTCCTATATAAACTCAGAATGTGTTCATACAAGATAACAACCTCTTATTACATAGCATTGCACAAACCGCTTGATCTCCCCCTTCAGGAACCTTCATAGCTCAGCGGTCCACTGGCCAGAGCTTCTTGTGGTATATTTACTGGCACAGTAGGCCTCAGAATCCCTCAGGAATCTGGCAAAACTCTGGCCAATTTCTAGCTGGAAGATCCCAGGCTTGGGGCTCTTCCTGGAGTAGAGGGCCTTGAGCAGATCAGACAGACGGCAGTCTGTCTGGAGGGACTGGACATGGTTGGTGGAGACAAGTGTCGGCTAAGCTGACACTGGGACAGGAGTTGGAAGTGTCACCAGAATCTTCACTGGTAGACTCCTGTGACGACGTCAATTCTGGTAGGGCTGGTTTGGTCTTTTCTTTGGCCTCCCGCCTATGCTTTGGGATGGCCTCTGTCTTGGCTAGAACTGCCTCAGTTGTAGCTGCTGGAACCTTTTCCTGTCTGCCTGACATTGCTTGGACAACCAAGATCTGCTCCCTTAGTCCCCTTGCTGAAGTGGACTAAGAGGATTGGTTGATATAATAGGCAAAGAGGCAAGCAGGAGACTTCAGATGCCTGGTACAGGTGGGAGCAACTGTGAGAATCCTGTAAGGGGATGGAGACCTTCAATCACTGGCCTCGCTCCAGTTACAGGAATTGCCAGACCATTGACGTTTGGCCATGGCGGGGACGTAGAAGGAGCACCGGTGGTCACTGTGGTTGTGACCCAAGTGGCAGCGTGTCGTTGGTGACGGCTCGCCGCTCTTTAGTTCCGCCACCTGGAGTGTCAGGGACTTCACCTGAGTTGCCAGGTGATGCCCTCTACATCACGACTAAGACTCTGCTGGGCCTTTTTGCCCCTGGTCCATCACGATGCCATGTTTAAATGGTGGTGTTTCCTGGTTTGGGCACCAAAAATTATGAAGTGGTTTACGGACTGCGGCCAGACGTAGCACCCAGACTGCCTAGTGTCTGAATGTCAACCACACCCCAGCTTTTTACTATACAATAAAATACGGTGGAATACCCAGAGACATAGGCAAAAAGTAAACAATCAAGAATGAACTGAACACTGGGCAAGGGGACCCAGCTAGAACTACTAAACTTTCCATTATCTTTTCTTGCCTTGAGCTTGCTGAATAAACAGGTAGTATGACCATTGATTTAATTCTGGGGAAAATCAGCAATTATAATAAATAGCTTTCTTCTTTAGGTAAGATTTCTTCATGCTTAAGTAAACTGTAAGAACATTAGGAAAAAAAAAAAAACAATACTAACAGTACTATTATAAGCTGGAACGTAAAACACCCTCTTGGAGGAAGTGTATTGAAAAAGATTATTAAAAAGATATTTAATTTAACCACTGAGAGAAAAAAAAAATATAATAAGAAAATAGAGGTCTACAAAACCAGGAGAGACCTAGATATCTCCATGCAAAGCCTCTTAGGAATCATTCTTCTAAATATTTAATTTACATATATGAGTTTAAATAAAGACCAACATAAGTTTATATATTTGGGCTAGTTTCAAATGTAATTTGATATGTTACTTAGTTACTCAAATTTTTCTTCTGAGCCATCATTTTTTAAGTGATATTTCATCACAGCTGCTTCAGAGGCTTCCTCAATGCTACAATCAAAAGGGACGACAAAATATCAAATACTCAGTTTAACTTCCGAAAAGCCATACTTCAGAAGTCTGCATATTATAATACCTTAACGAACGCAACAGTGTGTTCGTTGCTGTTGCCTGGGTGGTCACTTAAATTAGAAAATTCTTATTACTTTTTTCTTCTTCCTCCACAACAATGTACGCAGAGGTTCATTCTGATCTCACCCAGCAACACCACCGCTACATTAAATATCCAGACACAAAAGTTAATAGCAGCCAACCTTGGCAGTTAGAATCAAAGTGATTGTTAAACAATGTTACACATCTGGCCTGTCTCTACATCATCACCTTTACATCAGAAAGAAAAAATTATGTAATATATTAAAGAAAAGACTTACAATCCTAAGTGCTACACAGTATGTCATGGTTATTCTATACCCATGAAAATGGATAAGAGGCAAGACCAACGTTCTCCATCGTTCGCACACGAAGGTCAACACTAACGAGTTACAGAAACCCTGGATAAACTCAAGGGGAAAGGACTGAGAACACTTTGCGAAAACGCACTATCGCAGAAAAAACACAAGTCCGTAGACTGGGAACACGTGGGATCACAACGCGCCAAAGGATCGAGAGTTTAAGCGAGAGAGTGAGATGTTTCGCATCTCACGACCAAGGACTTAATGAGATCCTGACCCGGGAAAAGCAGTGACCTGCCCTAATCCGGGCCGCAGGAATTATCCTGGCGGCGGGGGTAGGAACTATCGGGAGCGAGATAGGGGGGGTAGCGCGGGAAATCTTGGTCGAGATTGAGAGAGGTCAAGGACCCTCCGAGGAAGTAATTCGAGGTAAGTATGTTAGGAAAAATAAAAATTACTTAAAATTTTTAATTTTTAGGCCCCTCCTCTTACAAACTTACTGGAAGAATAAACAGATTCTACACAAGCATCATTTCATCACAGCTAGGCCAATTCATAATAATATTCAGTCCCGTCAAATTTACTCACACTTGGGATTTTCTTTTCAATATGAAAATTCAATTCTCTGCATAATATTTTGTGTGGCTTTCAAAAGCAATTGGACTTTTATCATTTTGTTTTTAGTATACTGAACAACACAGACATTCTACAGAAGCTAAGTCGCTCAAGATTTGCACATTACAAACTACAATCAAATGGGCAAAGTATAGGTCTTTTGATTGTGTTTACTTGTGTTTTATAAAGTGCAGCTTGAATAGTTTTTTAGGGAATTAATAACCCGAGATAGGAACTTTAGCTACTTTGGGTTTGTTGGGTCTCAAATTTTGCAAAGAGGTAACTAAGGAAACCAAATAATGCACTGTGTTATTCTCAACTTCATCAATTGAAGACAGCATGGGATTATCAAGAATCATTTGATCCTCTAAAAACTTTACTTAGTTGTTTGATGTTGAAATTTATATGAGGAACATTTCACTTCTTTACTAGAATGCATCTGTCCCTGTGTGGAACTTTCCACTAAACACATTCCCGAATCCTGTCCACTGCAACTGTTAACTAAGTTTTCTGATCTCATCGTGTTTGAGAAACTCGACACTTTGTGAAAAGGATTCTTCTTCTTGACTTGGGCTTTTTTTTCTTACTGTTCATGTTGGCACTCTGTATCTGTCTTTCCAGCATTACACACCTTTTCCTCACTACAGTTCAGGTTTTGTTATAAATCTACTTTTTCTTTAAAAACCCTTACCTACTAAGAAAGCAAAGAAAGGGATTTTGAAAATGATGGACAAGAGCTTACTAAATTACAACAAAAATACTCAATAACAAAATACAAATAAAAATGAAAAAATTTAAATAATTTATATTTTTCCTAAACTTTTTTTTCACGAGGTGATAGGGTATGTGCTGAAAACTTTCCCATCAATAAGTTTAAGTTTTGGTTTGTTGTACAGGTGCTCACACCTGCTACCTGTGCTCTTTTTCTCATGAGAAAAGCACGCGTACTGCTGGTAGGATAAGGGCTCTGACCTTCCTTCTCCTTCATGGACGATCTCTACCACTTTTGGGAGAGAGAGAATAGAGCGGTATGTACCTAAAGTTGGCCCTTAGGAAACAAACTTGGGTATGGGCCGCTTCTGCAACTGTGTTCGGTCGTGTACTGAATGCACTGCCCTCAACAGAGTGTTGCTCTTTACCAGGAGACGTCTTATAAGAAGTCTGATCAGTGTAGCTACATGTCTCCCATTATCCCCCCCCCCTTCATAGATGAGGGAGAAGCAGTATGTATTGTACCAAGATCGTACCTAGCTTTGAGTGGTACGTGATACAGGTGTTCAAGCGCCTATTAACAGCACTTAATCTCGTACGAGACTGAGCTTTCATATTCTCGATCAGGATAAAAGGCAGCTGCCCTCTTTCAATCCTTCTTCCAACAGTTGCCAAGAGATGAGATCAAGTTCAGTCAAAATGATCATGGGGATCTCTTCCGTGTACACGTGGAAGGGACGGTTTGCACTGTACTGTGAACTTAACTACTTTGCCCAGCCAATTGATGTGAACTCCTTGGTGGAGATGATGACCCTAGTACGCTGGACACCTAGTACCTCTTCGCCTCGTTTGCAGGATGAGAGGTTACTTATCAGAAATGCTTCCTTCACCGAGAATGCATTTCGATATGAGCTTCAGGTCTTTACTGTGCTTGTTAGACACTGCATGATTGGACCCTTCATGTATGTTCTTCAGCAATTTTTGGGTCACAACTTCTGGTATCTGCTTTGTTCCAGCTCTCCCAGTAAACAAAACTGCTGGAATAGGAACCTTGGCTATGACATCTTCCTTTCAGGAGTTCTTGGATTTCCTTGTGCTCGGTTTCCTATTATTGGTATTAAGAGTCAAGATATCATTTGAAAGGATTGATAATGTTTATAGGGAAATTAGATCCTAGGGGCATGCTTAAAGGACAAGGTTGAAGCTGAGGAAAGTTGCCCAAACTGAAGGTAGTAGCCCCTGTAGTGATAGATATTGGCTGCTCAATCTGTTCTTTCATTAAAGATTCATGGAAAAAATATTAGTCCTCCCTTGAAATTCATGGGTTTAATATTTATAGATTTGATCATTTACAATGGGGCTCTGTGAACATTCACAGTGCACATCCACACACACTTTAATTGGGAAAATTGTAAATGTTATTTGACATTGTTCAAATTATTGATTAAACTCTGAATGGGAGCAAAGAAATAACCTTGCTTAGTCAGGCAAAGTAATTAAACATGGTTCTCATGCTATGAATGGCTCTATTAGAAATATAAAATTGTATCGTTTTGTGTTTTTGTTTAGTATGCTCTTCATAGGAAATAATTCCTATTTCTTTGGATTACATTATATATGCTTCAGCTATAACTTAGTGTATAATTTCATAGCTTAGATATCATTATAACCTCTGGTAACAAAGGCTGTTCTCAGCTACTCTTCCAAATCTGCACTTTGACCACATTCACATCTTTACCTCTGGTCTAAACTTTGTAATTCAATCTCATCCAATCCATCTCCTTGGCACTATTTGTACAGATATGTGAGTGATTAATGACTATTGATATACCCAAACTGTTTTTATATACCAGGAACTTTAATTTTAGGTCTGAAAATATCTCTAATTCGTATTAATAGATTTTATTATAAATTTGAATTCAACGAATTTTATATTGACCCATATATTTATTATTGCAGACCTATGAGCAATGGAAGGAAGCATTACCTGATGCTAAATTTTTGGAAGAGATCATGCCGTCACAAGAAGATTTGAATGCTCTCAGAGAATCCTTGATGTCTTACCGAGACAAAATTAAAGATGCAATACCTGATTTCACTTTGGGTTAGTTTTATCTTTTATTGTAATGCTGTATTGGCTTGTTTACACCATTTCATATGTAGATGTCATTTCCTTCCGGAATAGTCAGTAGAGAGTTTAGAATATAAGTAAGTTTTAAAACTTTATTTCCAATGGAACAAACCCTTGCAGATTTAATATCCTTTAGCTTTGGGTATTGATAAACTGGTGAGATTGTAGGTTTTGTTAGCAGACAGAATTTCATGAGAGTATCTTTGTATCATAAAATTTTCTGCATTTATGAAAATGTGTCATTTTGTGAAGATCCAAAGTGTAACAGAAAGAATTAGTGTGAAGTAGTAGGTAGTGTGTTTACAGTTCTAATTTTATAGATCATTTATTTTCATGTAAATGCATCCATTTTTCTCCAGTAATTTGAATAATGCTTCGAAGAGAGAGATGAACCTTGCTCACTTCGATGTATGGGAAACTTGTTACGAACATGTATTACTGTTTTCATAGTATACTTAAAAACATATGCACAAAAGTAGATAAGAATTTTATGAAATACGTTAATATACATTTACAAAGTATTGAAAAATGCTTAAGGAGGGTAATCCTTATGTTATTTGGATGAATTTTGTTACTTGGGTGACATACTGAATTGTAAAGCTAGTGTTTTGAGGAGATGAACAGTTCATCAGGAAAATTATAAATATGAAGGCAATATGAAAATTTGTAGTATGGTCCCCACGAAAGACCTTGGGGAAATAGAATCTGGGCAGATAGGATTTCATGCTGAAAGTGCACAAGGTAGAAGAGTGAAAAGAGAACTCATTACTATTTAGTACTGTAAGCGAAAATCTGGTATTTCCTATAATAACCGATAGCAGCAACTATTATAAATTTTCTGTAAAGGTAGAGATTCAATAATCACTCAAAAAAATCCTCTATTGTACAATCATGTTCATAAGTGACAACACTGTGTACTTTAATTATCGTTCTCAAGTGAAGAGAATTATCTCTGTTTCTTTATAAACTTTTTGTATTATAAGAGCAAATCAGTACATATGCCAAGAATATATCTAATATAAAATGTAAATAAATATTAACTTGTAAAAACTTAGCCATTTTCAGTAATATGCCATGAAATAAAATGAAATGTTCTGAAAAATGAAGATAAAACCAGGACTGCCAATCACATTTAATCTTCATGAACAATAACAACATGAGAAAATCTGCCTCCCTGAATTTGAAAGGTTGGCATGCCTGAGAAGCTGTGAAACTATGCTGCAACTTATCAGTTGACATACGATGAGATTCAGTATTAAGTTTACTTCTCGCTTAGCTGAGGTTAGGGTAAAGGAGCATCAAGGGCAACATCAAATAAATTCTAGACTTTAAAGACAGGAAACTTCAGTAGCTAGCATGAGTTGTGATAGAAATGCACAGAAATAATATACTCCCCATCGAAATAAGCTCTAAATTAGATATAAGGCGGACAATAATATTTCACTGGAGGCGCGAACCTCGAGAATCGTCCTAGATAAGGATGACCCCGATTCACTACTTGAGAGCAGGATAACTAGATCATTGCTAAAGTGAATTAATATGTTTTTATTCCTTTTATCCTTTATGATTATGTTAGATAACAATATATTTTCATCAATAATTATTATTTGCAAGTCAAGTAGGCTCATGCCTCAAATAAAATTTTCAGACCAATAGGCCTAGACCTAGTGTTGAGAGTTGATTCTTAATGAGTGCTTGACAATTGAAACCATACGCAATTAATAAAGCATTTTTATCATTTAAACTTTCCTTTTTAACTTTTTTCCAATTAAAACATATCAATCTGAAATTACAAGTAAGCCACTACAATAATTTAAAAGGTAACATTTCCCTCTAAATCAGCCACTTCAAAGGAACTTGCAGCTTGAGCTGCTGTATTTGGTAGAGTTGCTTTGTAGGATGACAATTTGTCCGAAAAAAAAGGACACATTATCACCACTTATGGACATGACTGTAAAGCGTTCCTTTAGTTCCCATGGGTAAGAGGTAAAGCGTTCCTTTAGTTCCCATGGGTAAGAGGAATCAAGGGTACGGTGTGGATACAGTACTCCTGGAACCTATTGTATCCTCCTGTTAAATATCATTCTTTTGAAGTCTTACCTATTGTCATGGTGTATTTTTGAGGGCAGTGTGTTTTTTCCTTTAATTTTTATACTGGTTGTACTCATTTCTTTACTAATTTGAGTTATTAAAGTATGCTAACTAATTTTGTTGAGGCAAGATTTTTTGAGGTTTTTAGAGTAAATAGACTTTTTTCTGCTGAAGTTGATTTTCTTTCTAGATATGTTTCATGCTGCAGCATTACTTACTTAATGTTGATTTGTTGTACTGATTTTGATTCCTTAAATAGGGATCAGATGAATTAATATGTAGATTTGGCCGAGCTTGGAGCTATGGATCGAGAAGGTAAATGTAAGAAAATAGCTTTTGATTTGGAGTAGTGTTCTAGTTCTTCGTTATTCCCTGCCCTCTTTATTTAAGTCCCCTATCATGGTACTATTGGCTCTGTCCTCAATGGCCTTGAGGTTCACAGTGCTTGGGATTGGTCCTTATATTCCATACATCTATCCATCCATGTTAGCTCTACCCATTTGCCCAATGGCGAGGTCTTTACCGTCGTCAGAGGTTTTATTTATTGCTTTCCTCTTGGTGTTTCTGTTGAGGTACATAGGATTTAATTTCTGGCACCAACCATACTGATTTCAGCAATAAATTGTTACCCAAATTATTTATTTGACGCGAGTTTTGGCATAACGCTGTATAATGCTATTGTATCTGATCCTTGGGTGTTGGGTTGTCTTGGTAAATCCTTGAAGCTGATACGAGGTTGTAATTAATCTACCCTATGATTTGACTCTTGGTTCTAGCATCACTAGTTCTTTTATCTATCCTACACTGGTTCCTCTGCACTCAACATTTAAGACTTTCAAAATATTTTTTTGTAATCAAGGTGAGAGTACAGAAAGTATAATACAGTACTCAAGAGTCTGTTTAAGCTGGTGCAATCAGCTGAGGATTGGAGTATTGAATTGGAGACCTTCCTTCTGATGGATGAGAGAATGAAACTTATATGATTTTATCCAGATGATGTAGTCAATGAATTTAATCTGCTGCTTTGTTGAAGATTTCAATACAGATGTCTTCTTCCTTTACTGGTTTTAGATTTAAGCTAACAATAGAAATACAAACAACAGTTGAAGTCATTTAAAAATTGACTTGGTTGTTGATTGTTCCCCTTTGAGCCAAAAGCATATTAATATTTAATGTTTTGACTTAAGTGTCACACTTTAATATTCTAAGTTTCTGTTGAAGTTACTGTACGTTATTGGAAGACTTATCTATAGTTGTGCAGTCCTCAATGACCCCAGCGAGACACCAGTGGTTGTTTTTGCAGAACGCATGCATATTAATCAAGGTACAGTTTGGGCTGGTGTCCATAAATTCTAAATACAGCATAAGAAAATTTACTATTAAGATATAAAGGGGTTTAAACCAACAGCTCCTGTATTGTTAATGCAGAGCTTAGTACACAGTTTCCTCTGCAGTGTACAGTATTTTACTGTTCTGGGTCTTCCAAGAGATGTATCTACCCATAAATGCATCTGAAATTATAAAAGCTTAGGGTAGTTTATAGGAAATGAGCAGTTACTTATGAATGGTGAATACATTTTAACTTTACAGGTTGAATTGGGCCTATAGCAGGACTTTTAAGAAATATAAACAGCCGAGTCAACTCACTGTGGCCGGTATTTTGATAATGTGTATATACTGGTACTCTACTTGCTGTTCATTGTGTTAGGTATCAATTAAATGCTTCTATGAGAATAGTTTGTATCCTATTGAATACTTAAAACTATATTATTTAAACTATCTGATTGTCATAGAGACAGTCTTAACAGCTATTTTAAGACATTCACTAATCATCATAGCTAATGATTTTCTTTGGTGTCAGTAACTAACTTATGATTAATTTCATAAAAGACTCAAATTTTGTCTTAACAGATCCTAAGCTCAAGGACCTTGGAGAAGATAAATTTGACCAGCTTGTTTTATGGTTCAAAGAACGCTTGGATGATGCAATTCAAGCTGCCGAGGAGGAGAAAACTGAAAGCTCTTCTTATTTGGATGGTAAGATTACTATTGGTAATGTTACATATTCAATTTGTGATCTTCTATATTTGTATTTTTGTTAATCATTTAAGATATTTTAATTATATGAATTTTCTTTGCTGTAGTATACATAAGATACGGTGCACTATTATATTTTTCATTAGAGATGCTGTCCCTTGGTTTGTTAAGAATATTTTATCTAGAGGCACATATGAAATTTTTAATTTTTAGTTAGAGGAAGAATTTAATTTCTTAGATTTAGTTTTGCTCTAAATTAGGATTTTAGATTTTTTTGTTAGCCTGGTAATTTATTTAATTATGCTCCTTGAGTTACATTTTATAGGGCCCACTCTTAGGATTTGTAACAAGATGAAATGTGAAAATATGTAGCCAGATGAAATCATTGAAGTTGGACTGCTAGATGAGAAAAGAGTGAAGTAAATTTATGAAAGTTAGAGGTTGAAAGCAATGAAGCTGGTTGCAAAAAGGTTTTTAACCCTTTGGTGATTCCACATTTAGCCAGGAGGAAAAGTAGCAATCCCATATAGAATATTTCTGGTTATTGCCCAAACTATAACACATGATCATTGGTTTGTTATATTGAAGAAAGATTAAACTTTTTCATGGTGTAACCAGAGTATCCTTGCAATGCTTAAAATATTTTGAAAAGTGAAGAAAAAGTGAATATTATACAAATTACATATAGATAATCTTTTAGAATTTGAAAATATAAGAATTAATATAAAGGTTTTTTTTTAATATGTAAATTATAAAAGGCCAATCTCTTATGGTGCACAGTGGTATATTGTGTCAACCTATTGTACTTACGTTGACATTTCATAGTGTAACTAACTAAGGAATGAAGAAAGAAAGGAACTGAAAACTGAATAAATTTCATATATAACACATAAATAAAGTGAAAATATATTGTCAGAAAAAATTTAGCAATTGTAGAGCAAAGGAAAGAAAATTTTTATCTATGTAACTAAATTTACAATTAAGCTTTTTTTTTTTTTAGATAGAAGCATTCATAATTATTCCAACACTACTACAAACCTTACGCTATTTATTAGGGATTACTGTATACAGTACTTGCAGCGAAGCTGAAACTAGCCATAAGACTTTTAGCAAGGTATAAGGTACCCTACAGCTAGTTAGGGGGGGAGGGGGTAGGCGGGGTAGCTGGCCACCCCGCTCACACACACACACAGACACATACCTGTGCTGTCTAGTCACTTTATTTTTGGCTCGGTGAGAGTAGACTTCAGTCTCTCTCTCCTCCCCAACTGTTTTTTCTAGCCTCTAATTTACGTTTTTTAACTTTTTTTTTTTTTTTTTTGTCCTTTTATCTTTATAGCGTGTCTTTTGTCAGTGGGAATCTTCTGAAGGGCTCAGTCCCTTCTCTTTGGTCTCTCTCCCTTTGAAGCCGTACTTACCGTAGGCTAGGGGATTCTCCTCTGTGAGTTCCTTAGAGGGGGACAGTTTTTCGCCTTCTTGTTGACATCACCGCTCACCCTCGGTGCGGTGGGCAGCGGCTGTTCCTTCGTTGGGAACGCCCTTCCTGCTTGTAGGTTAGGTTGTTCTTCCGAATATTTTTTCCAGCTAGTTATTTTGATTTGATATCTTCATACAGCTTTTCGACACCGCACTCCTTTGTTCCGGCTATGTCAGCCGCCAGAGGGAGTGCGCAGTCTTCAGTATGTTCTGTTCTCTCAGGGGACCCTCCATCAACCATTGTTCAGCAATTCTCCCACTTTTGGGGAGAATTGCCGACAGCGGCAGCAGGGATTGGTCGCCTTTTCCCATCCGCGGGAGAGATTTACTTCACGTGCTCGGGGTCTCTCCTTCGGGGGATTCCTCCACTGGGAATTCCCCGAAGGAGAGAACGAGGACTTGAAGGAAATCTCTAATGCGGATGGGAAAAGGCGACCAATCCCTGCTGCCGCTGTCGGCAGTTCTCCCCAAAAGTGGGAAGATTGCTGAACAGTGGCTGGTGGAGGGTCCTTTGCGAGAACAGAACATACTGAGGACTGCGCACTCCCTCTGGCGGGTGCCATCGCCGGAACAAAGGAGTGCGTTGTCGAAGAGCTGTATAAAGAGATATCAAATCAAAATAATTAGCTTTAAAAAAAGAAAAAAAAGCCTTGATAAGGATGGGGGCTTAGGGATCAGCAGCTAGGCTCTGATGTTTGGTGAGAATTGCTTTCTCACTGGTCCTTCGTGCCAAGCTGTTGATCCAACTAAATTAGTCGGCACTTTCTCTTTTCCTTTTGTTTATTTCATTTTTTCTCCAATCTCCAACTCTTGGGCATGAACTTGTTGGTGACTTTGGCTTGCATTTGATTATGGTTTGGCTGCCTTTTTGGATTTGGCGCTGGTGGGATGGACGGCATGCCATATCAAAAGAACTTGAGTACCCGACGTGCCCGAGCAAGGGGAAAGTTTTATGTCAAACCTTTCCCTCAGTGCTGGGTCTGATGTTGACGGACGTCATGACGCCGCAAGTGCTGAGGGCGGGGGTGTATCTATGGATATTGCCCCTAGGGTGGCCCTAATTTGAGGGATGACCCCATCCTCTAAGTGTGGCTCCTTGGTTGGTGGGGGGAATATCCAGATGAAATATGTCTTCTCGTCATTATGGCGACATCGCCAAAACCTGTTGACGACCAATCCGTTTCCTCTCTGATTTTGGCTATGAATAATTCTAAAAGATCCATTGTTACAATGGAACCATTTGAGGAACTTATAAAAACAGTAATCCTTTTAGTTAAGCCAGTGCCTTTGGACTGGAGTTTTTATGACATTCACAAAGAGTTTTCAAAATTTGGATCAATAAAAGAAATCAGGAATAGACTTGGCAATGATAATAAATTCTTTGAAAACTTGATTATGTTTGATAAAGTGACAGAAGCCCATAGAGCATACAAGGAATTTAATTCAGCTACTATGAATGTTAGGCTTTCAAGGGCAGAAGAGATACCTAGGTATTTAGATGTACAGTGAGCCCTCGTTTATCGCGGTTGATAGGTTCCAGACCCGACCGCGATAGGTGAAAATCCGCGAAGTAGTGACACCATATTTACGTATTTATTTAACATGTATATTCAGACTTTTAAAACCTTCCCTTGTACGTAGTACTGTTAACAAACTACCCTTTAATATACAGAACACTTAATGCATGTACTACAGTACCCTAAACTAAAACAGGCACAAATATTAAAAGCGATTTTATATCATGCGTTTCCTAAACACGCCAAAAAGCACGATAAAAAATGGCAACCAATGTTTTGTTTATGTTTATCTCTGATCATAATGAAGAAACAAACGCATTTACACATCTGTGTATAGGTTAGTTTTTGCATCGATTATATTGATTATTCAGTACAGTATGTTGATTTTTTTATTACCAATGTTTTACTTAATTTTTCTTAGGACTTCCAAATGAAATGTTTTTCTTTATGACGCCGCCTGAAACGACGGCGTCATAAAGTACGCTCAGTAAACAAACGAAGGCATTTAACGCACATGATGAAAGTGATAAATAATGATATTACAGTAAAAGCTTTTAGAAAATGTTATTACAAATATTATTTACTGTATCTATATAAAATCATACATACGTAGCAAAGCAGGAAAACAATTTAAGAGAGAGAGAGAGAGAGAGAGAGAGGAGAGAGAGAGAGAGAGAGAGAGAGAGAGAGAGAGAGAGAGATTGTTTTACGTATGTAAATGTAAATTTTAAACAAAAAAATAGCCCCATTTCACATAAAATAGGTTATTACAAATATTTTACTTTATCATATTACAGTAGTCTGTATAATACTGTAAAGTTCAGTACAGTATGTTGTTGTTATAGTCGTGGCGATGAAATTCTCACGAAACAAAAACACGGTATTCGATTACAACAGCTGATTCATTCTCTCTCTCTCTCTCTCTCTCTCTCTCTCTCTCTCTCTCTCTCTCTCTCTCTCTCTCTCTTCGTGTTATACAATACTTACATATAGATGAAGAAACTAAAATTAGTTTTCTTAGTGTCAATTAAATACGAAACGAAAAAATTATGCCGAGTTTACATCCATTTCAATCGTTGCTAAAAATACGGCATCGATTTCATCAGCAAACCACTATTTTTTGGGAAACATCATTTTATTCTAGAAAATTGCTATTCTTTAAATAGTTAATTGCATATTAAGAAAGCGTGTACTTTTGTTTTAAAATTTCGGGTGTGTTTTAAAAATCGAGTATTGTTGACTTCTTTTTGTTTTACTTTTGGCTGTGATGAGATCAGCTGACGTCTAGCTGCCGCTCTTGAGAGTGTACGAATACACTAACAAAGTATCGTTTATACCATTTCTTAACTTATTCAAACCGTCTACAGTATACAGTTGATATTACATAAGCCCCAATGTGTTATAACCTATCAAATTTTTTTGTTTATTACATTTAAAACAACACACTCTCTCTCTCTCTCTCTCTCTCTCTCTCTCTCTCTCTCTCTCTCTCTCTCTCTCTCTCTCTCTCATTACATTTAAAACAACACACACACACACACACTCTCTCTCTCTCTCTCTCTCTCTCTCTCCTCTCCTCTCTCTCTCTCTCTCTCTCTTCGTGTTATACAATACTTACATATAGATGAAGAAACTAAAATTAGTTTTCTTAGTGTCAATTAAATACGAAACAAAAAAATTATGCCGAGTCTACATCCATTTCAATCGTAGCTAAAAATACGGCATCCGATTTCATCAGCAAACCACTATTTTTTGGGAAACATCATTTTATTCTAGAAAATTGCTACTCTTTAAATAGTTAATTGCACATTAAGAAAGCGTGTACTTTTGTTTTTAAATTTCTGGTGTGTTTTAAAAATCGAGTATTGTTGACTTCTTTTTGTTTTACTTTTGGCTGTGATAAGATCAGCTGACGTCTAGCTGCCGCTCTTGAGAGTGTACGATTACACTAACAAAGTATCGTTTATACCATTTCTTAACTTATTCAAACCGTCTACAGTATACAGTTGATATTTCATAAGCACCAATGTGTTATAACCTATCAAATTTTTTTGTTTATTACATTTAAAACAACACACACTCTCTCTCTCTCTCTCTCTCTCTCTCTCTCTCTCTCTCTCTCTCTCTCTCTCATTACATTTAAAACAACACACACACACACACACACTCTCTCTCTCTCTCTCTCTCTCTCTCTCTCTCTCTCTCTCTCTCTCTCTCTCTTCGTGTTATACAATACTTACATATAGATGAAGAAACTAAAATTAGTTTTCTTAGTGTCAATTAAATACGAAACAAAAAAATTATGCCGAGTCTATATCCATTTCAATCGTAGCTAAAAATACGGCATCCGATTTCATCAGCAAACCACTATTTTTTGGGAAACATCATTTTATTCTAGAAAATTGCTACTCTTTAAATAGTTAATTGCACATTAAGAAAGCGTGTACTTTTGTTTTAAAATTTCGGGTGTGTTTTAAAAATCGAGTATTGTTGACTTCTTTTTGTTTTACTTTTGGCTGTGATAAGATCAGCTGACGTCTAGCTGCCGCTCTTGAGAGTGTACGATTACACTAACAAAGTATCGTTTATACCATTTCTTAACTTATTCAAACCGTCTACAGTATACAGTTGATATTTCATAAGCACCAATGTGTTATAACCTATCAAATTTTTTTGTTTATTACATTTAAAACAACACACACTCTCTCTCTCTCTCTCTCTCTCTCTCTCTCTCTCTCTCTCTCTCTCTCTCTCTCTCTCTCATTACATTTAAAAACAACACACACACACACACACATCTCTCTCTCTCTCTCTCTCTCTCTCTCTCTCTCTCTCTCTCTCTCTCTCTCTTCGTGTTATACAATACTTACATATAGATGAAGAAACTAAAATTAGTTTTCTTAGTGTCAATTAAATACGAAACAAAAAAATTATGCCGAGTCTACATCCATTTCAATCGTAGCTAAAAATACGGCATCCGATTTCATCAGCAAACCACTATTTTTTGGGAAACATCATTTTATTCTAGAAAATTGCTACTCTTTAAATAGTTAATTGCACATTAAGAAAGCGTGTACTTTTGTTTTTAAATTTCGGGTGTGTTTTAAAAATCGAGTATTGTTGACTTCTTTTTGTTTGACTTTTGGCTGTGATTAGATCAGCTGACGTCTAGCTGCCGCTCTTGAGAGTGTACGAATACACTAACAAAGTATCGTTTATACCATTTCTTAACTTATTCAAAATGTCTACAGTACACAGTTGATATTACATAAGCACCAATGTGTTATAACCTATCAGATTTTTTTGTTTATTACATTTAAAACAACACACATACACACTCTCTCTCTCTCTCTCTCTCTCTCTCTCTCTCTCTCTCTCTCTCTCTCTCTCTCTCTCTCTCTCTCTCTCTCTCTCGGCTACTTTTCACTACCTCCCATTCCTTACCCCTCTCTATCTCTCTAACAAATGATATTTTTGTTGCTCCTCAAAGTTTCATTTATATTGAAAATCAATCATGATTCAATTTTCCTTACTTTCTCCAATCTCGCACCATCGGTCACATCGCGGTATTTTCGAAATTTCCGGAAAATTTGCAATATATGTACAGTATATACATGCGTTATGAAAAAAATCCGCGAAGTGGTGAATCCGCGATGGTCGAACCGCGAAGTAGCGAGGGATCACTGTATATGGACCTCATAATGAACCTGAAGATCCTAAAATAGCTAAAATATCTAGATCACCGAATCCAGCTAAGTGGTTGATTATTACCACACAAAGTGAGAGAGGCAACCTCTTCAAGATGAAGAGGTTAGTAAACCAAAAAATTGGTAATGTCAATAGACCAAATATATCTCGTTTTGGACGTAACAGTTTTCTGGTGAATACCAAAACAGACGGACAAGCAGTAATACTTCTTAATCTTAGGCTTGATCCTGATGGAATGATAAAACAAACAAAACCTCACTACAACTTCAGCTGTGCAAAAGGGGTTATCTTTAATAAGGATATATATGAGCTGGATGAGAGAGAGATTTTGGAAATGTGTCCAGATATGATTTGGAAGGTATTTAAAGTGCCCCATTCATCAGTGATTATTCTAAATTTTGTGAATTCTTAATTGCCTCCATACATTGTTTTTCACAGTGAAATTGTTAAAGTTTGTGCGTATAGACAGAGAGTGCTTCAGTGTTTTAATTGTTTTGGTTTTGGGCACTCCTCCCGTATTTGCACTAGGAATAAGATCTGTGGATCGTGTGCCCAACTTGAGCATGGGGAGTGTTCAACACCTGTAGTGTGTGTGAACTGCAAGGGTGACCATCGGGTCCGTGATAAAGAATGCCCTGTATTAATGAAAGAGGAAGAGGCATTTCTGAAATTTATTACAGAACACATCAGTGTCGGACATGCAATGAAGTTATTGGCGAAAAAATCTTATACAGATGCAGTGAAGAGTTCTGGGGACTTCTCTAGTCGAGCTTCTGTGGCCCCCCTTTGTGAGGCTCCCCCAGCACCCTCTGGTGGGGCTCCTCCTACCCCCTCTGGTGGGGCTCCTCCTGCCCTCGCTGGTGGGGTTCCTTCGCTCCATTGCCCCCCTCTGGTGGGCTTCCTTCTGCCCCCTCTGGTGGGGCTCCTTCTCCCCCTTCTGGTTGGGCTCCTCCTGCCCCCTCTGGTGGGGCTTCTGCCCCCTTTTGTGAAACTCCTCCTCCTCCCTCTGGTGGGGCTCAAAAACCCTCTTCTAATGGGGCTCTCATAGCCCCTACATTTGTGACCAGATCGATTAAAGATCTTAATGAGTTCTTAATACCAGATATTGAGAATTCTTCATACCAAATTGTACCGTTACCTGTCATAACAGTTCATCGATCCAATGAAGGTGAGGAAATGGAGGCACAATCTGTTAGACAAAAGAGGCCCCTTCCTCCCCCTTCACCCTCACGTTCTCTGGATCAGGATAGAAGTACTAAAAATAAAACTGAAAGGGCGACTGAAGGCCCAGCATCTAAAAAATTGTTTGCACTATCTAGATCAATAAGTACTGAAAGTGTGGCTCAGATTCCTAGATTGGAACTAAAAAAAAATGCTTAAAAAATCCAAATAATGTCTCTTGCAATGGAACATCCGTGGATTTAATTCAAATAGAGAGCAAGTTTTGTTTCTGTTTAAAGAACATGATATATTTGCAATCTGTATACAGGAGACTAAATTGGAAGATCTTACTCCCAGTTTAGGTTATAATTTTTCATTTTATAGGTCTCCACCCATAATAGGTGCTAGTGCTCAGGGAGGCACAGGCATAATAATTCACAAGTCTCTTGATCACAGAGTTGTTCACCTGAATTCTGTGTTGCAGGCTTGCGCAATTCAAATCTTTACTGACAAATGGATCACTATTTGTTCACTTTACCTTGATCCAACATTCGAAAATAGACTTCAGGATGCACATGGTAATCCTCGTCAGCTAGAATTAAATGACTTGCAGTTCTTAATAAACCAACTTCCTCAACCCTTCATATTGAGGGGGGATTTTAATGCCAAACACACCTATGGGGAGAACTAATGAATGATGGTTCCCCTACAAGACATGTTTACCACAGTTCTGATTCAACTACAGACCTCACTATTTGCTCTTCATCTTTGAGGTTTGATTACTAATGGGCAGTAGACCAGAATGATCATGGCAGTGATCATTGACCCATTCACTTGAAATATGTAAAAAATATACCATCTCCATGTTTACCCAAATGGAAGGTGGGAGAAGCTGACTGGGGACTATTTAATAAATCCACTGAAATTTATCGAAATAGAAATGAATTTCAGAGTTCAATACAAGCATATGAGTATTTAGTGAGCATATTGTTGTGTGGGGCCATGCTCTCCATACCTTGAACATCAAGTAAACCTTGACGTCCTGTAGTTCCCTGATGGAATGATACCTGTGCTTTGATGCGGAAGATAGCAAGAACTTGCTACAAGAGATATTGTAGATACCCTTGTTTAGCCAATAAAATAACATACAGAAGAGCTCTTCCTAATCAAAAGAAGACTTTAACGCAGGCAAGGAGAAAATCATTTATTGAATACATAAGTGAACTGAAATATAATTCCTCTCTCTCATTAGTCTGGAATAGAATCCGATAGTTGCAAGGGAAATTTTGTCCATCTCCCTTGCCTATAGTAAAAATTGATGGTCTCTTTATATCTGATCCTGGAGAAGTAGCTGAAGCATTTGGTAGGCATTTTTTGAATATATCTAGTGCCCTACACAACCCTGCAGCATTTAGGGATATTAGGAACAGTACCACGGTTGTTCCTACTGTTAGTACAAATTTAGAATCTTACAATCTTCCTTTTACCATGGAAGAGTTGACTAATGCAATTTCATTGTCTTCCCCAACATCTGGGGAAGATGATATTCTATATTCCATGATTTTTAATCTACTGAAAAGTAGAAAACAATTTCTTTTAGATATTTTGAATGGTTTTTGGACTTCAGGAACTTCCCCTAAGTCTTGGAAAATATTGATAATAGTTCCTATTATAAAACCATTAAAGGATTCGTACCTCCCAAAAAATTATAGGCCAATTGCTCTTACTAGTTGTGTTAGTAATATTTATTAGAGAATGGTCAATACTTGACTAGTGTGGTATTAGGAATCGAAGAATCCTTTATCAAACAGACAGTTTGGTTTTAGGAATTTTAGGGGAGAGTGCTCCACTAGAGCAGGTTGTACAGTTTAGGTATTTTTTATGAGTTATAGATCTATGGTTTTATTGTGATTTTAAATTTTAAGCTGTTGTATAGATTTAATTTAATTATGTTTTACTTTTATTTGTATACGTACTTATATTCGATAGTAAAAGATATATATGCGCTGAATGGCCTTGCGGCTCCGGCGTTTGGCTTTGGGCCAAAAATTTCATAAATCAATCAATCCACTGGGAATTGGATTCCTCCATTCCCCGCTCTTCCTCTTCAGGAGCAAACCACCTCGCCCGGCCCTGCCGCACCTACATCGTCAGCTCATGATCGCCCCCGATCATCCTTCAGCTTACGACTGCCGATGTTTGCCAGCCTGTGATAGTCACTTTCCTCGCTCTTCACCAGCTTGTGATCGTCACTCACCGTGTGCCATCTCATAGTTTGCCAGCTCACAGTTTGCCAGCCCGTGATCGTCGCTCTCCAAGCCGTTCACCGCCTGGCAGTTCACCAGCCCCAGCTTGCCGTTCGCCAGTCGTCACTTGCAGATCGCCGTTCGCCAGCTCGCATTTGCCAGCTCGCTGATCGCCAGCTTGCCGCTTGCCTGTACGCCAGCTCGCTGATCACCAACTTGCCATTTGCCTGTACACCTGCTTGCTGATCACCAGCTTGCCGCTTGCCTGTTCGCCGTTCGCTAGTTTGCCGTTCGCCAGCTCACTGTTCGTCAATTTCGTTCACCGATTGCCAGCTCGCCGATCACTGATCGTCATTCACTGATTACTATTTGCCAGCTAGCTTTTCAATGATCGCCAGCTTGCCATTCAACAGTTAGCTGATCGCCGATTCACCAACTTTCGCCAGTTTGCTGATTGCCGTTTGATACTTTGGTGTTTGCCACTTCGCTGTTTGCCATTTTGCTGTTTACCAGCTTTCTGTTCGTCAAATCGTCGTTCGTCTGCTGGCCGTTTGTCAGATCGTCATTCGTTAGCTTGCTGATCACCAGATATCCGGATTACATCTCAACAATCGCGCCGTTTGCCAGCTCGCCGTTCGTCAGATCGTTATTTTTCAGCTCGCCGATCACCAAATATCCGGGTAACAGCTCACCATTCGCCTCTTGCCTGCTCATCATTCATTGATCACCGATCCGCCAGCTTGCCGTTGGCCGATTGCCGTTCGCCAATCACCAGCTTGCCGTTTGGCAGTTCGCCGATTGTCTTTTCGCCAGCTTGCCATTTAGCAGTTAGCTGATCGCTGATTTGCCAGCTTGCTGTTTGCCAGCTCGCCAATTGGCAGCCCATCTATTGCCGTTCTCCAGCTCGCTATTCGCTGATCACCAACTTTTGCCAGTTCGGTGATCGCCGTTTTCCTGTTCGCCCTTTGCCAGCTCTCAGTTCATCAAATCATCGTTCCTCAGCTCGCTGATCGCCAAATCTCCGGTTGACAGCTCACTGATTGCGCCGTTTGCCGATCGATGTTTGCCAGCTCGTTGTTCGCCAACTCGCTGATTGCCAGCGCTCCATTCGCCAGCTTGTCGTTTGCCAGCTCGTCGTTCACTTGCTCGGCGTTTGCTGTTTGCCGGCTCGTGATCATCACTCGGCTGCTCAGGATTGTCACTTGTGAGTTCTCCTCTAGGTCACCATTACAGTAGTATCAACAACCACTTCCAGCACCTGACGGATTTTCCTCTGGATGCTTTTCCTTCCGGAGTAAAATCGCTTCCGTGTCGATCTATTCCGAGACCCAGACTTCATTGAAGCTTTTGCTTCTTGCAAG
Organism: Palaemon carinicauda; assembly: GCF_036898095.1. Taxonomy (NCBI): domain Eukaryota; kingdom Metazoa; phylum Arthropoda; class Malacostraca; order Decapoda; family Palaemonidae; genus Palaemon; species Palaemon carinicauda. The sequence goes on from NC_090745.1 coordinate 86,413,083, forward strand.
ACTTACTATTAGAGAGTACCCTCATCTAAATGGCATGGATCGTCTTCCCCCCACTCTTTGGTTTGTGCTGCTTTGGTAGCCCTCCTACATGGAGTTGAAAGAGTTTATCACGAATGTCTCTCTTGGAACCTAACCCAGCACTCTACATCGATGATCAGGGTAATGTTCAAAGGTTAACCTTGGTTCTTAATACCCCTCTCGCCTCTTGGATTTATTGTTTGTAACAAGCAGGGTTTCTTTGGTTCCCAAGGTTTTCATCTCCTTCTCTGAACTTCGAAGTACCTGCATGCACATGGCCAGGCTTCTTCATCGACTCTCCAGTCATCAGCACGTTCGCGGGTATTCGTCCCTCATGAATCTATGTACTTCTACACTTCATTCCTACTGTGGAGCAGCCTATGTACCACGTGTCTCACTGATAAGGTTGCTGCTTCTACCGCCACCTCCTCCCTTATTTCATGTTATAGTATATGACTACCTTAAAAGCCGATTGTGCATGGATAGGACTTGCGCTATGGTATATGACTACCTTACGAGGCGCTTTTGCATGGATAGGACCTGCGCTCATTTCTCCTTTGCCTACACATACACAGAATAGTTTGGCCTATACTTTACACATTCTTCTCTTTCTTCATACACTTGACAACACTGAGATTACCAAACAATTTCTTTTTCACTGAAGAGGTTAACTTGCACTGTAATTGTTTAGTGGCTTTCCTCTTGGTAAGGGTTGAATAGACTTTTTAGGTATGGTAAGTAGCTCTTCCAGGAGAAGGACACTCCAAAATCAAACCTTTGTTCTCTAGTCTTGAGTAGTGCCATAGCCTCTGTACCATGGTCTTCCACTGTCTTGGGTTAGAGTTATCTTTCTTGAGGATACACTCGGGCACACTATCTTATCTTATTTCTCTTCCTATTGTTATTTTGAAGTTTTTATAGTCTATATATTAAAAATTTATTTTAATGTTATTGTTCCTAAACTTCTCTTTTAGTTTATTTCCTTTCCTCACTGGGCTAATTTCCCTTTTGGAGCCTTTGTTCTTTTAGCATCCTGCTTTTCCAACTAGGTTTGTAGCTTAACTAATAATAATAATAATAATAATAATAATAATATTCCGCTGTCAGGCCTGTCATGTCAAGGAATGGTGCTTCAGTTTCAATATCACCTGAGGTTTTCATTCAGGTTTTTACCCTAGGATCAACCTGCGTCTTCAGGATCGGCCTCGTTCTCGGGACAACTGGCCGATCCTAACAGTCTTGAGTCCTGAAACAACTTTTCGAATTTTCCATGATTTGAAGACTGAAGTAAACTTCATGAGATACCTTTTTTCTGTATTGGATACGGGTATCCATAGACATGGTCATCAGCTGCAGAGGTTTCTGCAGGTTCTCTTCTCCAAGCCCTCATTGGTCTCCGTCGAATTCAACCCCCTCAGTAACAGCTAGACCCCAGGTACTTCAGCTCCAGTGATCTTCCTTTTCTCTGGTTCTGCAAGAGATCCAAGCAAGAGATGGGCCGGGTAATGAGGTTGCCAGACGAGAATCTCAGCGAAGGAGTCAAACTTCTCGTTTTTCCCGGATTTGATGCTTCGTACAGATGCATCATAGAAAGGGGGGAGGCCACATACGGTACCACACGTGCTCAGGCCTCTGGTCGGAGAACGAATGGTACCGTCTCGTAAATCATCTTCCCGAATCGCCTACCGTGCCAGCAGATGTTGGTCTCTTTTCCCATCTACAGGAAAGACTTCCTTCACCTCTTTTGGTCTCCCCTTTGGGATTCCTCTTGATGTGATTTGGATTTATCCATTCCCCTTCCGGGGGAGATTCCCTCCTCCAGCGTCTGTTCAGCGGTCTCCCTACTTGAAGGAGGAATTGATTATAACAGCAACAGGTGTTAGTCTCTTCTCCCACCCTCGGAAAAAGACTTCCTTTACCTGTTAGGCTCCCTGTTACTATTCCAGTAACAGTTCCTCATTTTGCCTGTGGGAGTGAGCCTGCTCTAGGTCTCAGGCGATGAGAGACCACTGCTCATCCTTGAGCCTCTCCTTCAGACCGAAAGGTTCTAACTTTTCATTTAGGTCGCCATCATCTCAATTCATTCAGAGTTTTGAGCCTACTTGCCCACAGTAGGAGGGGAAACCCCCTCCACATGGCATGGTCACCTTCCTTCGGTACCGGGAGTACCTCCAGCAGATCTTCCCCCCCTGCAGATCTTCCCCTGACCTCGAGGACAGGTCTCCTTTCGCATTGGTCTCGGCCAAGAGGGTGAGCATACCCCATAGATCGCCCTCAATGTCTCTTTCACTAGAAAGAACCGAGTAATGCTCGGCTTCTTTCCAGGCAGCTCGGACCCAAGGTTCAAGCTCTTTGGATTGGAAGTCTTTCGCAGTGTGATCTATGGTCCACATCAATGGCTACCATGCCAATGATTAACTTGAGAGTCTACCTCAAGGAAGCTACAGTAGCTTGCCCCCGAGTGTTAGGCCTTTTTTGTCAGCCTGAGGAAGGTCAAAGAAGGGTCACCAAGATTACGTTCTCAGCTGGGAATTGAAAGGTCATAGACCACACATTGAATCCTGATCCTTCTCCTCATTGAGGTGACCTAGAGCTCAACATTAGGAGGGGGAATATGCCCCTAATGTTCACAAAAACTACTCTGTGATGCAGTCCATGCCAGCGGCCATGTGAAAGCGCTTATAACCTTCACCGCCCACTTCCTGCAAGACGTGACCCACAGGAACAAGGAGACGTTCTCTATTGTCCCTGTGATGGCTACACAATAAAAGGTTTATAACACCTCTAGCTCGTTGATGGACAAGTAGCAGATGGAGAGGGCAGAGTTTAACCATGGCTAAGCCTGATATGAATGACAAAGAATGACTGGCTTTGGCTTTTTCTTTCTTTCATCTTTCCCCCTACCGGGCAACAGCTCCTACGGTACTCTGCAAAGCTGATCTCCACTGTCTGCAGGTAGAAGCATTTCCCTTTTGTAACCTGGTATAGTTATACTTGTTACGTCCCCATGCCCCCTGGCTAGGTGGGATTGGTAATGTCTTTGGTTGATGCTAAGATTCCTATGTTTTTGAGTGTTTATCTTGACTAGTCACACTGCTAGTATATTACACATTCACAAAAATTGCTCAGGCTGCTAACAGTGCTTTGCATGAATAGTTTAGTGAGGTGTCAGGATTTCTCCCAGTTATGTGCGGAGCTTGTACAAGAAAACCCTGAGTCAAAGACCAGGCAGTTGGTCGAACTTCCACCCTCCTAATGGGTGAGTCATCCCTAATAAATAGAGCAAGGTTTGTAGTAATGACAGAACAAATGACAAATTAGGATTTATACAACACAGGTGTGTGTGCCAGTGGGGGGGCCAGCTACCCTGGTTACCCTCCCCCTCCGCTAACTATATGTAGGGTACTTAATATCTCCCAAAAATCTTATGGTTAGTTTCAGCTTTGCTGAAAGTATAATTCCTAATAAATAGCTAAAGGTTTGTATGATTAGGAAAAATGCAAATTGCTTCCAAATTTGTCATTTTTACATTTTTCCGTATACCATATAAGCACATGTAAAATTCTCATGGAAAAGACCGTCATAGTAAATTGATTTCACCGTAAGCATAACTTATTTGCCATTTTGCATAATAAGTAAGTAATGAATAACTCTAGGAAAAAATTAAGATGACATTGGAAAGCTGAATAAATTTCTTATAATCTGTAAATAAAATAAATAGATTTTGTTAGAAAAAAAAATTGAGCAATGGCAGAGCAAAGACGGGCAATAAATTTTTATCTGTAATAAGTTTTACGCTGTTTTTTTTTTATAGAAATGTTGATATTTTTACATTCTTACGTATACCTTGTGAAAATAGAATACCCTGTCAAGTGTTATATGAAACACACTTCATAATCTTAATCCAAAAGCATTGACATAAGCTTACTTGGCCTGATCTTTTCATCACACTGTCATTAATTTTTTTTTTCAGCTATTTTTATAACTTTTTTTTTTTTTTTTTGTCTTCCAAACTTCTAACACTATCCAGCACTCCAGTTTTTCCATCACTTTATAGTAATACAAAATGCACTAACACTAACACTTCCCAAATGTTGTCATTATACCAGTACCTGAAAAAAAAAACTTCAAAACAACCACAGCAAAAAATATTGACATTCTTGGTGAAAGAGCACAATGTAATGGATGAATGAATGAATGTAATTCTGCTATTGTCTGTTTTCTATTATGATAAGCATCTTCCTTAATTCAGATGCAATTCTTGTTTTGGTTGAATGACTTAAGATTTTTAGCACATACAGCATTATCGCAAAATGAAGTATTCAATGATATTAGCTATTGTGATTGAATGAATGGATGATGCCAAAGTGTGTCATCCGTCACCAGACTTTTAAAGAAATTCTAATATCTTCCTCAAATGCGTCACTGCATTGATAACTGGCTTTGGGTACAAGATGTAAAAAAACTATTGTCAGCATAAATACATTGCAGTACTGTGCTGTATTTACAGTATAGAAGGGTCAGCATGATCCCAAGCTGATGATCTGTTTTATAATAAAAAGTACCTGCAGGTGTTCATCACCAGGGACCTTGACACATGCGGCCAGAAATCCCTGGATCTCACGTGGCTAGATACTTTACTGCTTGCTTTTATAGACCGATTCACAGCAAGCATGGCTTCTCTGACTTTTTTAGCAATCATAAGAAATTATCTAAATAAACACCTGTATTTCTTTTCCTTGAACTATAAACCACTTATTTTCTATCTTTTACATTATTTTTTCTTTTGATTTCAATCAATTTATTTTCCATCTTTTATTAGTGAAATAATGATTTCAATTTTCACGTAAGCCTATGCCTTTATTATCTTGGTGGTAAAGGATTGTCACCATGGTTTTAAAATTTCCCACACTTTTATGTGCTCTATAACCCATAGTGATTATCAATTACATGGCACACTGTAAGTGGTACTAAGGGTTCTTTACTTTGTACAGTATCTTCAGCTTCAACTGCCTTGCTTTTTGCATTTTGATTTTCGTTACTTCCCTTCGGTGTCTTCCCATCTAACTAACTTTTTAAACGTAAACTCCTTTGCATTTAGATCTTCCTGGACAATACCATCATGTTTGTAATGCTAGGTATGCAGTTAATTCTAATAATCATGCCTTCCTCATGAGGCTTGATACTACACAGTATTCTAGAAGTTTTATTCCAGCTGTGACCAAGTTGTGGAATGGTCTTCCTGATCGGGTAGTTGAATCGGTGGAACTTCAAAAGTTCAAACTTACAGAGAATGCTTTATCTGTCACTTTTTGTAGTTTATTTATGAAAGATCTATTTTAATGTAACTGTTCTTAAAATATGATATTTTAATTGTTCATTGCTTCTTTTGTAATTTACAGTATTTATTTCCTATCCTTACTGGGCTATTTTTTCCTATTGGAGTCCTTAGACTTATAGCATCCTGTTTCTCCAACTAGGGTTATAGCTTAGCTTGTAGTGACAATAATGATAATAGTAATAATTTTCATATTTTTATCATCGTTCCTTAACAAATCCTTTGTGTGGTCGCTGTTAGAGTAAAAATGCAAGTTATTGTTCTCCTTACACTAAATTGTAATATTATGCACCCAATAGCTGGAACACTTATTTGCATTCAGTTGCCTAACTTTTGTCATTTTACCTTGTTTAACCATAATTGTATTTACCAATTTGAGTTTTTAAGATGGTGCAATTATTGTAGTACAGTCTTTTATATAAATGTTTTCTGTGTAAAATAAATACTACACAGAAATATTTTCTTAGGGTTTTATGTAAGCTTATGTAATTACTTTTAATATTAGTTTGTTTCTACATGAATATAAACCCTTGTCCTTTAATAGGATCACGCTTTCAGCAAAGCTTATTACTGCTATTAAATTTCAACGTATTGGAGGTAGTTACTGCCGAGTGGCTGGAAGCCCCACCCACGTCACAGGTCACTGACCTCTCGCTTTGGTTTTTAGTTATCGAAGAGTACAGATATACTTCCAGAGCCCTCAACTCACTGTTTTAATCTTTTGCTCTTTCTTTAAGAAGGAAGGAAGGGTTTTCAGTGGTTTCCTGTTAACTATAGCTGTGGGACAGTTTTCTGCTGCATGACAGTTTTCTGTGCAAAACTGCCAGTATCTACAATCTTGTTTCTGTTAGAAACTACATTCCTGTTTGCAGTTTATTCCCTTGCTTATGTGGCCCAGTGATGACGATGATGATGATAACATTCCTAAGGAGGTTGGAAATCTTTAGCAATTAATGTAGATCATCAAATGAAGAAGGTTTTACTGCTGCAAAGTGTAAAGCAGAGGAGCGTCACCGTTCTACTCCCTTCATTGGCTTCCTGTTCGCACTAAAGTCATGTCACGTAGTTATGCTGGATCGTCATGGAGTTCCAGTGATCTCTTTCCCATTAGATCATTGGCATTAGCCCGAATGTCACTTGGGAGAACTTCAAGTTCCTCCTACACTTCTGCCTTCATGACCACACTGCCGGTCAGTATAGAAGGGCACTACCGATCTTTTTCCCTTTATGGCAGAAAAGGTCCAAAGACAGATTAATAGGAATTGCACACTCCTACAGGATGGTGTCCTGACCTGTATGTGCTCACTCCTGCTCCCTGGCCTGTCTGCACAGGCCCACAAGCCCTCTTATGTTTGCTTGCTCACAAGACAAGATCTCTCATGGTAGCATGCCCTCACCTGTTCATACATGTGCCCATGAGCACTCTACTATGCACACATCCATGAAGTGGTTTCGTGTGCGCCCACCAGCATTATAGCCTTGACCACACTGAGTGTGGATAAATGCAGTGTTGCCATTGTAGCTGCAAAGAATTTCAGCCAGTGATTTGTCATGTTTTCAAGCAACACATTATTTCCTTTCTTCAGGGTTAACACAGCAGGAGAAGGGCATTTAAATCTGAATTTCAATACTGTACATATTTTTAATTTTATTTTTCAAGGATTAAATTAAAATAATCCTAATCTCTATTCATGTTATTTATTGTAATGGTACAAAGTGTTTTTTTTTATTATTCGTCATCAGTGTGACCACAGAGAGATGCCAGATATCATCATTTGACCAGGTTTTAAACAAAAAACTACAAAATGGTATTACAGGTGCCCACAAGTGCTCGCCTTTGTGTACACAACCTTCTTATAGTGCTCCTTCACTTTCTAGTAAGGCCAGAGACATGAGAGTTTTATGTTTGCCCTCATCTGTTTGCCATCGCTCAAGCTTTTCTGTATGCGCACTCCTATAGGATTTCGTCCTCACTTATTCAAGTGTGCCCACGAATGCTCTCCTGTGTGCACGCCCATGCGTGCTCTCTTGTATGCATACTGACAAGCGCTTCTGTGCGTGCATGCCGATAGACACTTGTGTACACTCGTGCCCTCACTTGTCCATGCAACCTTCTTCTGAAAGAGCACATTTTCCTTCTGGTAAAGCTTCTCCAGGTCACCTCGTGCATGGGAACGCACCGCATGCTGGAGCTCCACAATTAGGTTCTGGTAATGTACCATGCTGTGGATCTCTATGCACTAGATCCCCCTTTCGCTATTTCTCCAAGATCAAGAACTCAACACTCTCATAATATTCTTTGTAAGATTCTACCACACTCCGAGATTAGACAACAAGGAAAAGGCCTTCGAAGACATCCATGGAAACCAATCTATAGGAGTTGCCTAAGTGGGACTCTTACTGTTTCCTGCCCTGTGGAAGAGGTAGTGTAGTACCGAGTATTCTTATCGATATGAGATACAGTGCTTCACACCTGCTCCTTGTGCTCTTTTTCTCACAAGAAAGAACGTGTATACTGCCGGGAGGAATAGAGAGAGAGAGAGAGAGAGTGTGTGTGTGTGTTTTCTCGCATTTTGCGAGTTGATTGGGTTCATACTGGGAACTTTTCCATCAAGGATTTTAAGTATCGGTATATGGTACAGGTACAAACATACCTGCTACCTGTTCACAAGAAATGTTTGCTCACTGTTCGTAAGATAAAGGCCCCACTCTTCTGTCTCCTTCTTGAATAATCTCTTGCTTGTTTTCAGTAGAGAATGGGAAACTGTGCATACCGAAAGTTTTATTTTCTGAGACAAACTGGTATGTGCCACTTTTCCACCAGCGCTCGCTCTATTGTTGGCACGAAAACTCTCCAACCAAGGCCAATTATTCTATCATTCTGTTCCATTTTCGGACCAGCTAACGAGTATCCTAGGAGAAGAATGGCTCTTGGATGAATTATATAGATGTTACCAAAGAAGTCCAGGAAGACTAAATGATAGAAGTCATTTGAGAGTGACTCCTATAGTTTTTCTACCCGACAAGAAGGGACTAGTGGGGACCAGGATGATTTGCCTCCCTGTTTTGGGGGGACACTACCCTTCCTCATATAGCACAGAAGGAATAAGAGAAGATCCTTGCACACTTTCTTTCTGGCATCCAAGACATTAAACATCCTTTCCTTAAAGGCATGGAGACGGAGGGCCCATTCCAGATTCATATGCACGAAGCCTGATATATCGGATTTATTTCAGCTCTCGGGAAGACTATGTCATGGGGCCAATTCTTGAAGGCAAGAGTCGGAAAATGATAGAATCATCTTCGACCTTTACCTACGGGAACATACCCATAGGTCCCAGGATTCTTCCATCCTTGGCCAGTTGGTAGTCGCTCAACAGATTGTTTAGCAAACATAGCTCCTTCACAGGACAAAAAGCATCTCTTCTAAGGTAGTGGTCACAATGTAAGTCTAGAATGAGAGGTAAATCGCAAGGCCCATCATCCCCTTCTTTCTTCCCGTACCTTGGGGTGGAGCAGTCCACTCTGTTATATACTTGACTGGATGCTAGATTTAGGGGATCCACATGACTGAGCAACTTTATTACAAAATAAGATTATTTTATAAGTTTTTGCCCCATCCTCCTAGATGATGGGAAAGATAGCTAAATGTACATTATGCAACCCTATTTCATAATGGCTATACATTTTGACAATATCTCCAGACTGATGTAGGTTTTCCTTGACATTTTCAGAGTTCCTAGTATTGTACTGACCTAGCATAACACCTGTTGCATCTTCACGGCCAGGTCGTTATGAGGTTGACAGGCGTTCTCACTTTCGTGGCTGTACAAGACCAAAGGGCTTTGACATTTCGCGGGATAGTAAACCAGCCTAAAGCTTAAGTCTCGTATTAAAGATCAAGGGTTTGTATTTGTGTAGGAACAAATAAAATTTTTTTTAAAGTAATTTGTATTTCTCCGAAATAAAACCAGAATCCTTCAAGTTTCACTTTCTGTAATAGGTTTGCCAGTACAACAGCTACCTGTTGAGATACTGGCCAGACAGTAATACATTGGATCCCTCTATCTGATTATGGCTAATTTTTCCTTTGCTTACATCTACTTTACACCGAATTGTCTGGCCTATTCTTTCCACATTCTCCTCTGTCTTACACCTGATAACACAGATTACCAAAAAATTCTTTGCTCAAGGGATTAAGTATTGTAATGTAATTTTTCAGTGGCTACTTTCCTTTTGGTGAGGGTAGAAAAGACTTGAGCTATGCTAACCAGCTCCTCTAAGAGAAGGACACTCCAAAATCAAACCATTGTTCTCTAGTCTTGGGTAGTGCCATAGCCTCTGTACCATGGTCTTCCACTGTCTTGGGTTAGAGTTCTCTTGCTTGAGGTTACACTCGGGCACACTATTTTATCTTATTTCTCTTAATCTTATTTTTTTTTAAAGTTTTTTTAGTTTATTTATGAAAGATCCTTTTTAATGTTACTGTTCTTAAAATATTTTATTTTAATTGTTCATTACTTCTCCTTTAGTTTATTTCCTTATTTCCTTTCATCACTGTGCTGTTTTTCCCTGTTGGAGCCCTTGGGCTTATAACATCTTGCTTTTCCAACTAGGGTTGCTGCTTAGCTAGTAATAATGATAATATTTCCTAGGTTTAAGGTCGGCTAAAGCTCAGTAGCCTGTTGGATAGGCAGTTTTCCATGCCATTAGCTGTAACTGCTGCCACCATGTTAGTTTTAATAGCCATATCTAGCTTTGCTGAATGCATACTCCTATTAAAGGATGCAGGTTTGTATAGTTAATAAAAATACAAATTACTCCAAGAATTTGTGATTTTAATAAGGTTGCACCTAGCACTATACTGTATCTATTTTTTTCAAAAACTGAAACGAGTACAGTAATGCACAGAAATTGCTACATCACCACAGACCCAGTCAGTTTTCATAAGTAAGGTGCTTTGAATACACTACTGTTTTTTAACACTGACAATTATTTTTAAGTTAAACTACTAATGCATTCCTGCTGTTCTTCATTGACTTCTGTATTTTCATTTCCCCCTTCAGGCGAGATCCTTACCCTGGCCGGGTTGGCAAATTCCCTCACGCCAAAGCTGAAAGGTGTGTAGAATACAAGAATCTTAGAAAGCCAACATGCCTACTTGAAGAGTATTCTATAGACTTATTTTAGGAATAGTGTTCTGCATTAATAATTTCAATCATTCATAGAAAGGGCAATGAATGATGGGAGAAAGTTGATAACATGTACAATGTTTTTATATCAGTATGAAAGTGTGATTCTAAAGGTTTTAAGGTGTAAGGGGTATTGATTTTTACAGTATTTTAGTTAGGTCTTTTTAAGTTTACCTCTTGAGGCTGTTAGCAACTGGCTTTTTAAATGGGATGTTAAAGCATGTTCAGTATCACTGGATTGCTACATGTTTTGGAGAGCAGATATTTATAAGAGACATCTTATACTACATGTATTTCTTATTATCTCCAAAAGGCTTGAATTTTATTTATGTTGTCTCGTAACATCCCCTTAATGTAAATTGTATTTTTGTTCTTATTTATATCTTTCTCTTGTGGCCAATATGAAAAATTTGAAGCATGCGGGTGAGTTACCTAGTTTTCAAATATGAAATCTGTTTTGATAAAATGTACAGTTCTGATAAGAACTTAAGCAAAAAACTCATTTTGATATCATGGACCTAATATTTTTCAAAATTTATTGTTGTAAAATTCAATTCAACTTACTGTTACATGATTGGTGTTGTAATTTCATTGTGTTCAGTTATAGTAAACCAGGACATTGAAAAAAAGCTTATATGATTAAGACAAGGAGTACATATACATATGTAGATCTTTTAAAATGCATATTTTTGTCGTAAATCATGTTGAATGGATATTCAAGTTGATTACTCTAGGTCATTTAAGCATTTTATTGATAATATAATTACTGTAATTGTAATATAATATCTTATTGTATCCAGTAGAAGGAAAAGTGAGTTGGATATACTGGTAAAGGCTGTATTGCCTGAGGATGTAGTAAAGGTTGACCAAATCAAGACAAGAATAAGGAAGATTAAAATGATATTGATTAAGAAGGTGATGCATGTCTTTTCAGTCTACATGCTACAGTCAGGAAGACCAGTAGAAGAAAAGCTAGAATTTTTGAGAAAGACTGATGTAGTGACAGTGGGGCCTATTGTCAGATAGACATTGATGGGAAGAGATCTAAGAAGCCCCAGAGTGGACAGAATTGATATTTAGCATTTTATTTATCGATAAAGTATAGAGGAAAAATATTAAGAAGAGAGCCAGTTTTAAATTTTTTTGAAAGTCAAAGATGGAAATTGGCAAATAATGCTAAATAGCCCAGAGAGAAGTTGAAAACACACAGGAGGTAAGAACCTGAAACAGATTGGTTTTATCATAAAAACAGATTAAAGGAGGAGATAGAGCCAGAAGACTTGGAAAAGTTTTATAGTAATGGTAAAAAAAAAAAAGGGATGAACTGCAGTGTGAAAATCTAGAAGAAAAATAAGACTTTGCAAACTTGCTCTGAAAACTATAAAAAGTACTATAGGAAAGTCTTGGAAAAACTATAAAGACAATCGTCAGTTTGCTTTTGTCAAAGAGATCAACAACAGAAAGTTTTTATGAGGTATTTATAGGAAAATTACCACATGAAGAAATTGTACTACAAATTTGTAGATCTTGCAAAGGCATTCAACAGAGTACATCGACAAGTGATTAAAGGGAAGTTATGCAGTCAGGGAGTACTGTACTGTAAAGGCACTTCAAGTTTGTGATTTAATTCTACCATAGCATTAGATCTGGAGGGAAGATACAAATATTAAAGTTCATCTAGAATTATCAATGAATCATTTGCTGTTTATCATATTGATAGAGGAAGCTACAAAATATTACTAAATGTGTGGCCCATGGGAGTTGTATGCAGATGACTTAGTGTTGATAGCTACATTATTAAGAAATGGTCAAAGAGTGGATTGGAGAAAAGTATGTAAAGCTAAATGAAGCTAATGATAATTGGAAAGAAAGAGAAGGAAAAATTACAATCAGGACAGTGGTAGTATGGCTGTTTTGGGAAAAGTGTTTGGGTAAATTCTTTGCTCGTCTATTTAACATAAATAGCAAAGAAAATAAGAAATTTTGATAAAGTGTGACCTTAGAATGTTGAGTTTCATAGCTAGGATACAGAGAAAAGATTATATTATTCAAAAGGAATTAGAATAGAGCTGTATAAGGTAAAATAGAATGGAGAGAACTCCTTTTACATTTCACCTCCTGGAAAGGGAAGAGCCAAGGTAAAATAAATTATGATAATCCAGTAGAATATTTTTATAGTAACACAAATGATGATTTGGTGCCAGTTCCGGTGTCTCTAAAGCTTTTGATTTTTTATATGTATTAATATCAGGATTTTTTAAAGGAAATGGGAGTGTTATGTATATTTCTTGGTTTTACTTGTATACAGAAACATTTGACAAAATATTCTGAAAGGTTTTTTAATCATATAAAAAATTAGATTGCATATGTAATATATTTGCATTAAAAGTAATCTTTCAAGTTTGTCTAAATTTTTTTCATGAATAGCAGAATAACATTGTCTTCTTTGGTAATTTTTTTTAATGAAATGCCAAATAATATTTAATTTAATTTCAACATAGTAAAAAAGTTTGTCTAAGTAAATTTTTACGAGAAAAACATCTTTTTCAAGGGAATTATTTATGTAAAATTGTTGATTAGTAATTGACTTGAGTAAAGTTACAGTTTGGGAAATAACTGTTTGAATCTTATCACTCAAAAACAGTTATTATTCAGGGTAAAGATGCCATTATAAATGAAATCTTATGTCTGTATTGTAGCTAAATTTTACTATCAAATGTCATCATTATAAATAGTTTTTATAACACTTTCTATGGAGAGATTAGACTTGAAATGAGTTCTCCCCACTCTTTTCTCACAGACTTTCTGCCTGGCTGAATTCCTTTCATCTTAGATCTTTATTTTCATATACTGTACTGTACTTGATTGTGTATACTTACACAGTACAAGATGAAAATTTGCTTACCGGGTGCTTGATACTGATGCCCTTTTATATGCAAAGTACTGGTATATGTTAATAAACTGAAATTTATTATTTTGATTAATATTATTATTATTATTTTTATGCAGCTGGCTAGCAAGACACCTTGACCTCACATTCTTAATTGTTATAGGCTGGACTTAAAGGTGCAGAATACTGATAGCATGTGCTTAATTTGGTAATAGTAACTTACAATTAGACTTCACTAATGTTGTAAGTTCATTGTCTTTTTCAAAGATTTATCTACATGATACTGAAATTCTTTAATGCAGTTACACACTAGTAATTAAATAGTGCTTTGTGCTTTTGGGCGGATTTTATATTTCATAATAATCTCGGAAAGTTTTTTTGTACTTCAAATTGTCTTTACCTCAGAAGTAATTCCTTTTTATGTGCTTATATGTCACTTTTGTTACTTAGGCCATTAATGAAAGTCAAAGGTTTTTTTGTATTGTACAACTAATGATATTTCTTTCACAAATTTCTATTAATTTTACCAGAAAATTAATAATTAGACTTAAAATTGCCAAAAATAAGAGTGGAATAGAAATTCATCACTGGCACTTTGTTATATTGCAAATTTGTGAACAATTTGGTTTGTACTGGATAAATTACCAGTTCATATGAGTTATTAGTGACTGAGATACATCTTGAATTTCATTTTTCATCTTGTTTAGTCATTCTGTTTTGTTTTAATTCTTAGTTGTAATGAGTCTTCTTATGTTAATTGAAGTGGAGAACTACAGTACTTACCATCGCCTTTACTTGTTATGCAGTATAATGGAGCATATGTTAGTGGAATAGAAATGGCAAAGATTTTAGATTTAATGCTTTATAAGTAGACAACAATGTAAATGTTGTCATTGTTGAATTGTTAACTAATGGGTTGATGTAACATAGTATTTATACTAATACTAATTGAATTTAGATTTTATTTTCATTTGTTGTAATGATTTATCATTTCAAGGTTCTTTGTTATTGAACTACCCTCAAATGCTGGGGAATGCTATACAGTATTAGCGTCAGGCTTTCTAAATCTTGGATTCTGCACACTCTGAAATTCCATCAATCAAACTGCAGTGTTGAATATACTTTGTGTTAGATGTAGGAATGCAAAGCTTTCGAATGTTACTGTCCTTGTCATCTGTTTGATTCTGTATATTTTTCCCATTAACTGAAATATTTCTGTTTAATTCCAGATTTTTCATCTGATTTGAGGCAGCATGCAGTGTCATTTTCTGCCATGGGATCTGCTGCAGAAAAAGAGAGAGAGAAAGCTGGTAAGACTTTTAAGATATTTCCACATAGTTTTTTGCTACAGCTTGACTGCATCGCTCTAATTTGGATTTGTCAATTTTCAAGCTGATTTTAATTGAAATTACTCTGTTACAGATGTATTTTTGATTATTTCATCAGACTGATTGTCTCAATATTTGGCTTTTTATTTTGCAATCTTTTATTGCTTTAGCTGTTATGCATTGTTTTTTTGTAAATGCGTTACTCAGCTATTTGGAATACGTTAGTCTAAATGAGATTTAAGTAGATTGTTTACTGAAAAAAATCTATCGTGGTTTTTGTTTTGTATTTGTGTGTCTGGATATATTTGAATTGTCGGTTTTACATTTCTGAGACAGCTGTCATCTGAGTTGCCACTGATTTCAGTATTGATATGAAAACTTGAATTACCTGCATTAAGCCAAGTGTGCAGGCTATGATGCAGTAGCCTTATTTTATTCAGAACAGAATTTCTTATTCCTCATTATCCTTGCTGAGTAGTAACTGCCATTTTCCTGTTTATGGGAATGAGGCATCAATTACATTTTGGTCATTTTAAAGTTAAAATATATCTAATGCTTGTTGATATGCTATAAAAAGTTCAGAATAGTCAATATGACAGTGAAATTCCTTAAAAATTATGTTCTGTTCATTCTTTCTATGAAAAAGCTCATCCATGATAGAAAATTATAAATATAATTCTTGCAGAGATGTGTGTGGTGTAAACAAATCATCGACATCTTAATTCCACATTTCTTTCAGACGAAGCTGAGTGAAGTCATGTTAAATTTTAATTATTTTATATATCATATCAAGTATTTTTTCAGTTCACTCCTTTTCCATAAAGATAATACAGTTTGTATCGCAAGAACGAGCGTGGATTCTAAAGTGTATAGGTTAATTTTTTTGAGTATTTTTTTATGTATAAATTGTGCCTCATGTACGTTGTGTATTGTACTTAAAAGACAAAATGTTGTTCCTTTTCTAATACAAAGTTATTGTATGCTTCTTTTTTGGGATAAGAATAGTTTTTTGTAAAACGAAGGATCAATATCGAACATTAAGTGTTAAATTTGCTCGAAGTTTTTCCTCATTTCACTACCTTATGGTTTTTGGGTTAAACAATTAATATACAGTCTTGATACAATTAGAAGTAAGGTGCTTTCATTTAAGGTATCATTAACACCTCCATGGAAATTACCATAGGTGTCTTTTTGTAAATATTTTATTGGAGTTAAAAAGAATGACTGACTTAGAATCCAGGTATCTTTTTATGGAACATGTAGCAGAACATAGGGGATCGACTTTTATATATACTGATGGCTCCAAATCTGATGATGACGTTAGATTTGGAGTACATAGTAAAGGTTTTGATTGTAGAGGTGCACTTCCTCTAACACCTTCCATATGTGCAAAAATTTATCATTAATCGAATGCCAAGTAACAAACTACCAATTAGCTACGATGGTAAAGATGGGTTAATTTCAATTTAAGTACCAAACACCTGAATTCGACAGGTATAAGTACAGCAGAATTGTCATTGACTTTTATCATTCTTCGTGGCCAAGTGGTTTAGTCACTGGCGCTACAAGTTTGCCGGACCAGGGATCAATTCGCGGCCGGTCACAAGCTCTTGTCTTTGCGTGATTTCGCCTGGGGCTTTGATCCCGAGGTCGTTAAGAGAATCCAGACATTAATGTAGCAAAAATATATATGGCTTATTTGAATATGAAAAACACGTCTAAATGTGCAAAAATTTATCATTATTCGAATGCCAAGTAACCAACTACCAATTAGCTACGATGGTGAAGATGGGTTAATTTCAATTTAAGTACCAAACACCTGAATTTGACAGGTATAAGTACAGCAGAATTGTCATTGACTTTTATCTTTCTTCGTGGCCAAGTGGTTTAGTAGTCACTGTCTCTACAAGTTTGCCGGACCAGGGATCGATTCCCGGCCGGTCACAAGCTCTTGTCTTTGTGTGATTTCGCCTGGGGCTTTGATCCCGAGGTCGTTAAGAGAATCCAGACATTAATGTAGCAAAATTATATATGGCCTATTTAAATATGAAACACGTTGAAATGTGCAAAAATTTATCATTAATCAAATGCCAAGTAACAAACTACCAATTAGCTACGATGGTGAAGATGGGTTAATTTCGATTTAAGTACCAAACACCTGAATTCGACAGGTATAAGTACAGCAGAATTGTCATTGACTTTTATCATTCTTCGTGGCCAAGTGGTTTAGTCACTGTCTCTACAAGTTTGCCGGACCAGGGATCGATTCCCGGCCGGTCACAAGCTCTTGTCTTTGTGTGATTTTGCCTGGGGCTTTGATCCCGAGGTCGTTTAGAGAAGCCAGCCATTAATGTAGCAAAAATATATATGGCTTATTTGAATATGAAAAACACGTCTAAATGTGTAAAAATTTATTTATATATATATATATATATATATATATATATATATATATATATATATATATATATATATATATATATATATATATATATATATATATATGTGTGTGTATGTGTATGTATGTATGTATGTATGTATGTATTTGTGAAACCAGTTGGCCAAGTCAGAGGTGCAATTTAATGATAATTTTTGCTGTTAAATATAATTTTATTCTTATTTCTTTTTAAGATCTTGTCATAGTTACCTGCTCTAAGAACTTTTTGTTTGCAAGGCTGATTGCAATATATATTCTGTGAAGAGGGTTACTTATGGTTATACAGAACCATAAAATTACTCTAAATGAAATTTGATTTTTGTGTTATTGGTGTGATATGTTTCTTTTAATTTTTTTTTTTTTTTAATGCACATGTTCAATTATATTTTTACCTTCATTCACACTTCTGTATCCTAAACCTATTTATTGTTTGCATCCCCTTCCTTTAAGCCTTGCGAGTGTAAAACTTCATATGTGGAATCTGCTTTTATGATGTTGCTCTTAATAATGCATCTATTTCATATGTTTTGCAGAAAAAAAATTGTTTGAATTTGAACATTTATTTTAATGTATAATTGAATGTTGCATGCTATTCTAAATTCATTGGGCCATTTGAAAACCTTGTTGCAGAGCTACTTCGCTTGCGATTGTCTCAAGTTGAAGCAGAGCTGAAAGAGAAAACTGAAAGTTACAAAAGAGAGCTCTCCAGTCTTACAAATGACAATGCAGCACTTAAAGGAAAAGTTGAGATTAATGGTTAGTTTTCAGTTGAGCAAGTATGGGGATAACAGTATGTGGGGAAGTTTGTTTGGTCTGTTTCTGGGCTCCTCATGACTCACTTGCTTACTAACATTTAGGTATAATATGGTCCAAAACATGCCCCTCTGATTTTACGTAAGTATTAATTTCAGTTTTTTGCATACATTTAATAGGGAGAGGAGATATGCTTTTAGGGGACATTTTATCGTTTTGAGGACATTTCACAATGACAGTTCATTATCTTTTCTCAAAGTTTTACTTTTTCTTAACTTTTTAATTATTGTTTATATATACAACTTATATACTGTATACTTTTGTCATTTTGTATATCTTACTTTCTTAAATTTTGCCAAACATCTTTTCATGATAATTTTGATAATTCTTCTGGGGATAGCTTGCCATTGGTTATCAGATAATTTTCCTTATTGGAGATTCTGTGACAGGTTCAATAAAACCTGAACCCTTGGATTTCTCTTATACACACTGAGACAGTGCCTTGTATGTTGATACACTGGTCCTAAAGCAAGGAGACAATATTTCTTTGGTATTTTCATGTTGGTATTAGATTCCCTCCTCTAGCGTTTTACAGGAAAGTCCTTGGAGACAAAACAGTACTTCCCAAAAAATATTTTTTAAGGCCTTATCAGTTGTTGGTCTTTTCATCATAGGGTAAGTTTATCCAAATGATATATCAATATCTGCTACAAAATTACTGCAAATCCCTTGCATACCAACATCATTCAAAAATAGGACTTTTAAGTTGAAAAGATCTTTTAAATCCACAATGGTTATTTTAGGCATCAAATGCTTAACCATGTTCTCCTACTCTACAATATTTCAGTCAATTGGTCTCCCTAGCACTGCTGAGCTAGCCTACATATGTAGAAGGAACCTGCACTGCTTTTTCTACATAAATAAAGAAGTATTTTGATCAGATTAATAGCAGAGAAATTTCTACTCTTACTTTCATTGTTTTTTATGATAAATTTTATATATTATAGAAATTTCTTTTATTAGAACCACAGTTGGACAACATAATTTGATTTGGTTGAAGCTTTTGGATTAGGGTTATTAATTGAAAATCTTATGAAAAGTACTAAGGTGGTTGAGATTGAAAATCCCTACCGGTAACTTTATTATTGTACAAGGTTTTTTGTATATTCCTTTTTTGTAGTCCAACTTATGACACTCTAGACAAGTTTGTTATGTTTTAACTGTCAAAATCCTATTTGTATTCATCAATTTTAGCTTTAGCAAAATGGATAAGTGAATTGGCAAGCATTATTAAAAAAAAGTTGGTTAATTCCTCAATTTATAACCAATATGATATCAAGGTAAGACTTCTTTCTCAATCTAAAGCTAACTATTTTTTAAGAATAGAAAGGATATTCTACGGATGGTATCTTTCCCTCTTTAGTTACTTGTTATGAAGATAAGTTTTATGACGTATTTTAGTGTGGTAAGAAAAAATATTAAGAATACTCGCTAAGTTCTTTTTTTTTGGTTTCATTTTCTTTATAGACCAATGTCATATTGTTAAAGGAACTGATCGGCCATTCTCGCATCTCATTGGATGAATCTCCCTTGCCTGTTTTGAAGGGTAAAGAGCGTGATATCAGAGGCTTAAGTATTACAAGTAATTTTGTTAAAAATTTATCTATAGGAAGAATGATGCAATAGATCTATTTTAGACCAGTAATTTCCACAGAGAACTTATTGAAATTATTGTATTGCATATTTTGTATTACAGGACATAGATTTCATTATGCAGTAACTTATCTATTATATCTTGAATTAGGAAGGAAATTTATCGTTGAATCGCAACTTCAAATAAGTCTGTTAGTTAATGAATGTCAAATTTCAAACTTGTTTACAGAATTTGGTTTACTCTATGAATTTGTATATCTAATGCTCAAAGATGTACAGTATTTGTTTTGAGTTACAGCTTCTAATGAATCTGTTGAGTTAATGTATGGGGATATCCAAGAATATTTGTTTGGTTTCCTTTATCAAATCTTGACTTGTGCTCAGTGGTTCTGGTCAATCTGAAAGGAGATAGGAAGTTGACCTTGATGTTCTCCTTTGTATTTTCCATGTTTATTTGTGAGATGGATATTTTGGTTCAAGTTTTTTTGTGTGCATCTTCCTTCTGCCAAGAAAGTGTGTTTTACAGCTTCGTCTATTTTGAGATAAAATTCATGGAAATAAACATGATTTTCAAATTGAAATCTTTCATTTCAATACTTTTCTTTGAATAGATTTAGTGAAGTCCTCCTCTTTAGTTTTGAGGGGATACTTACCTTCTGTGTTCAGTACCACTTAAATCTGAAGAGTTTTTTACCTTCTTTCCTGAGCTAACCTTTGGACAATGTTATGGCCATCTGTCACTTCCCAACAGATTGGGAGGGTATTTGGTGACGAATTTGAAGGGAGTGGGAATAGTTTTCTCATTGTTTTATTTAGAGGTTGACAAGTTAGCACTTCTTCTAATAGCTTTTTCAGCATATTTCTTTAAGGCCTTTTGGGCATTTCCTTTTACTGTGTGCCTGGCATTGCACACTGGCTCTTCAACTTCTCTTATATTACTTCTATTTCACCTCCAAAGAAAACCTTTCCCTATACTATCCCTATTAGTTTAGGTATGTGGTCCTGTAGCAAAGTTAAACTGTTCTATAAGAACACTTTTTTTGTAATAAGAGTATACTGAACTACAGTTTGACATATATAGGTTAACCTGTCTTGAAATTATCCTTTATTAAGAAATAGTGATTGTATTACAGGAATAAAATTCTGCTACAAGGTGCTATGGCTGTCAACTACAGATTTTTTGAAAAATTCTAAGCTAATCTATAGGGCATTTGGTTTTTTTCCCTTGACAAAGTGAAAAATTAAAAAGTGTCTTTTCATAGGTAAGAGTACTTGGTACATTTTATAAGTTAAAATTCTTGTTATATGTCCTCTAGAAATTAAAATGTCCTCTTTCATATCTTATTGTGCTGTGATGTAGATATTAACTTGTTAATTATGAAGGGCGTGTGTGGGCTTTTGTACTGTACATGCTATGTAGAACCACTAGCACATGTATCATAGCGTGCATCCATTGTAGCACCACATAGGACTGGATAGTTTACCTTTTTTCTGCGTTCTTAATTCTACGAAATGATTACATTGAAGATGTTTGAATCATTGAAATATTAACAATAAAGTTGGTTACATTTCAAAATAAATTTTATCCTCCATATTACTGTTTCAGGGAGTGATATAGATTACTTAATAGATTTAGGAATAATTCCTTAGAAGAAAAATGGATTACATCATTTACATACATCACAGTTGTAGGGACTTTTGAGATGTATTTGTTAGTTTAAAAGGATTGGTAGTTATTAGCAGTTGTATGTAACCACTAAATGGATAGAATAGAAATTTTATAGGCAGTATACAATTATCTATTCTCTTCAATATATGAATTGGTTGACGGAGATAACTTGAAAAATACCATGTACTTTTATCTTTCAGCTTCTGTGCTTACAGTATATGCAAGTATGTGTAGATGTGGGTTAACAATTTTGATATTTTTTTTTCTTTTTGTGGATTATTTACTGCATCTCTTTGAAAAAGATGAATTGATATATTCATTATTTTGTATGTGCATGAGGATCAAGGCCAAGAGATTGAACCTGAAATGGTATTAGAAGTTTTTACCATTTTTTGATGGTGTTAACATCTTTATATAAATGGCTATTTATTTTAACTAAATTACTTAAACTGCTTTGAAATAGGGTTCTTCTGAATAAACTTATGTTTGCATTCATATGTATTTATTGATAGAACTGAGCTTTAATTATCTACTTTACATACTGTATATTGAAAATGTTTTGTAATTAATATATTATAAATTAAAAATTCTAAATATAAAATAGTGATAAAATTATTCTCTGATATTGCTTAATATTTTTAGTATTGCTTACCTCATGAATTCACTTACAATAACTGACAAGTCAAGTATTCATAGGTGTTATCCAGGCAAGAGAAATCTAGTTACAAATGTGATAAATTTATAAAACTTGATTTTTCTAAAGACATAAGTATTGGGGTACGTAAATGTATGAATGATCATTCATGTTAAAAACTCAAGAAATTTGCTGTACATATGCTTCTGTATTTGGAATGTAGATACTTCCTAGTGCCAGTCCACTTCTGGTCCTTTTCTTTGAAATATCTCTTAAAAATAGTCTTGATTTTATTTGTTTGAATTGATAGTTATTGCAAGCCAAGTGTCCCTTCAGGGAGAAGACATAAGGAATTTATGATCATCCACTTCTCGATAATTCCATGTTCATTTAATCACTCATGTTAAAATCTGAAGATGTAGACCTTGGTTGCTATGTTGTATGACACTTGAATACTTAACTAGAAAAAGCTCATCTCATACAAAAACCGTGTTATATTCTATGGGGCTATCCTTACAATGACCAACCCTCAGTTATCTGAGTCATGGTATTTTACTCATAACTCCCCAACTACTGTTCAGGATCTTGAAACAAATGTAAACAAAGTTTTCATTATCTCTGCCTCCGTGAATTGCAACTTATTTGACAGATGGGGTTGTGATGAGACCAACTGACTGTTTTTAATGTTTCTAGATTTCATAAAATCTTATCTATAATCACCCTTAGTGAATTTCATCCTCCGAACCTGACAAATTTCTCAATTCTTTTCATTCTACTTGAAAAGTTGAGGATGTGATTATTGGGGACCATAGGGTCGATGTGGCACATATTGTATGTCATGGGATTATCTTACTAAAGCTGTCCATTAAACAAAAGGCTATTGAATCGTAGCATACTTGATGAAAAATATAGGCACCTAAATTTGTGTATTATAGAAAAGAAAACGGTGCAATCATCAGTGTGATGATGATTTGGTTTTGATTCCTTTTGGCAATTGTGAAGTTACACAAATGAATAACTTCCTCATAGATAGCACAGTTAGTAGTTCTTGGCCATTTCTTTCTAAAACATCATTCATATTCGATGCAAATCAATCTTTTTTTTATGAGTCTCAATATCATCTCAAGATATTACACCTTTCAAATGCTTTTTTGATCCAATATTTCCATAGCTTGAAGTTTTCTTTATTGTCCCATCACACATGGTGATGTGAACCAGTGTAGTGCCATTTTTCTAATAGTGGAATTCACGTTTCTGGTTTTGGGATTATTTAATTTGGTTTAAGGTCAGTATAGCCATTAAGAGTTAGACCTCTACAAACAGAGAGTTGCAAATTTTTACATTGGGATAAGGTTTATTTTTTTTTTGTAAGCAAAAGCATGTGGATTAACACAACTTACAATCAATAGTTTTAATGTTTCACTACTCAAAGTCTTAGTTATATAAACCAGAGCACTTTTAGTAAGATGAAGTAATTGTTCTTTGAGAAATTGATACCTTTGAAAAAGAAAAATTCCTTTAAGTCTGTGAAGAATAAATAGTGCCGTAGTTAGTTATATTTATCATTCTTGTCAATTGTTTTTTTTTTTTTTTTTTTTTGTATTTATTAGCGAACTTGTGCTTGATTAACCATGTAGTTTTGAACATTGTTGTAGAGCCTTCTACAAAGGATGTTTAGTATGAGTTGTATTAGGAGTTCATCTTTGTTGACTCATTTCTTAGATAAGGAGTGTTATTAATACAGCTTATTATCTTAAGCTGGGGCCGTAAATGAACTTCAGGAACGGAAAGCAGTTCTTGAACGTGAAA
Organism: Palaemon carinicauda; assembly: GCF_036898095.1. Lineage (NCBI taxonomy): Eukaryota > Metazoa > Arthropoda > Malacostraca > Decapoda > Palaemonidae > Palaemon > Palaemon carinicauda. The sequence goes on from NC_090745.1 coordinate 86,436,804, forward strand.
TTTCAAGTTTGCTGAAAGAAAATGCTGGTCTTAAAGCATCACTTAGTAAACAGGGTCAGTATATTGATTTCCAGCTTATTAACATCATGCTAATTTGCATGCCTCTTAACAATATTGCTAAGAAGGTTTTTGTTATAGTGGGTAATATTATTTTAAAAACACCACACTAACGTATTTAAAGTTGAGGCAGCTTGCGTCTTTTTCAAATTTTTTTCCAATGATAGAATTATAAAAATAATCTCTACATTAGCAATAAATAAGGAAAATTTAAGCGATGCATCACATTTTCCTTGTAAATATATCTTTTCAGTGAGGAGACCATGCCAAAATTTAAAAGGCACAGTAGCTCATAATTTGCCGTACAGTATATTGTAATGTTCGCACTTGCCTAATCGGTGTTAGAAGACATGACATAATCGTAAATCATAGTTTCATTAGGTCTCTGTTCATAAATGTTTGGCTCTGTGACCTATAGTATCTTTCTTTTCATTTCTTTTCATGTTTTAATGAAATATCTTTGTGATGTATTCTTAGTTATTTATAAAATCCCCTTTTTTTTATTTCATGTGTCAATCTTTATGTCTGAAACTAGTGCAATTGTTCATTTGTCACTGGTTTCTAAATACTTGAGTGATAAAAGTCCAAACTTATAATACTTCATTGGAATTATAACTTGACCCTTATCGTAGGTTTATATTGGCCACTCATTCTTTGAAAGTACCTTATTTTTATCTATTGTACAACTTCTGCTTAATTAGATAAGTTTACAATCTTTGTTCATACTAGTCTTCATATGCTTCTTTGCACTTGCTCGCTGTGAATTTCAATATGGGCTGACCCTTATGGGATTAGTGAAATTAAGCTTAATTAGGAGTTTTAGTTTGTACTTCTTTGATCTCGTGAATTCCTATTATTAGGTTTTATTGCAGCCACAAAGGCAGGCATAAAACTAGTGTCAGTTGCATCAAATTCACATTTAATTGAAAATGTTGTTGACCTCTACCATTTTTTGGCGGTAGGTATGAACACCTGGTGTTCTCTTGGATTTTTATATCAGTTTTACGAAAGGAACAGTACTGGGCTATTTATTTATGTTTCACTTGATTTTGAGACTACTGCATATGAGTTATGTTTTGCTGAAAAAAGTGAGATGTGTTTAGAATTTGTATGTACAGTAATTATTTGATTAACAAGAATCGGCTGTAACAAAGTAAGAAAAGATTGCATATTCTGTATTGTTGCAAATACTTAGTTTTGTTTGCTAACACACCAAATGCTTTTATGTACAGTAGCCCTTCAGTAATATAAACACAAACCATGGATAATTTTGACATAATTACAAGAGATGACAGTTCACTTATAAACAGTTGAAAATATTCCATTTTTTTATATTGATGGTTATTCATTTTTTTTTCATTGTTCAATAAATTGGTAACAGGTTTAAATAAAACAGAACAAAATCACCAATTTATCGGAGTACATAATATTGGTAATTGGTTAGTTTATTATCAAGTTTCTCAAAATTTATTAAAATTTCATTGGCCTTGCATGTTATTTTTCTTTTTTTCCTGGTGGCTCTGATGTGAGATGTCTGGTAGTTCTATAAATAGACCTCTTTTACGGTGCATGCCCATTTTCTTTTTATTACTCTGATTTTGCATGTTACAGTATATGGTTGTAAAAGCTTCCTTTACCCACCTTTTGGTAGCTCTCTTGTGATGTGTGGGAGTTATTTCTGGGCATGTTGAATTTCTTGAGGATGCTCCAAGTAGAGGAATGTAACTTATGAATCTTGATATAAATTTCAAGGTTCAGTGGAAATTTAACACTTAGATTATTGAAATTCCCCAAACTCATCTTTAGCAAGTCACACTTTGACAGTTTATCATTTTTCATGATACAGTATAATCTTATCAAGGTGTATTTTGAAGCTGAATACTTATAATTTATTGTAGTGTGTATTTATAATAGCCAAAATCTCTGAACTTAATTTCCTTGCACATTTTGGATGGTCTTGTGACAATAAGGTTTGGACATAAGTATGGGAACGAATGAAGAAAGCCCAATGATTTTGCTAGGGTTTAAAGCCATGCATGAGAGGTTAGGTTTAATAGTAAAAACTTGTCCATAAAGAGTTGATAAAAGTCCAATAAATTCATCTGTATATACAGTCTGTCTAACTTAAAAATAAATTCATTCTCTCCATTATATCATTGTATTTCATGCATTTTCAGCTGAAATGTATGTAAACTTCCAGTTTACTGTATATTTCTATTGATTTCAATAGCTTTTTATGACACACACACACACACTCTCTCTCTCTCTCTCTCTCTCTCTCTCTCTCTCTCTCTCTCTCTCTCTCTCTCTCTCTCTCTCTCTCTCTCTCTCTCTCTCTCTCTCTCTCTCTCTCATTGTATTTTGTTTTTTATGCTTATATCAGTTAATTATTAAAGAGAAGCCCTCTTTGCTTGTAACTGTGTAGTGTGATAAAATGTTTAAAAGAACAAGAATCTGCATTTCTGCTTCTATTAACTGTGAACTACCGTATGTCTTAATTATTCACACTAAGTTGTAAAAGTATCAAATGTATTTATGTAATACATAAAAAGAGTATCGTAAGAGTCTCTACATTACTTTGCGTAAATATTGAAAGTAAAATATTTGAGAGGCTCATTACAGCAACCAACCATATGTGTAAGGTGTTTAGTTGGATTTAAGGTTTAATTTTAATTCCTGCGAGTACTTTATGGAAAAGTATTTGTTACCTTGATATGTTTTCACTGATTGCCTGTTACTTCCCTCATTCAGCTAATTGATACACATCTCTTACTGCTGTTGTTATTGGCAGTGGACATTCCTTAGTCCAATTTAGTAATTTGTAAAGATTAATTATGTACTCATTGAAGTTTATAATTTCAAAGCAACAGCTATTCAGCCACTGATTTGCTATTTGACATTTAAGAAACAATGTGCTTGAATTGATACATGGTGTTTCTTTATATTTTATAGAATTATGGAATAATTTGGCAATTCTTTTGAAGTATAATAGAAATTTATGGAAAATAATGATAGTTGTACAGTGACTTGTCATGATCATTATCATTGGTACTTGAGAAGCTTATGACATTTTCCACATTTTATTTTACCCCATAATGTGCTTTGTATGAGGAAATATTCTTTTGAATTTTGGTTTTGGGTTTTTAGTAAATCTATGTATTGGAAGACGATTTTCCTACTGGAGAAGTTTTTGTTTTTTATAAGATATTTTGAATTTAAGAAATTTGTCAAAAGTTGAGTAGATATATCTCATCAATATAAATAGTTAAGGGAAAAATTAGCATTTAAAACCTTAGCTGTCTCTTTACTTTGTTTTATATCTAAGGTAGCTTTCTTGTATTCATTTATAATTATTGAAAAATATGAAGTAACTTTTAAAGCAAAAATAATCTTGCTAATGGAAGAATTTCATTCATGTACAGTCAGCCCTCCTCATCCACGGGTTCTTTCTTCACAATTTCGTTCTTTGAATAAAAAATCACATTCATGGGTTCATGAGTACTCTTGCTGGGCGACGATTTCAAACCGACCACACTCCATTGCCTCTGGCTTGCTTCGTGTCACTTACCTCTCTGTCCAGCACAACATCCCATCTCTCGCTGACTCGGCTTCACTCGTGCTTTGTGTCCTCGCGTGTACATCTCTCGCATCATCTCGGCGTATTTTGCTCGACTTTTGTATGTACTGAATGTTTTTTCCACACCTATACTTACGAGGGTAATGTACTGTAGATGTGTTATTCCCTACGGTACAGTACTGTGCAAGAGACGACGCATCAGGAGTTGCGTAATGCTTCAAGACTTTTGCGTAGAACTTAGTACCAAAATGGTTATTAGTCTTTGCATATAATATGTACACTTATTAATCTTAAATACAGTATCATTGTATACGTATTGTACTGTACAGAACAGTATTACATAATGTATAGTGTTGTTTATTAACTATACTCTACTGTACGTAAATTACTACTGTATTCTACAATACTGCACGTATGTAAATTTAGGCTACGGATGTGGTGAGTTGTCAAACAGTGCAATTTATCCGAACAAAAATGGCAAACACTTACTGTACAGTTAAGCTGTACTGTAGTGCTAGTACTATACATATATTACAGTAATATACTCTACAGTATCAGTGTTTTATTATTATTATTATTATTATTATTATTATTATTATTATTATTATTACTTGCCAAGCTACAACCCTAGTTGGAAAAGCAGGATGCTATAATCCCAGGGTCCCCAACGGAAAATAGGCAAGTGAGGAAAGGAAACAAGGAAAAATGAAATATTTTAATAACAGTAACATTGAAATAAATATTTCTTATATAAACTATAAAAACTTTTAACAAAACAAGAGGAAGAGAAATTAGATAGTGTGCCCTAATGTACCCTCAAGCAAGAGAACTCTAACTCAACAGTGGAAGACCATTGTACAGAGGCTATGGCACTACCCAAGACTAGAGAACAATGGTTTGATTTTGGAGTGTCCTTGTCCTAGAAGAGCTGCTTACCATAGCGAAAGAGTGTCTTCTACCCTTACCAAGAGGAAAATGGCCACTGAACAATTACAGCGCAGTAGTTAACCCCTTGGGTGAAGAAGAATTGTTTGGTAATCTCAGAGTTGTCAGGTTTGAGCACAGAGGAGAATCTGTAAAGAATATGCCAGACTATTCGGTGTATGTGTAGCCAAAGGGAAAGTGAAACTTGACCAGAGAGAAGGATCTAATGTAGTACTGTCTGGCAAGTCAAAGGACCCCATAACTCTCTACTGGTAGTGTCTCAATGGGTGGCTGGTGTCCAGTTAGATAGGAACAACAGTGTTTCGTTGTTGTAAGTGTCCCGATGGCTACTGTAGTGTTACGTACTTTAACACAGCCTTACCACGTCCGGTGTGTAGTGTGTATGTGTGCACATGTACTTTACACCTACTGAAATGTGTTCATTCATTTATACAATACTTATGTTGTGATAGAAACCAAGTAAAAACAATATAAGGCAGTACTTATTGTGTTAGTCGATTGCACATAGGCAATGGGCATTGAGTAGGTAGGGTTAGGAGTTGTCTCATCCTAGGGTAGCAACTATTAGAGGATTCTCAGTCTTCGCGCCTGTCTCTCGTACCGAACCCCCTCAAATAAGGAGGGCTGACTTTATTACAAAGTGAAGAATGTCTTTTTGTATAAACACACATGCAATATTTTGAAAGAACATGTCAGTTACACCTGTTGCCATACCAAACACACAGACATGATTGAAAAGTAAATTATAGTTAATTTCCTACTCTGGATATGATCCGTAATAGTTGAATGTATCTGCTTTGTTTGCTCTACTCTACTCATTTTTAATTTGCCTAATGCAATGGAAGAATTTACCCGTGTAATTTGCTTGTAATTAGATTTTGTTTAGTTACTAGTAAAAAAGCTTTGTTCTTCATTTACACTTAAGTTCTTGGTACCATCCCATAAAGATTGCTTATGAGACAAGTAGCATGTTTTTGCACAGTTACATAATGCCTTAGAGGCTGAACATTAACACAAATGTTCAATGGCTGATCCAGCTCTCTATCCTAAGACCAGGAAGTACCCATCAATGGGTACAGATAACTCTGCAAGTAGATCTATGGGGTCACAAAGGCAATAAGGTTATGAACTATAATAAAAACTCTCATGCTATTATATGAACATTAATGAAAACTATCATGCCATTAGCACATCTCAAACTAAGGCCCCCCAATATGCGAGTCTCAGAAGTTTCCACTGGGCTACCTCTTATCATGCATTTGTAATTGATATTGTGTTTTAGCATTATTGACTATTTTTCTTTATCTAGCAAGGAAGTCAGTAATGGTCTCAATCTTGAAATATGTATATGTCTTACCCATTATGAATTGGGGCACGAGCAAAGTTTTTCTTATCTCTGATATAAAAACTTTCTTGAAATATGCATTGACCAACTACATTATCTCTTCTGTTATTTTACATAGGCTACATATTTCTTCTATAGTGTTCAAGTTTGGCTTTTGTAAAACAAATTGTAATTCCTTGAGAAGATTTACTAATTTATCATGAATGTTAGCTTATTAATTATGTAAAAATTGGAAATGTGAAAGTAACTCGTGTTTACTTTCAACGTTTCCTGAAAGGAAACCAGCCACTTCAGAAGTACAGTAATTGGTACAGTACAAGGGGATGGCATGACTGAAACTGGAACTGGCTGTTAAGTGTTGTTCTTAGTTAAGGATTGTATGTTAAACTGAATAATTATAATAATCATGTTTTGATTGTCAAACAATTTCGTTATTTACAAGATATGTTGTATATGAGGTTTATGTAACTCTGTGATTACAGTGTTTCAGTATTGCCAGTTACACTACGCAGTATTAAGTAAGCATATGGATGCTTTAATTTGCTTGAAATCGTTGTTGCTATGTTAATCTGGCAATTATCCACTGTAATTCTTGTTGTTACATGTGGTTATACAAAGAAGTAAATATTTATACCATTCTCTCTCTCTCTCTCTCTCTCTCTCTCTCTCTCTCTCTCTCTCTCTCTCTCTCTCTCTCTCTCTCTCTCTTTATGTATGCTTTGTGAACTAAAGCTTATGTCCATTGTATAGAGTTTTATAGATGTTATGATTTTAACCATTTTTTGAGTTTAGTCTGATTTATTTTCATAAAGACCCTGAGCTTATAATACAGTGCTGTACTGTATTTGTTTATTTTGACATTTCATTTGATACTTAAATAGTCGAATGATATTCATAACTTTTTTCCTCAGAAAATATCCGAGAAAAATACGAAGGCTTACAGGAAGAGCTAATGCAGGTACAGCTAAAATATCAAAAAGAAGTGGAGAGATTGGAAAAAGAAAATAAAGAGCTACGTAAATCGTTAATGCTTAAGGCTGGTGATACTTTAGCTCAAAGGAAGATAAAAAAGTCCCTTATAGATATGTACAGTGAAGTTTTAGATGAACTCTGTGATTATGACAGCAGTTATGATACTCAGGATCATCTGCCAAGGGTAGTGGTTGTTGGGGACCAGAGTTCGGGAAAAACTTCTGTTTTGGAAATGGTAGCCCAGGTAAATATTTTTGTACTGTACAGTATTCGTTTTTTGTATAATTCTACACAATTCATTGAAATTTAAGATGATTAATAATCTTGTATTTTAATTATTGTATTTAATGGTTTTCATGGCATAGCTCGTAATTCATTAAAATTTATATATCTTATGCATTACTTTTTTGTGAACATTGAAGTAATGTCTACCTTTACATGTACTGTATGATTGTTTGGTGTCCTTTTGTTTACCTTGAACCTTTACAGGCCAGAATCTTTCCTCGTGGTGCGGGAGAGATGATGACAAGAGCTCCTGTAATGGTCACGCTAAGTGAAGGTCCATATCACATTGCATCATTTAAAGATTCAACAAGGGAATTTGATCTTACTAAAGAGTCAGAATTAGCAGAATTGAGAAAGGAGGTGAGTTATATCTTTGAATTGAAGACAACACAATATAGTTTCTCTGTCTTTAGGAGTTTGATGCAAACCTCAAAATGTTTTAAACTTTTTTGAGACTACATATGCTTATATCAACTCCTTTGAAATCTGACTGTAGCTCCTAAACTAAATGATTTCCTTGAAAAAGTAATTTGTTATTAAATTTAGAAGTGCCAAGTTCACAACCTCAGAATAATATGTTAAAAATAATAATTCCTCATTGCTGCGTGCCTTCTGTTGAATTACCACTATATTGCCACCCACTTACTATGTCCAGATCAGTCAGTGAAGAACAACGATTGCATAGTAAGTATCATAATAAAGAATGTGATTCTGATTATTTCAGGAGTGCCTATGTTCACTTGTGTACCTCTTTATCTTCCTTTTATTTGTGTGTATTATTAACAGCAGTGGAGAATGATTTATGGTTCATTTTAATGTATAATTACATTTCAATCTTACACCTATTTTACCTTAAATGTAGACAAATGCTTTTTTTGTGGGACACAGGTTGCCATTGCTCAGTGTGTGCTCTATGCCAGGACACACTTTGTTACTTTTTCTTTTCTCTTTCATAATTGTGCACTTCTTGAAAAAGATAATTCAATATATAACTTGAAATTATTAGGCAAGGCCAATAATAAGATGCAAGCAATAGAAGAGATGCTTTGGTAGGACTGCTGATTTCGGTAAGTGTTTCTAATTCAGTCTGCGAGTGTTGTGGTTTCAGTCAAGGGAGTTGTTGATGAAGCAGTAGCTAATTACACAATTTGTTTTATTTTTCGTGTATAAATTAAACAATTTTTAGATGAAATAAGCTGCAGTTTTTTTTTAAAATGTGTTAGTCAGAAATGACATATAATTACTGTACAATTCAGACTTATTGTACAGTAATTATCCTTTTTCTTTGGTAATATTAATATAGTGGCTGGTATTAAAGCCATTAAGAGTTTGCTTTCATTTGTTTTTGCCAAAACATGATACAGATGTGAATTTGTGTGAAGACATTCAGTAATATATGCTTTTTGTAATGTTTTCCCCTAAATGCAAATTAATATTTCAGGTGGAGTTGAGAATGAGGAACAGTGTACGATCTGGAAGAACAGTGAGTCACGAAGTTATATCCATGAGTGTCAAAGGTCCTGGTCTTCAAAGAATGGTTCTGGTTGACTTGCCTGGGATTATAAGTGTATGTGTTTTTGGATTTATCTTAGATCTTTATATTTATTTTTGTGGTAGAATATAAAATTTGTTGTAAAAGAAAATTATACAGATTATGGAGCTCTTACATATGACATCTTGGGAATGTATTCTTTTTGTAGAAATGTTTGACTTTTGTAAATATTACTTCTACAACTATTATTTTATAAAGTAACTTTTAATATAATTTCTTAAATTTAAGCTTTAAATATTTATGTAATTCCTTAACACCATTTTCCAGATAACTATAACTGTTCAAAGAATTCACTGTCATATTTAAAATGGTTAATCTCATTACAAACCCATTACTTATAATCTATGTACTTACATTGCATGTTTTCAAATACTCAGATGCATGAAGTTTGTCTTTTATGTGGTCTGTATGTATTGACAGGTATCCTCCAAGTCTTCCGTAAGAAACAACATTCTTTCATATGAGCACTTGCCATCAGTCATGTACTAAAAAGTCAAAACAAATTACCCTAGCTCAACAGGAATTATGCGATTTGCTTGATGCTCTGTATGTCACTCTGTCATGCTTGCTCAGAGGACAAATAAGTGTTGGGAAGAGAGGTGGGACTTTAATCTTATGATTAAGGGCATTGTTTATTGAATATGTTGATAGCCTCTAAAAAAATCATGGATTGCAGTAAACGACTTGATTACCAGAAAATGCCACTAATTCCATAGGTAAGGCCCTCTGTCAGGCTAACTCTAGTATTGAAACTTCTGATAGATAAAATACTTGAATATCACATCCATAGAGAAAAAGGAAGAACACAGTACATAATGTACCTTGGAGGAAAACTGGCTCAAGCTGAGTTATGCAAATTGTGGCATTAATTTCTTGGAGTTGCTTGTCATAATTAGGTCAGGTCAGTCCAGTTGAGCTGAGGATGCTAATTTTGACTTATTAGTAGAGTACAGGGCAACGAATGATATATACAGTACTCATAATTATCAAGTTGTATCGAATAGATTATTTTTACAGTATGCATATACCGTATTTCCCGTGTCATATGACGCTACAAGTGTCAAGACGCACTCTTAGATTAGCAAAGCAGTTTTTGGATAAAAAGAAACCAAGTATTTTACAAGTTATTTTTACATCAATTCCTAGTCAGTGGCTCTAGTGTGAGTTTTGTCTGCCATTGTAAATTTTCAGATTTTGAGTGTATTAAAAATGATTTAAGTTTATATTAATTAGCTGCACCCCACTTATCCCAGTTTTATTACATATGCATATAAGAAACTGCTAAACTAGTTGTAGTTGCCATCACAAATACCCATTAGGTGTTTCAGGTGTTGTTTACATGAAAGTAGTGTTGCCAAATGTTCTTGATCAAATATTGGTAAAGAAGTAAAATTCCAGTAATATTTCCCAAATTCCTCATATACCCTACACATTTTTGCACAAAATTAATCACTGATCAAAGAAGTCTGTAGAAATTCCTCTAGGTGGAATACTTGTGCTACTCTAGGTCTAGTTACTATTCTGCTAACTCTGTAACATTGCACTCAACTAACAGTGAGATTTTTTTTCCAAGGTTGAATTCAGCAACTGTCTGTTTGTATTATTTTGGTACTCAGGCAACAAAGTCATTATCAAAGTATTGCTTTATTACAAAATATAAAAAAAAATACGAGGGTCTGCTAGTAGGCACTAGGTGGCATGTTTGCTTGTAGAAGGAGATGGGCGAGTCAACAGCTGATTACCAAAACAAACAAACAACTTGCTACTGTACTTCATTAAGGGTATCAGTGGCCTAGTAAATAGCCATATTTTGTCACACAGCCATTTTCTGTTTTTTTAATTTTTACGCTGTAAAAGGTCTGGTCCATTGCCAGACGAAAGATTGTCATTTAGAAGCCTCCTTATAGGCTAAAAAGGCAATTTCCTCCATGCTTATATAGCCAGAATTTTCTTATCTCGGCCATAGCGACAACTGAAATCATAATTTCATGAGAAAAATTGTCAATACTTATGTTTATGTTCATATTTTATTGTTTTCCGCATGATACGTTGGGCAACAATAACAATGTGTGAGAGAACGTGTTCCAATTGGTAAGCAACCTTTGAGCACAATATTGGCTATATTGTTAGCTTATTGATACCATACCATAGGGACTCTGCAGAGTATGGGTATAAAACTATCCATAACAAAGAAAAACAGAGAAAGAGGATGTCTGGAAAAAAATAAAAAAAAAAAACTCAGAGATGGTGACGACTACAAACCAGAAACCAGCTGCCTTTTAAAGTAGCTGAACCTGGCAACAATGAGTAATTGACAACCATGAACCCCCCCCCCCCCCTTAAGCTTTTGTCATTGATTTTAGCCTAGTATAAGAGGGGATAATATATGTTTAGAAAGATAAAGGACTAGGAGCCTTGTAGCAATCACCTAAGAGCTCTATCAGTGAATGTAAGTAAAAAAAAATCTTTAAATTAGTTTTTCTCAAAACATTCTTTTTTTAATTTCAAATTCTATCTACTTCGTTAGTTTTAAGGATATTCTAGAGATTCAAAACCATTTATAATACCTGATTGCAGTGTATTTCAAGCTATAATTTTTGAATTTCATCTTTTTTTTATGTATGTATTACTGTAAAACTTTTATTTAAAAAAAAAATACATTTCAGTGCTTTGCAAAGTTGTTTGAATTCTATATATCTTATACTTGCTCATAAATAGATATTTTTTTCCAAAAATGTGGGAGAAGATAGATTTTGAAAAACAATTAAAAAAAAATCTATAAAAAAAATATTTGCTCGATTCAAGTAAAATTTGGGGAAAGAGTTTGTTATAAACACAATCAAACTCTGTGAATCCCAAAGGTGTAGCTCAAAACCAATTTTCATGCCTGCCGATATCCTTAAACAAAGCGTAATATAAAATATGAATTTATTTACAGTATTACATATGAATGATAATTGTATGTTTATATTTTATGTCTGGTGAGTGAAAGTGCTTGTATGTCATTACCTGTAGTTTAGTTGGGTGTTTGAGGGCTGTCAAACTCCTATTCAACTTTTTCTTAGTGTTAAGACTCAAGAGTGATTTTTGGGGGCTGACCACTATGGGGACATTACTATGAATCACTAAAGGTTAGACAGTAACTTTCATAGGTTGAATCACACGCGGCTCCTTCTTCTTCTCTTTAATTTCCTCTCAGAAAACCACAAACTTTATAAACAATAACATTTAAAATCATCAGAGAAGATAACGTTCACTGATCTCAAATAAACTAAGAATAATGTCTTATAATTTGTGTGTACTATCAGCAATTAATTAAGGATCAAATCATTAAAATATATAGAAATAAATACAAGAGACTGTGAGCGAAATAATTTTGGAACGCCAACTTAGAAACTACTGAAAGAAAATGGTTAACAGCAAATTACTAAAGGCATGACTAAAATGAATGACTAATTCTGTACAACATGATATTAATATTTGATAGGGGCATTTTTCATGAAAAAAGTTGCGTCTTATAACGCGGGAAGTACGGTATTTGATATCTGATCTTCTGGTAATCAGAAATTAACATCATTATAATACTGTATATGTAACTTGAATATGAGGGTTAAAAGAATTAGAAAAATTTTTAGCTCGAGAGAAAGTAATAATTTTTAAATATTGATAAATATTACTTATAAAATCGGTTATGTAATGTCTTGATTTCTGTACTTCAGACGGTGACTGTAGACCTTGCTGCTGATACCCGTGATGCCATTCGAGCAATTTCACAACAGTATATGTCAAATCCCAATGCAATTATTTTGTGCATTCAAGATGGATCAGTTGATGCTGAACGGTCTAATGTGACAGATTTGGTCAGCCAAATGGATCCTCAAGGGAAGAGAACCATATTTGTTTTGACAAAGGTTGATCTTGCTGAAGAGAACTTGGCTAAGCCTGATAGGGTAAGATTGTGTAGTGGTTATACCATATATTGTAAGATTTACTTCCATTTATGTTCTGCATCACAAATTTAAGAAGCTGTCTTCAAGAATACATATTGAATGCTAATCTTTTATAGGTTTTATATGTCTCTGTTTGAATCAACTTAAGAAACTGTCTATTGTATTTCATAACAAAATTGTTTTTTGGGAATAGAATTTTTTTGTAGCTTTCTTTTAGTTTTATCTTTTTACTGATCAACTTTAGACGTAGGGTGTGTTATTAGATCTATATCTAGATTGCTTTGCATTTAATTCTTTGAAATGAAAAATGAGATGTTAAGTCAGTGTAATGCATAGAGGGAGTAAATTTGTAATGCTAATAAATTAACATCAAAGTGAAATTATGTTTAAACGAGAGCTCTTTCCAATGTTGGATCAATGTTTATATGTAGTTTTTACTTTTCTAGATTAGGAAGATTCTTTCTGGGAAGCTCTTTCCTATGAAGGCATTAGGATACTTTGCTGTGGTCACTGGTAGAGGGAGCAAAGAAGATTCTATTCAAGAAATAAAGGATTATGAAGAATCCTTTTTCAGAACTTCAAAAATATTCAAGTAAGAACTCCTTTTTTTTTTTTTTTTACATTGGTATATAGAGGTTGAAATTTGAGCTCTATTAAACTTTAGTTTTATAATTTATCATGAAGAAAATTATTCTCAATACCCCTTAACATAATTGCTAAATGGAATTTTATTATCCATGTATAATTTGTGTTCTAATATATAGTGTATATTATTTCCATGAACCTCCCTTAGTGTTTGCATTGCTTGTCTCTTGAAGCTCGTTAAATTTTAACATATACCATAGAAAAATAGAAATAAATTTTGACATTTACCTTAGAAAAATAAAAAAAAAATCCTGTTTTCTTCTAGGAAATTCTATAGAAACTCACCGATTACTATAGTTTACGCCAGTGACGTCACTCCTTTATAGCACCTGTTGTTATTAAGTCCAACATGTTTTTTCTCGTATTTACCCTTGGATTTATCATTATTTTATAATCGATGGCCGATTCCTAAGATACCCCATCGAAGTTAAGTACTTTATCCATGAGTTTTAGCGAGATTGGGCAGTGTAACCTCTGTTTTTATTAATTGAGAAGTGTTTATATGAACGGCGTCCCCGTTGTTACCGTTCATGGTTCGGCTCTGCCCTTTTTCTCGTTAGTTCGTCCGTCATTAATATTCGTTCGAACTTTTAGGAGTTTTTTCCTTACATTTATATAGTACACCGTCTTTATGCTTTCATCTAGCATTAATTTTATGTTATCCTATGATATCAGTGTTAGCGTTTCATCAAGGAGTAGGTTATGTTGGTATGCCTGCATTCGTGCATGTTGGTGGATAGCGTCACCATTGAGATTGTTTCGCTAGTTCTAGGAAGACGACCATCTCACTTATTATTATTAAACCTTTTAGTTTTACTACGCTCCACCTAGTTTTACATTTGGTTCAAGTGGGACTCTCGCGTTTTTGTTTTTGTTTTTACTGTTCGATCTACCGCTTCAGTAACTAGGTTGGTACCCCTGCTTTCCATCTGCTGATGGCCCTGCTTTCCATCTGCTGATGGCGTCATGCTTCCTCCCCTACCACTCGCCCGAGTCCCTCTCTCGCCATATTATTTCTGCATGCCTAACCTTACTTACGTGATTTCGCTTTTAATTCATTAATTATGTTTATGTATTTGTGCATTGATATTATATTTATTGCTTTACTCCGTTATGATCATATTTTTGGGATTTTCATGTCATGTTGAGGGGATCTCCAGTTGGTAGCCCTGTCTACCACTACGCACTGGTGATTCCCCGGTACCATACCCCCCCCCCACAGGTTGGGGAGGCTATTCCATCCCCCCCCCTCCTCCAGTGTACACCCTTCCTCTCACTCGATGGTTGTTGGTTATGACATACGGGTCAAGTATGCTTGTTCCTCAGTCTTCCCTCAACGTTCCGACATATTGAGGACTGAGTGTACCCACGGGGTGTGACTTAGTCTCATTCATACCGGGCGTTTTTCGTCTCCCCCCCTCCCGTTGCCCCGATTGGTCATCGGTCGGGGGAGGGGGAGGGCCGGGACCACCGGGGACTATCACACGTGATTAGTCGGTATAACTGCACCTTGGTGTAACCTTTGGATTTAGCTATGGTTGTAAGACTGAGCACTTATATTAGGAGTGTCCCCACCTACGGTACCTCCTGCTATTATCGTCCGCATAGGACTTATTAATATCCCATATCATTATATTATATTCTACATGAATCATTACCTTCGTCCCGGTACCTCCGGTTGGGTAGTGGGGGTTCCATTGGCTCCCCCCGCGCTCTCCCGTTGTACCCTCCCGTCATCAGACATCGGAGCCTCCGGGCTCTTAAATACAAGATCTGTTGACACTGACACAGTTTTGATTAATATCCTTCCTCCGGGAGCCCTATTCAATTACAGACATTAGTTTTAGATCATAACTGGAGTTTTCTATTTATGTATTTTAAGGATGTATCTTAGGTTACTTTGAGTTTACTTTAAGTTACTTTAAGTTTACTTTAAGTTTACTTTAAGTTTACTTTACCAACCCTGTTCCCCGGCCCCGGGGGCCCCGGAACTAGTTATGATTATAATTATTCATCACTGTTTTTTGCATCCTTTTTCATCCCTTTTTATTTTATACCTCCATGGTAATGACGGGATGGTATATTCCTCGCTATGACAATATTATTTCATTGATAATCTTAACTTAGTACGGAATTGTTTCAACAATGTCTGTTAATTTTTATAATTTTTTCCCCGGTTACTATACCGGTTCAAAATTTTGTTCATAGCCTTTTGTCCCGATTTCATATCGGTTTATTTTCAGAATCCGGAACACCCGGATCTTTTTAGGTTATTAACCTATTATGGGATACTAACGTATCTGTATTTTATTCTATACTTCCCAAGTAGCGACGGGATAGTGTATTTCAAGCTATGACAATATTATTTCATTGATAACCTTAACTTATTACGGAATTGTTTTAGCAATGTCAGTTTTTTTATATTTTTGCCCCGGTTACTAAACCGGTCCTAGAGTTGTTCATAGCCTTTGGCCCGGTTTCATATCGGTCTACTTTAAGAATCCGGAACACCCGGATCTTTTTAGGTTATTAACCTATTATGGGATACTCACGTATCTGTATTTTATTCTATACTTCCCAAGTAGCGACGGGATAGTGTATTTCAAGCTATGACAATATTATTTCATTGATAACCTTAACTTATTACGGAATTGTTTTAACAATGTCAGTTTATTTATAAGTTTTTCCCCGGTTACTAAACCGGTCCTAGAGTTGTTCATAGCCTTTTGTCCCGGTTTCTTATCGGTCTACTTTAAGAATCCGGAACACCCAGATCCTTTTAGGTTACTAACCTATTATGGGACACTCGCGTATCTTTATTTTATTCTATACTTCCCAAGTAGCAACGGGATAGTATATTTCTCGCTATGACAATATTTTTTCATTGATAATCTTAACTTATTATGGAATTGTTTTAATAAAGTCAGTTAATTTATGATAAGTTTTTCCCCGGTTACTGTACCGATCTGAAATTTTGTTCATAGTCTTTTGTCCCGATTTCATATTGGTCTAATTCAAGAATTCGGAGCATCCGGATCTCTTTAGGTTACTGAACTGCTATGGGATACTTATGTATCTTTATGTTATTCTATACTTCCCCAGTACTGACGGGATAGTATATTTCGCGCTATGACAATATTATTTCATTGATAATCTTCACCTTTTATGGAATTATTTTGACAATGTCAGTTAATTTATGAAAAGTTTTCTCCCCGGTTATTATACCGGTCCGAAATTTGGTTCATAGCCTTTTGTCCCGGTTTCATACCGGTCTATTTTAAGAATTCGGAACACCCGGATCTTTTTGGGTTACTACCCTACTATGGGACACTGTAGGTGCCCCTGTCGTTACTATCTATAATTATAACTTCGGATATAATATTTTGGGATTTTCATTTTATTTCCTTTGTGATTGATCGATTTAAACATTTATTCTCGATCTATTTATTTTACATTCCCAACGGAGTTACCTTGTTCATTAGTAACGATATACCCTCTTTCGGAGCTCGCAGTCTTCCATGACTTCTACCTTGGCGACTCTTTAGATCTGGGTTGGCGGGTTTGCCTGGAGTGTCAGGGCAAAGAGACCCTGTGTCTCTTCTTTTTAGGGTTTTCAAGGAAGCACGTGGCTGATGTCGGGCCACGTCCCGTTGTCCCTAAAGTTAAAGCTACCTGCCAGCCCCTACCAAAGACTCACAGGTCTTCCAAATCACCAAACCAGTTAAGACTTCTCTTGGGTCGAGAGCGAAGCCCGGCCTGAAACCTACGACCCCGGAGGCTCCCTTCGATCCGCCAGCCCTTTCAAGATTGATGCATGGCCTCTCGTGGCATGGTTAGTTTCAACCTGACCTTTCATTAGAAGAGGCCAGCGACCAATCCCAGGGATGAGGTAGAAATTTATTTCTATTTGAACACGATGTTGTGTTGATATTTATCCATATATATACATATATATATAATTTACGGACCTCTGTAGCTCACTGGCTCAAACCTCGTGTCACATACCGAGTCACCACGAATTATATGATGAAAGATTCCTGGTACCTCTGTGAACTTGACAATTGAATGGAATTATTGCCCTTTAGGGGGAAGAGAGAGAGTGCTAAACCAGATAGCCTCATACAGGGTCTCATTTGTTATGGGCTACCTCAACAGCACAATATATCATCCCGGATGCCTCTAAGCTCCCGGAATTCGTTGAAAGCAATCCGTGGAAGGCGGCCTTGCACTCTCCCTTCAAAGATGGTATGTTAACCATCGAAGGGTTTGGCACCCGGACTGTAGAAGATTTTGAATTCTACCCGCCGGGTCAACAGTTCCCTCTCTCTGGTTTCGCATTCCTTACCGAGGAGACACTCGTAAGGTTTGACAAGGTCCCCAAAGAAACCAAAATGTTCCCAAAGGGGCAGGCTCAGTCCACCTGGGTCCGGCCCTTAAACGAGTGGGAGTGTGTTAACACTACGTTAACACCTCACAAGAGCCCGTACACGATGTTTCTAGTGGAGGAGTAAACCCCTACTCCGTGTGTCACTAAGATATCGGACCTTGCTCAGCAGGCAATAAACGAGGACAAGCCGTTACCGCAGCTGAAAGAAACGCATCCGACTTCCCTCCTGTCCCCGGGGGATTACGATTGCTGGACTAACGCCCCGGCGACCTTCACATCGGGTAAATTAAGCGCTGACTGTGCTTCCATTCAGTTCAGTGAGTGGCTACCCAGGCTTCCGGAATCCCTGATATGCCTCGAGTTCGAAGCCTGTATGCGCCTGAGTAGACCTATCAACTCGGCTACAATGGCAGAAAAGACCTCTTTAATGTATGAAGAAGAACCACCTTTTAAGGTCTTGACGAAATCATTACTTCAAACCTTACTGTCTGATTCCTACGACTTCTTTGCGTCCCAAGTAGCAACTACCTCCTATGCTACTTCCCCAGCCCTTAGGCCCACCTTTGAAACTCAGGGTGCTTTCCAGGGTTACCAGCGCGCCAGAGGCGCTAGCTCGAGAGGAACTTTTTGCAACAGCTACTCTCGAGGCCGAGGAGGTAAATCCGCAGCAAATCATTGGGAATTCTCATGTAGGGGGAAGACTTTACATCTTCCGGAACCGTTGAACGTTCAACATTTGGGCTTTCAGCATAATTTCCAAAAGATCTGGGGTGGAGTTGGATAGAAAGGCCCCCTCCACCAACCATTTTTCATCAACATCCAACGGAAGAGCTAGTCTTATATGAAAACGATCTATTGCTAAAGGAAGCAATAAAGAAAGTAAATCGCTTGTAATTTCAGGATCACTTGTTCAGCGGGCCAAAGAAAGACTCAGAATAGCGAAGAGTAATCCTGGACCTGTCGTTTCTGAATTCTTACATTCAATGCGACAAGTTTCACATGCTGACCATCTCTCAGGTGCGGACCTTGCTTCTCTGTGGGGCCGTCACCTCCTCTATGGATCTTGCAGACGTTTGCTATCATGTTCCGAAAGCAAGGCATTTTCGTCCGTTTCTAGGCTTCAACTAGGCAACTGCCTCACAGCAACTACAGAGTGATATCCTCTTACAACAGTTTTGGTTCCAAATCAACTTCGAGAAGTCTCGTTTGGTCCCGAAGACAAGTTTCAATGGTTAGGATTCAATGAATTCTATGCTCCCACACACTGTCTCCCAACAGCCAAGAGGAACGATATAGCAAACACAATACGTTTTCTCAAAGACAAATTGTCTTCCAGGAGAAATCAAGAGAGAATTCTGGGTGCCCTCCAGTTTGCCTCAGTAACAGATATACTACTGAAGGCCAGACTGAAAGATTTAAGCCGAGTATGGTACTCCAGGAAAACGAGTAATATCGAGACAAAGGGCTCGACTCCAACCAATTCTGAAGAAAAGACTTCAACCATGGACAAGGTCAAAATCTGGCAAATCCGTTTCCTTACAATATCCACCCCCAAGCTGGTCATTTACACAGACGCCTACTTAACAGGCGGGGGGGGGGATACTTTCAGTACAAGAAAGTCCTGGGACTCTGGTCGACAATATTCCGCCAACTTCATATCAATGTTTTAGAGGCCCTGGCGGTATTTTTGACCTTGAGCAACCAGCTCCAGCCAAAAACCAAGATATCAGGTTTCTTCTAGATAGATAGTGGCGGACGCACTTTTGAGGACAACTCCGCTGGAGTCGGAGTGGTCACTAGACCCAAAGTCCTTCAGTTGGATTCCTTCTTAGGTTCCGGATCTCCAGATAGATCTGTTTGCAACAGAGTCCTGCTACAAACTAGAGTGCTACGTAGCTCCCAGCCGGATCCTCGGGCTTACGCCACAGACGCAATATCATTAGTCTGGAACATTTGGGAGAGAATTTACCTATTCCCACCAATAAATCTGTCGATGAAAATGTTAGACAAGCTCAGGACTTTCAAAGGCCAAGTGGCTCTAGTAGCCCCCATCTGGCCCAAGAACAACGGGTTTCCCATTCTGGTGGAACCGGGTCTCCACCTCGACAGATCCCCAATCCAATGCTAACACAAGCAGTACAACTCGCAGTGTGTTAGCTTCCTCAAGTTCGGAATGCCCTACCTTTATGGACTTTATGAAATTTGCAGCTCAAGAGGTGCAGATATTGATCCTCAAATACGTTATTTTTAGAATCAGATAAGAGGGGATCCACCCTTCGACAGTATGATTCGGCTGTTATGAAACTTGCCAGTTTTTAAGGGACTCAAAGGTTGAGACGATGACTATGAATCTGACAGTAACCTTCTTCAGAATTTTATTTGAATCAGACTTAGCGACTTGTACTATTACCACAAGTTAAGTCAGCCTTGAAGGTTTTACAATTGGTTTTAATATTGCCCTTACAGATTCATACTTCTCATCCATCCCGAGAACCTGCGCCAGATTGAAACCAGTTTCCTGGTTTCTGAATGACGTACTTAAGTTGGCTTCAGACACTCTTAACGAGACTTGCCATTATATTCCATTGGTTAGGAAATCCTTGTTCTTAATGAACCTGACTTCTGGCGCCAGAATATCAAGCTTTCAGCCTTGTCTAGAGATCCAGGTCATATTGAATTTCTCTCGTCAGGGGAAGTACTCCTTTCCCCTGACAAAAGGTTTTTAGCGAAAATGAGGACCCCAGGACAGACGGTTCCCCTGGAAGATTGTCCCACTTCCGCAGGACCCATCTTTATGTCCAGTAAACACACTGGAAGCCTACTTAAACATATCTCCCGTTCAGTCCTCAGGGCCCTTACCCATTAGAGATGGTGAGGAACCATCATCCTGAAAGGACTCAGACAGCAGATCCTGCATTTCATTAACGGGCTACCTAGAATCATTCCCACATCACTCCCTCACGTCCATGATATATGAGCTGTAGCTACCTCAGTTAATTACTATGAACTTCACTGGACTTACTAAATATACAGGCTGGAAGTCTCCAACAGTATTTAAACGCCACTGCTTAGAACCTCTGGAAGCCTTATATTTGCTACAGTGGCAGCAGGGAATGTGATTCCTCCTGAACATAGTGAACCTTAATCAACTATGTCTTGCTATCCTCTTACCTGTTATTTTGAATTTTATTTTACTTCCTCAGGTATTGTTCCAAGATTTGGGACCATTTCTCTGGTACTATTTCACTGGGCGGCACAGCTCGGAGCCCAGAAAAGGGATTTTGACGAAGGAAAAATCTATTTCTGGGCGAGAGACCTGTGCCGCCCAGTGAACCCTCCCTTGACTTCCCTCCCAACATGGGCCCCAAACCTTGGGTGCTATGGGGAGTGACGTCACTGGCGTGGGTTGGGTTAGTGGTAGTAGTGTTGATCGGCACCTCGCTGTGGCGGGGATTTTGAAGAGGAGATATCTAAATAGTGCGAGACCTCTGGTTGTGAATTATCACGCCCCAGTATATTATACAGACACCTTTTATAGGTGAGCGAGCTGGGTTCAACCTGGCATTCCTATGCTTTTTTTCTCTGGTAATATATAGCAGTTATATTCCTTGGAAATAGTGCTTTAGGAGTATTTCACTGGGCGGCACAGCTCGGAGCCCAGAAATAGATTTTTCCTTCGTCAAAATCCCTTTATTAGGGAAGAGGGATGTTCAAAGGATATATAGTGGGGTTTTAGTGATCCTCATTTGATTTTTGTCAAATACAGGGGGCATAAGTGTGATTTGAACAACCGGTATGAAGAAAAGAATATAATTCCCTCTCAATTCATCATATAAAAGATTATCTTCAGTTAGCAGCTGTTCATGTAAACTATTCAACTTATAAAAGAAAATCGTCTTTTAATTAAAGATAAAAGCCAGAAAAAATTAGACTAGTCTGGGATTAGATCTAATTGTTTTATTGTATTATAATATTGGGTGTGTTTAGTAATTTTAATATTGAATTTGGATGCAGTCTAAAATATAAAAAAGTTCAACTTTTGAACCGTTGGAAAATCTTTGACTTGGAGATCTCGCAGATAAAAAATTTTTCCAATTGGCATTGGGGTCAACTAAATGCATAAGTGAACTCCAAGCACTATCTTTTAACCCTTTTACCCCCAATGGACATACTGGTACGTTTCACAAAACTCATCCCTTTACCCCCATGGACGTACCGGTACGTCCTTGCAAAAAACTTTTTTTTTTATATTTTTTTTTGCATATTTTTGATAACTTTATGAGAAACTTCAGGCATTTTCCAAAATAATGAGACCAACCTGAGCTCTCTATGATGAAAATTAAGGCTGTTAAAGCAATTTAAAAAAATATATATTTCAAAATGTGCTTGAAAAAAAAAACGCCTGGGGGTTAAGGGTTGGAAAGTTCCAAATAGCGTTGGGGGGTAAAAGGGTTAGGATAAGCTTTAGAGCATGGGATGTTTTTGTCTTTTTTTTCTCCTTCAGAGTAAAAAAATTATTATAAGGCTAAGAGTCTGCTACAGTTTTTTTTTCACATCCCCTGTTTTGGAAATAAATAGAAGCATTGCATCAGAAAGTAATTTCTTTCTCTGGTAAGAGCTGTTCAGTATTATTTGGATAAAACTAGTATTGGTAATTTGTTGTGTGAGATTAGAGTTCCAAATTGTCCTCTTCCAAAAAAAACTTAAATGTTAAGGTTCATGATGTTAGAAATGTTGCTACATCTCTTGATTTTTGCAGAAATCTTTCTGTGAAAAGAAGAGGTAGTTCAATGGCATAACAAGTAGGTTTTCGCTAAATGTTATCTTGAAAAGTCCTGAATTACTTATAAGACTTACTGGCCTCTGGGTCCTATAGTGGCTATTGGCAATGTGGTCTAATAATTATTTTTTGAGTTCAAATGATTTATAATTTTCATACTTTCGAAAAACTTTAGTTTTGTTACATTGCTGTATATTATATAGATAGGTAATTAAAGGCATGATATTCAATCCCAAGGGTTTCAGATTAAACCTCCTATATTAATCAGTTAATCTGTGGTTTTTAGATACTCAGTTATTACCACCTCAACTGCAATTTGACCTGTAATATATTTAGTGCAACAATTTATTTTTTTTATATTAATTGATTTTCTTGTGTAAACACACTACTTATTGATGTATAAAATTTATTTCCCACTATCTAGTTTCACCTTTCTCACTCTATACAAAGTTTGATCTATTTGGCCTTTAAGCACCCAGGGATTGGAGGACCACATTTTCTTACTTCCCTGTCAACTATCACATTTTTTGTAGATTTTAAGAGTGTGGTCAATTTACTGATTACGCAGTGGGCTATTGCAATTAAAAGTTTCTAAAAAAAAAAAAATACTTAAAAAAATGCCTACCAAAAACATTGGCTAATACCTATTTTTCAACAAATTTTAATATAGAAGTATGGAAGGAATTCAGAAATGCAAGAAATATGTATCAGGTATGTGATAACTATACATTTAACAAAATTTACTAGAGCTTTGCAATCTGAAAATTTCTTGCATCATTTTGATAGGGCTGTACAAAACATTTTTGCCTAGTATTTATTTAAAAAGTGGGAGTACTGTACAGTATAATATTGAAGACATCATATGTTTTCTTTTTTACAGAGGTGGTGTTATCAATAGCCATCAGTGCACAACAAGAAATTTAAGTTTTGCAGTATCTGAATGCTTCTGGAAGATGGTGCGAGACACAGTTGAACAACAAGCTGATGCTTTCAAGGCAACTCGCTTCAATCTGGAAACAGAGTGGAAAAATAATTTTCCAAGGTAATGCTTTTATAAATGTTACTGATAACCCTAACATGCTGTATATTATTAAGTAGGCTTAGGTTAACATTGGTGGTCTTGCAGCTCTTATCCAAGTATCACTATTATTCCTTTAAAGATGTTGCACAGTATATAATTTCATCCTACTTTAGAGATTTTAAGACAGTAAATTTTTAATAATTATATTAATTGAATTTTTGTAATGAAATTGCTTACTTCTATACTAACCTGATGTTCATATAGCTTTGTCCCTGATGATGGCTTAATATCAACGCTTCCCCCAAAAAGCTAAAAATTTCCTGTTTTCTTCCCCCACCTTACATCTGGTGGTTAAGGTCAACATAATTCACTCTCTACATTGAAACTAATATTCTTTCCTCTTGACCTTAGTCATTGGGGAGGAGGATGACCATGTATATGAACATGAGGTCAGTACAATAATACCCCCACCCTAATTTGTTGATTGGTTCCAAGAGACCTGGCACAAGTTGATTTTTGCCCTATAAAGTGATTTATATATTCCTTAGACATACTGAAGACAAAAAAGTACTTGTAAGTTATCATTTTAGAAAAACCTGATAATTACATTAATAGGCTTCCATGCAAAGTATAGTATTGTACAGTACAGTAGATAATTGCTATTGTATGACTTAAACACTGACGTAAGATGTGATAAAACAATGTAACTTGGATTTTATTTTTATATTTAATATTCAAGGAGAGCAACGTCAAGTCAGAACTGATACAGGTTTAACTGATAAAATGGTTATCTCTATTTAGCGCGTGTTTTGTGAGGTTCCACTTTATTTTATGTTTCAAATAGTTGTTACACTGAAAAAACCTACACATTGCTGAAAAGTCCTTTTAATTTTTTTATATAAGCTCATCTAAGCTTGTATTTGGTCCTTGTCTAATCTGGTTACTTATTTATTTACTGACTGCTAAAAAAATCCAGGGAATTTAGTATCTTATATACAATAACTCCATCATTTTATATGATTTCCTAAGAAATGTATTATCAGTTTTCTAATAGTGTCTGTATCATAAATAAAAGTTTACTGCATGTCTAAATTGTGATATTGCATTTCTTTGTCTATGTTTATATATTTACCATTTCTATGTTATGGTTATTCAGAAAGATGCATAAAGTGTTGGAGACAATAAATATGTCAAAAGCGTAAAATTTCTGCAGGAAAATACACAGATGAGAATATATTATGCTCGCCACGTTTTGCTTGTGTGTGTATTGGTACATAATGTTGAGAGCGATATCTTTTTAATTTGAGGGAACGGGCTCGCCAATGTATTGTAGATAACCTTGAAATAGAATGATTGTCCATATGATCCCCTTTGGTGAAGAAAATTACAACTTAAAGCCCATACTTATACTTAATAAAGTTTATAAATAGTTTATTCAATCAATTTAAAAAAAAAATGAAGCCTGATTTTTCAATGTGAAATTTTGAAAAAATATATCTACTATTTTAAATATTCGCCCATTTTTGTTATTAAAAATTGAAACAGTGAATTTTACAGCATACACTCTTTACATTCCCTTTTAGAAAAATGAAAAAGTCCCCTTTAAAAGTGACTTCTATACATTGATAAAAGAATACATATAAGAAAAATCATAATGCCCAGAAAATCTTCACTGTACAACTTTTTATGGATAAAATTTTCTTTAAAATGTTCTTTCAAGTTAAAAAAAATTGGGTGAGAAACAAAAAAGTAGTAAGGGTTTGAGTTCATGCAAAAATACAATTAAGTACACTAACAAATTCTTATTAATAAGGTAGTTTATTATTTATAAAAAAATATTTTCTTTATGACAGAACTAGAGAACTAGACCGTGATGAGCTGTTTGAGAAGGCCCGTGGTGAAATTTTGGATGAAGTTGTGAATCTTTCTCAAGTGTCCCCTAAGCAATGGGAAGATGCTCTGTCAAAAAAATTGTGGGATAAAATGGCCACACATATATTTGAGAATATTTACCTTCCAGCAGCACAGACTGAAAACTCTGGTAAAGTATTTTGTAATTTTCAGTAAATTATGACTAGAATTATTTTACTAGAATACTTGTTTAAAAGCACATAGCTTTATAGGATTGTAAAGCTTTACACACTTTTATATATGAATGAGAATTAAACTTTTGAATAGAGCTGGGAAAAATCATATTCATAAGTTTTCTGGTAACTTAGAATGAATGTTCTAGTAGACAACAGTATTGCATAGCATTATTTTTTTATAGGGAGTGATCTCCAGTTACTTATTTTTGCTAAGAGTGGTTGAAATTATTATTTTTAAATACCCTATTTGGTTCATTAGGGATTATATAAGTAACTGGAACTAACTCTGCATTCCTGCTTAATTTTTTTTGAATACTAGTCATGTTTAGCTTCAGCACAGTAATTTAAATATACATGGAAATAATTTTGTTAACAAAGTACAAATCTCTTCTTTTTCAAATTTCTAATCCCAGTGTGGGATATGCAAACCAAACAAAGACGAAATCTCCTGTCTCAACTGTAAAGTGATCTTATCTCAGACACTTAGCTTGCAGGGTATTCATACATTTGCTCTTCTGATCACCCTCTTTCCTCTTTAACAATTAATCCTTTTAATTTTCTGGTTATTATTTACCCCCTAGACTTTAGTTCAATGGATCAGCTAATTGGGGTTGATTCGTAAACTTGTCCTTAAATAGTTGTTATAACTAAATCAGCTTTGCATTTTTACCTCTTACCTGCACTTAATTTTGCTCCATATACTGCCTGGACTGATTTTGGAATGATCGCCCTTCCTTGAGTCTGATTTGAGATTGAAAGTCAGGAAGAACATGCAAGAAAGATATACTACTTGATTCTTTGATAAAAAGGCTATGATAATGTTTAAAAACTTTTAAATATGCACCATCCTCAGTAAATAATAAAAAAAGATAAGGGAATACTGTATGCAAAAAATTAGTTTGTTTGACAAACCCTACCTTTGAAAATAAAATATTTAGACAAAATAAAGGCCTTTGTACTTCTTCCCAAACTCATCTAATACAAAAATTGCTTTAGGTACAATAGAGGCATAATGAAAAAATCCAGAATTACCCGAATATGCATGCCCTGGAGCAAATTGCTACACAGCCAAGTAGAATGTTGAAATACTACTTGTTGTTCCCCGCATTTTGTGAATGCACTTTACACCTAGTTTTTCTGGCAAGCCATACTCTGGTTTCACTGCAGTCCTCGAAATGTGCTGAATTTCACCGAAAATAACATTTTAAATATTTAACTTAGCCGGTGACTATATAATAGCTGAGCCTCCGGCGGCTCGACAGAAAAACACACCAAAAACTCGCGAGCGATCGCTATGAAGGTTGCGGGTGTGCCCACTAGCGCCAACTATCGGCCAGATACCGCATATACATGTAAACAGACCCAATTTTTCTCTGTCGGCCTTAACGACAAGACGTATCAATACTCGCTGTATAACCTGGAGTTTTCTCAACATATTTGGTGAAGTACTTCCTTTTGGTTTGAGCTTTCGCAGTGTAGGTGTTTTATCTTCAACTTAAATCTTGAACTCGTTTTTGGATAGATTTAATTTTTGATGACTTTGGATTGTTTTTTGGACTTTCTTTGACTTTTAAATGGCCGACCCTTCCCTTAGTACGGAAGTGTGTTTTAGGCTTTTAGCAATTATCTTATCACGTTATAAATTGTTAGGGTCAGTGAAAGTTAATTATAGATTTTCCTCTATATATTTTATATCTCATCCGCCTTTATTAGGCCTCTTCGATTAGCTTTCCATTTATAATAAACATCAAGATAAATTTTAATGATTTGTTTATTTGCGACCTTTCCTATTCCTCCCCTAATCCGAGAGTAGGCGGTCCTAACTTGGAAACCGAAGTTAAACAACGTTGAGCCCTTTTAATCGTAAATAACTTTTACAGAACAAGTGAATATTTTTTAGTAGATATTTTATGAAAGATTTTCTTTGAATAGTCTTCGTACTGTTTCAAAGATGAACTAACGTTTAGCTTATTTATGCTACGCAGTTTGCGCTCTATCGTTACGATAGAGAGAGAGAGAATCACGGTTTCACTTTGCAGAAAGAGTAAATCGATTCTGACGTTTTGTTCATTCTTCTTTCAAACTTAGATGTTTTAAATACTATTTTAAAGGTACTTGTTAATTGAAAAACCTTTCAGGTTTTTTCCTTTGGTCAAATAACCTGTTTATTGACGAAAGGTAAGTGGGCTTTTCTCTTCGTTGCGAAATCAAGAGAGAGAGAGAGAGACGGAGAGGGAGAGAGGAAGAGAGAACGTTCCGATCTTTATTCTCGTCCCAAGCGAGTAACGTTGTTCTCGAGTCAGTTAATACTCTCGTCCCTAGTCTCTGTACGGGGAGAAAGAATAAAACGTTTTTAGTTTTTATTCTCGTCCCAAGGCACTTTACGGTGAGAGATTGAAAACGTAGTTTTGAATGAACTAGTGTTTAGTCTCCTTCCCAGCCACTGATCTTTTTATCTTAATATATGTTTACTGTTTTTTGCTTGTATTAATGTGCTTACATTATACGACTTATTTCGCAATTATAACCTTTTGATGAGGGTAGAATTGCGTGCTTCAGGTAGAAATCAGTTTTATTCATACCTAATGTGAATTGTTGAAAGATTCGATTTCAGTGAAGTAAGTGCAAAACAGAAAATCGTAGTGATAAAGTGATAATTGCGCAAAGTGTTATCAGTGTTGCGACCGAGGGTTCGTCTGTTCGTGCCTGTCGTTCGCCTAGTCCGAGACCTCTTGCAAGCTCCCAAGCCCAGGGGAGAAGTAATGTCGTACGACTTATGGGTTCGAGAGGACTTGATCAGCGAACAGACGTTCCCTCTATGTTTTCAGGCGTGTCTCATCAACACCGCCTCTACCATAAGACGAGCGAGACGTTTTTCTCCTCGTCATCCGAAGGCTTTTCGCGTAAGAAACCGTGAAGAGGTTTCGAGGCCCTATAAGCGAAAGTCAGTCCTTTCAGGACAGGTCCAGCGTCCTGCTTGTAATCATTATGACAGCTCTGACCCTATGCAGTCATCGGAAGACTGCTCACCGCCTAAACAAAAGCGTAACACAGGCTCCGAGAGTCTTATTGTAGGCAAGGTTTTGCAGTCACAGACGTTACCCTCGTCTCTTACCGCAACCATTCCCGTTGATCCTAAATGGGTTGGACGGCAAGACATGCAGAATAAGCTTGCCTCTCTTATGGAGGACTATTCTGTTGAGCAGGTTCACGATGATCCTCGCCGCTTAGCTGATCGAGATCCTGGCCGTCAGCCGCCCAAACGAGCCTTTGCTTGTCCTGTTGACATTGACGTTACAAAGTCACGTCAATCGTGTTTTGTAGAGCCTCACTCGATGCAGTCCCGTGTTGACTCTCAGCCGCTTGTGGACGTTCAGCCGCTGCCGCTTGCTCTTGTTGACGTTCACCAACCAACATAGTTGACTTGTTTTGACGTTGAGCGTCAAGCACCGCAGTCAAGAGTTGTTTTGACTGCTCAGTCTAAGCAGTCAAGGCAGTCTCGAGTTGACGTCGAACGTCCTCCCGCACCTGTTGTTGTTACTGGTCAGTCCTTTAAGCAGTTACATGACATAGCGTCCTTGACTGCTACTGTTGCTCCTTTGCGTGTGGACTCTGCTTGTCAAGCATTGCCACCACGGCAGGTCTCTCCCTTGCTTGAGACTCGGCAATTGTCGGACAAGGTTCCTTCAGATGAGGAAGTTGCTGATCCCCCTCCTACTGATATTCCCTTGAGGACTCTGTCAGACGGAGAGCAGCCTAAAGCTGCTCAGCCCTCTATGGACTTTAAATAAATCATGCTGATTTTTAAGGATCTTTGTCCGGATCTTTTTGTAACTGCTGCTCCTCGTTCGCCTAAACGTCAGAGTTTACACTAGGCCTAGCTACTTCGAAGCCGTTGTTTTATAAGCTAGTGCTCTCTCGCTCTTCTAAGAGAGCTTTACGTTTGCTAGGCGACTGGTTAATCACCAGGAGGAGTTTGGGGGAGACAGCCTTTGCTTTCCCTACTTTTAAGCTGGCTTACCGAGCGAGAGTCTGATATGACACGGGAGAAGTTCTCGGCTTGGGAGTTCCTGCCTCTGCCCAGATAGACTTCTCAAACCTCATAGACTCTCCCTGGCACCTGGCCATGAGACGCTCCAAGATTTTATGGTCGACTTCAGAGCTAGACCATCTCCTGTTAGGAGTTTTTTCGAGCGTTTGAAGTTTTGCTGTACAATTATGTCATGCATAAACAAGGCTTTCAGGGATGGCTCCAATGATCTGACAGCCACGTTCTCTGCAGGAACAAGTCCCTCAGGGATGGCTCCAATGATCTGGCAGCCATGTTCACTGCAGGAGTACGTAAGAGGCAAGTGCGCTCAATGTGTTCATTGTCAAGACAAACTTCACGATGAAGTTTACCAGGCTGTCTTGACAGCATTAATGGAAGGCGACTGGATGGTCTCTCTCGACCTTCAGGAGGCATACTTCCACATTCCTATACACCCGGATTCCCAACCGTTTCTGAGGTTTGTTTACAGGAATGTGGGGTACCAGTTTCGAGCCCTGTGCTTTGGCCTCAGTCCTGCTCCTCTCGTGTTTACGAGGCTCATGAGGAGTGTGGCAAAATCCCTCCATCTATCGGGGATCCGAGCCTCCCTGTACTTGGACGACTGGCTTCTCAGAGCATCGTCCAGTCTTCGCTGTCTGCAGGATCTACATTGGACGTTGAGTCTGGCCAGGGAGTTGGGACTTTTGGTCAACCTAAAAGTCCCAACTGATCCCATCCCAGATTATTCTATATTTGGAGATGGAGATTCGCAGTCCAGTTTTTTCGGGCTTTTCCGTCTGCCACCCGAATAGAACAAGCCCTGCTCGAAGTCCAACTAATGCTGAAAAGAGAACGTTTGTTCAGTCAGGAGTTGGAACAGTCTCTTAGGGACTCTCTCATCCCTGGAGCAGTTTGTCTCACTAGGGAGACTACACCTTCTGCCTCTCTGGTTCCATCTAGCCTCTCACTGGAACTAGGACAAGACGTTAGAGACGGTGTCATTCCCAGTCTCCGAACCAGTAAAGGCATGCCTGAAATGGTGGGACAGCAATATCAGTCTGAGAGAGGGACTATCCCTAGCAGTCAAGAACCCAAACCACGTGTTGTTCTCAGACGCGTCGGATTTGGGTTGGGGTGCGACCCTGGACGGTCGGGAATGCTCGGGTCTGTGGACCTCAAGTCAGAAGAGCATGCACATCAACGGCAAGGAGCTATTAGCAGTCCACTTGGCCTTGATGATATTCGAAAGCTTTCTTCGAAACTAAGTGGTAGAGGTCAACTCAGACAACACCACAGCTTTGGCGTACATCTCCAAGCAAGGAGGCACACACTCCTTCACGCTGCTCGAGATCGCAAGGGACCTTCTCATATGGTCAAGAAATCGAGGCATCTCCCTGTTGACGAGATTCATCCAGGGGGACTTGAACGTCTTGGCAGACTGTCTCAGTCGGAGGGGTCAGGTGATACCCACGAAATGGACCCTCCACAAGGACGTGGGCAAGAGTCTTTGGGCTACTTGGGGTCAACCCACCATAGACCTCTTTGCCTCCTCGTTGACCAAAAGGTTACCAATCTATTGCTCTCCAGTCCTAGATACAGAGGCAATCCACATAGACGCGTTTCTATTGGATTGGTCTCTTCTGGACTTATATGCATTCCCACCATTCAAGATAGTCAACAAGGTACTGCAGAAGTTCGCCTCTCACGAAGGGACAAGGTTGACGTTGGTTGCTACCCTCTGGCCAGCGAGAGAGTGGTTCACCGAAGTGGGAAGTCTTTCGAGACTGGTGCAAGACACAGATGGTGACTTTCCCGTCCAGTACCTCTGTAGCCCAAATCGCAGATTTTCTTTTACATCTGAGAAAGGTTCGCTCCCTTTCAGCTCCCACGATTAAGGGCTACAGGAGCATGTTGGCTTCGGTCTTTCGACATAGAGGCTTAGATCTTTCCAACAATAAAGATCTCCAAGATCTCCTTAAGTCTTTCGAGACCTCTAAGGAACGTCGTTTGGCAACTCCTGGATGGAACTTAGACGTGGTCCTAAGGTTCCTCATGTCAGACAGGTTTGAGCCATTACATTCAGCCTCCCTGAAGGATCTCACCCTCAAGACACTTTTCCTAGTGTGCTTGGCTTCGGCTAAAAGGGTCAGTGAACTTTATGCCTTCAGTAAGAACATCGGCTTTTCTACAGAAAAAGCCACTTGTTCACTTCAACTTGGTTTCCTGGCCAAAAATGAACTGCCTTCTCGTCCTTGGCCAAAATCTTTTGAATTTGAAGGTAGTAGGTTGGCCAGGGCACCAGCCACCCGTTGAGATACTACCGCTAGAGAGTTATGGGGTCTTTGACTGGCCAGACGGTATTACATTGGATCCTTCTCTCTGGTTACGGTTCATTTTCCCTTTGCCTACACATACACCGAATAGTCTGGCCTATTCTTTACATATTCTCCTCTGTCCTCATACACCTGACAACACTGAGATTACCAAACAATTCTTCTTACTGCACTGTAATTGTTCAGTGGCCACTTTCCTCCTTGTAAGGGTAGAAGAGACTCTTTAGCTGTGGTAAGCAGCTCTTCTAGGAGAAGGACACTCCAAAATCAAACCATTGTTCTCTAGTCTTGGGTAGTGCCATAGCCTCTGTACCATGGCCTTCCACTGTCTTGGATTGGAGTTCTCTTGCTTGAGGGTACACTCGGGCACGTTATTCTATCTAATTTCTCTTTCTCCGGTTTTGTTAAAGTTTTTATAGTTTATTTAGGGAATATTTATTTTAATGTAATTGTTCTTAGAATTTTTCTAATTTTCCTCTTCCCTTCCTCACTGAGCTATTTTCCCTGTTGGGGCCCCTGGGCTTATAGCATTCTGCTTTTCCAACTAGGGTTGTAGCTTAGCAAATAATAATAATAATAATAATAATATTCCTTGCTTATCAGAGATCGTAGGCAACGAACTGGAAAGAGTATTATGTCCTGTTAGAGCTCTTAAGTTCTATTTAGCTCGTACTAAGTCATTACGAGGTAAATCTGAGGCATTATGGTGCTCAGTTAAGAAACCATCATTGCCTATGTCAAAGAATGCTTTGTCATATTTTATCAGATTTTTAATACGAGAAGCTCATTCTCACTTGAATGAGAAAGACCGATGTTTGCTTAAGGTTAAGACGCACGAAGTTAGAGCTATAGCAACCTCCGTGGCCTTCAAGCAAAATAGATCTCTGCAAAGTATTATGGACGCGACTTTTTGGAGAAGCAAGTCAGTGTTCGCGTCATTTTACTTAAAAGATGTCCAGTCTCTTTACGAGGACTGCTACACACTGGGTCCATTCGTTGCAGCGAGTGCAGTAGTGGGTGAGGGTTCTACCACTACATTACCCTAATTCCAATATCCTTTTTAATCTGTCTCTTGAAATGTTTTTAATATTGTTTTTTGGGTTGTACGGAAGGCTAAGAAGCCTTTCGCATCCTGGTTGATTTGGCGGGTGGTCAAAGTCATTTCTTAAGAGCGCCCAGATTAGGGGTTTGATGAGGTCCTGTTGTATGGGTTGCAGCCCTTAATACTTCAGCTCTTGGGAGTCTTTCAGCATCCTAAGAGGATCGCTGGGCTTCGTGAGGAAGACAGACTAATAAGGCAGAGTAATCGTCTAAGTCAACTTCCTTACCAGGTACCTTTATATATTTGGGTTTTGTTATGATATAACTGTCAAAAACTCTAAGCATATACGCTGTAAACTTAATTAACTCTGGTCTCTACCCACCACCATGGGTGTGAATCAGCTATTATATATTCACCGGCTAAGTTAAATATTTAAAAATGATATTTTAATTATAAAATAAATTTTTTAATATACTTACCCGGTGAATATATAAATTAAAGGCCCCCCCTTCCTCCCCGATAGAGACCCGGCGGGATGAGAAAAATTGGGTGAATATATAAATTAAAGGCCCCCCCTTCCTCCCCGATAGAGACCCAGCGGGATGAGAAAAATTGGGTCTGTTTACATGTATATGCGGTATCTGGCCGATAGTTGGCGCTAGTGGGCACACCCGCAACCTTCATAGCGATCGCTCGCGAGTTTTTGGTGTGTTTTTCTGTCGAGCCGCCGGAGGCTCAGCTATTATATATTCACCGGGTAAGTATATTCAAAAATTTATTTTATAATTAAAATATAATTAAAAGGAATAATCATTGGCTGTTTCATAATCTCTTTTGTTAAAGAATAGATCATATAATGTTGCAATAGTTTAACTTGTATGTTCAAGTTTTATCATTTCATATTCCAGGTACTTTTAACACAACAGCTGATATTAAGTTGAAGCAATGGGCTGACATAACATTACCAAAGAAATGTGTTGAAGTTGGATGGGAAACATTAGAAGAAGAGTTTAGAGCCTTTATGGATCGAGCTAGAACCTCTAGAGATCATGATAACATCTTCGACAACCTCAAAGCAAGTGTTGTTGATGAATCCATGAGAAGACATGAATGGGAAGATAAGGCAAGTATTTATAGATGTTGCTCAATTATTGTTTTCATTCCTTTTTCACTATATTTATTTTCATTACTGTTTTACTATAATTGTTAATTTTATTACTAGTGCTATACTGGATAGTAGGCCTATAATGTTATTACAACAACAATATACAGTATACAGTGCAATAGGAGAGATGAAAAGGAAAGAGAGAAAGCGGAGAATGAAAATGGCCCACTGTATGTCTATCTTAAAAGACTTGATGCAAAGAAGCTCCATTAAGAATCTAAACTTTGTTTAAAATATTTTGCTGAGCAAAATATGTGGAATATCAAAATTCCAATGATAGAAGCCTTACTATGAGTTTTCACAGATAATTGACATAAATTTTATAATTGAAACTATTTTCTCACATTGCCAACAACGTAAGATAGTTTTTTAAAATATTCATAAAAAAAACATAATAGTTTTAAGTGGAATTAATTTTATATGGAAGCTATGTATAATATCACCTTTTATGAATAAAAAATGCAAAAGCACTTCCTGATTACTGTTAGTATGCCGTAAGAAAAAATTGTATCATGACAGCTCCTGACACTTATAATAAGGTGAATGCTTCCTGGGTACTGAACGCTTGGTTGACCAGTCCAACGCTGTTGCTAACTGTTTTCTGTACACATTTTCGAATAGGCCCAACCCCAGTCCTCACTCGCATACAGATCTTGTCTTCCTTGGAATACACAGTGATTTTTAATAAATATTTTAGCAAAATTAGTATTTGATGCCAAACACAGCAAATAATTTATTGACGCAGAAACTTTTCATCAGATCACCAAAGTGTTAAGGACTCTTGGGTTCTCTGCATGGTACAGTAACAAGGTTTGTTCCTTCACTAACAAACCTTACGTTATTTATAGGGATAATCTTTCTGCGAAGCTAGGTTAGCCATTAGATTTTTAATGCAAGGTGGCAACTCTACCCGACCGCTATAGCGGGGAGGGTAGGGGGTGACTGGGGTGTATCCAGCCACCTATATCTACTTGCTCATTGGTGAACTACATCACTTTTTTTTCTTTTGGCTTGTAGAGACTGGACATATGTGCTCTCTCCTCCTAAAGGTTTGCCCCGACTAATCGCTTTATGCAATTCCTTTTCCTCTTGTCAGGTGTGATTGTTCCTTCTTTGACTCTCCCATGCGTACTTCTCCTGGTCGCGAAGGGTGCTCATTCAGCACCTTCATGTCATCGGCAGATACCGACCCCCCTTCGCTGTGCCCAACCTGTAGAGGCTGTCGCTGTGAGCAGGGTTCGCCCTGCAAAGAGAGTGGGGAGTGGCCTGCCTCCCAGTGGGAGAAATTTGGCCATTGCAGGAAGAAGGCCAAAAGAGAAATCTCTCCCCCAGGATCCTCCTCAGGGGCGAAGAGACGTTGGGCTGCTGCTTCTCACACTCTTGGATTTCTCTCCAAAGCTCCTCCTCGCTTGCCTTCCTCTGGAGGGCAGTTGAGTAGGAGCGCAGACCAACTAACTCCATGGCAACCTCAGGGTACTGGGGGTTTTGTTGCTTCCCCTAGAGGAGCACCTTCACCTCCAGCAGCCGGGTTGGCCGTCCTTGGGAGTATCTGCTCCCCCTTCCAAGGAAGCTCTACTACAGCTCCTTCAGCATGGGGCACGGAGACATCCTTCGCCAGTTGCTTCGACAGCTGATGCTCTTGATGTTTGTGAAGTCCATCTCTCGCCCTCTCCTGGCCCTTCCATGCATCTCCGACGGCCCACCTGCTGATGACAAGCCTTCTCTCCATTCTGAAGCTCTTTCATCACCTAACCCAGTCTTTTGTCTCTCCCCACAGGCAAGGTTCCACCTCGTGCACTTGACACTGGCCTGCTGGGGAAGTTGGGAAGAATGATCATCTGGTGGCCAGCGCTCCATCTGCTCGCCGATAATCTGGATGAGACTCGTTATCTTCTTATCCTTCTGGATGCGACTCATCATCTCATCCTTCCGGACGATAACCCTCAGGACGTCGTTCGCGACGATCTGATGATGATCCTCAAAGAGATCGCAGGTCATCACAATCTCGGCGCTCTTCTTCACGAAGGTCCTCACATTCATGAGCTGAATGCTCAAAATTGGCAATCATTCACGAGCTAAGAGTTCACGATCACGATCTAGACGCTCACGATCAAGATCTGGATGCCCGCTATCACGAGCTAGGTGCTTGCAGTCGCGAACAAAGCGCTCATGATCGCGAGGAAGACAGTCATGATCGCGAAGAAGGCAGTCACGATCGTGAGGAAGACGTTCACGTTACCCCCTAAGACTAGTGCAGTCTTGCCCTGGTTGAAGGGATTGACAGCAGCCAGAAGAAAAGCTATCTCTCAGATAGTAGGTGCATTGAGCTCTCTGAGGGCAGGCTCCTCTTCCAGGGCTCTTCCACTTCCTTTCATAATGCAAAGGAAGTATTATAAGATTGAAAATTAGCCCACTTCTTTCCTAACCCTTGACCCCTCAGTAGAATCCATTACTAGGGATCTCTCCGTGCAGAGACTTTCCACACTGAGTGCCTCACTTTCCGCAACTGAACTCCTCAACATAGAGAGAGGCGCTAAGTATACCATGCCGGCTGCTTCGTGAGTTGGCCTATGGTTGGGGTCGTTAGGCCACATTGTAAGATCTGAGGACTTGTCCAAGGAGTCTACAAGGCGGTCATTGAAATCTTTCCTCTTGCCTGGGATCCGGACTCTGGAGTTCCTTTCGCACCACTTGGTTAACCTGTGAGCGAATGCAATCCTAAAGAAAAGGGACACCGTGATTGGGAGATTCCAAAGGCAGGTGCCAAAACTAAAGTTCTGCCACTTAGAAGTTCAACTCTCGAGGGATCCTCTCTCTTCGACCCGGAAGAGGTAAAAAGAGCAGCTGATAGGTGAGGAAATTCTCCAAGGATTCTCTCCTCCACAGGGCTATGACTTCTCGGCCTTATGGGAGGGCTCCCCAACCTTCTAGAGATCAGCCCAACACATCAAATTTCTCAACGTCCAGGTCCTGCTAAGGTGTCTTAAGTGGCTCTTTCAGGCTTAAGACCTAAAGGTCAACAAACCTTTTAGAGGAAAGAGGTGGTAGGTGGGGCGGCCAAGGTGGCCGCTCCCGCTAGGGAGGGCAATCCTCTCATCAGTCCAGAGGTGGCAGTCCCACCGGGCAGATCCCTGGACGATCACAGTGATTGCAGTAGGGTATCGAGTCCTGTTCATTCAATCTGTACCTCCTCTGACTCGTGATCCAATTCCATTGACCTCCTATATGAAGGGACCTGTAAAGGAGCTGGCTCTCCAGGCCAAAGTCCAAACCATGCTGCAGAAGGGTGCTCTCCAGGCCTAAGTCCAGACCATGCTGTAGAAGGGCGCTCTCCAAGAGGTCCTCGACGGGTCTCCAGGCTTCTACAGTCTACTCTTTCTTGTGAACAAGGGGTCTGGAGTCTGGAGACCAGTCATAGATCTCTCGCCCCCTGAACAAGTTAGTTCTATAAACTACATTCAGGATGGAGACAGCACACACAGTCATCCAGGGAGTAAGACCAAAGGACTTCATGTGCACACAGGATCTCCAAGATGCATACTTCCAGATCCCAGTCCATCTGTCTTTCAAGGAAGTATCTCCGATTCATACACGAGAACAAACGTTACCAGTTCAAAGTACTATGCTTCAGTCTTGCAACAGCACCCCAGGTGTTCACCAGGGTGTTCACCCTAGTGTCTTAGGCTCAGAAGAATGGCATTCGTCTATTAAGATACCTCGATGATTGGCTGATTCTAGCA